>NC_052946.1:21241524-21561524 GCF_013358895.1 Oreochromis aureus | reverse complement strand
ATGTTTTACATATTTTATCAACTTCAATCATATATATGCAAAACAATACCATCAGTTGTTTTCACAGGAGCAGATGCTATAGGTAGGAAGAATGCAGTATCCCAATAATCTGTAAATATATCTACATAATGCTAGTTACAACACACTCATATTGCAAAATAATTAAATGATATTGTGGGACTTTGGAAGATATTAATGTTCTGATACTAAATTTCAGCTTTAAAATGAAACACTAAATAAATATCTTATTTCAATCCTCACCACTCCATCTCAGGCTTATTAATTGTCTATAAAAAAATTATTTGTATTCTTTTGAGCACAATTACCCTCATTTGGAGATTCCTCACATGAAAACCACAAAAAATATATGTGTCACAATAGTGATAATAATGTGTCAAAAATAATAATAATGATAATAATGATGTGTCACGATAATATAATTAAAGCTATTCCGAATAATATAAAATCTGTTCTTACTCCAGGTTGCACAAGGCTTGAGTGTCTCCCCACACTGAGTCTCCTTGCTGAAACAACATCCATCAACAAATATCCGTTTTTCCAGCAATAAAGCTGCCATTTTGAGTTTACGACCTGTGTATGAGTCCTGTGTTTGGATCCTACATCCTGCCTGCCACACAGCATAACCATGAGAACAGACTTTCATGCTCCCTCTGCCTCTCCAGCTGATCCCGTATTAGACAACATTACAGGCTCCCGCCCCTGGCCCACCCACCTGCCATCTCCACACCTGCTGCATATCTTCATAATCCCGAGCCCTACTTACGACGGCAGCACTGTGCTACTCAGTAGTCAGAAAATCTGAATCTGTGTTGTTTCCATCAGTTCGTCTCTAACTGAAGTTTTTGTGTGCAGATCTTTCCCAGACCCTTCCCTGCCTGCCTGTAATCTTGTGAACGAGTGTGTGGAAGTGTGTGACCCAGTTACAGAGTGAGGAGAGTGATTTTGGAGACCTTTTGGAGCGCGTTTGATCCCCTTCCTTTCCCTCACGGACCCTGGAGCCCTGGACCCCCCTTCCCCACCCTCCAGCACGTTGTATATATTATCACCTGGTGTTGTTTGCATAAATTAAATAACTGTCTTCTCTACAAGGATTCCTGGCCTGCGCCTGAGTCGGTTAACTAATTGTGACAGAACGATCCAGCCAACATGGACTCAGCGGGTCAGGATCGCTGACCTGAGGACCGCTCGGGACCCCGTCGCCCAGGCTCTCATTGCGCAGGGAGCCGCTCTGGCTCTGCTTGTGCAGCTTTGTAACGAGATAGCGGCGCTCACGCAGGCGGTCGCTCGTTTAACCCCGCTGGAAGGCAATCCTCAGCCGGAAATCCCTGCCCCCCAGGAGCTTCCATCTGCCACCGCCACCACCGCTGCAAGTGCATCACCGGCACCAATTCCACCTCCAGACGAACCCCTGCCCTCTCCGGAACCTTTTACGGATGAGTCGGAAAAATGTGCAGGTTTCCTGGCTTAATGTACTCGTTTTCCACGAGCAGCAGCGCTTCCATAATAATGAGGCGCCAAGATAACCTTCTTTGTACAATAGCTACGGGACCGAGCATTAAAATGGGCTCAAGTCATGCTTAGCTCTGATCCCTGGATTTCCTATGCTGATTTCCTGTCAAAATTCAAGGCTGTTTTTAATCAGGGCTCTGGCGCTGAAGCTGCTGCACTCTGTCTGCTTAACTTCAAGCAAGGTAAGCGGAGCATGTCAGACTATTCCATTGGTTTTTGGCTGAAGAGACAGGCTGGGGACCGGAGGCCCTAAGAAGTGCATTACTTAATAATGTGCGCGATCTCCCTGACTCTCTTAACGATCTTGTGACTTTGTACATTAAGGTGGATGACCGACTGCGAGCTCGTCGTTTGCAGCGGCACTACAGTTCCCAGGAGGCCGTGGGGCAGCTAGGGGCTGGGTCCTCATCGGAGCATGGTCCTTCCCCGCCCCCAGAGGGTGCTGATGGGGGAGAGCAACCAATGCAGATAGGAGGCTCTCATCTTTCAGCCGTGGAACGCCAGCATTATATCTCTGCCGGTGAGTGCCTCTATTGCAGTCACAAGGGACATGTAGTTGCCAACTGTCCCTCACGAGCAAAAGGTTGCACCTGCCAGTGACGGTAGGAGTGCTGGTGGGCGATCTTAGCCAAGAAAAATCTCTTCCACGTTTAATGCTACCAGCTAAGTTCTCAATCCACACCAAATGTCTCTCCCTCTCGGTTTTGATTGACTCAGGGGCGGAACAAAATTTCATAGACTCTGAGTTAGCTCACCGCCTCCAACTAACCCAGGAACTTCTTCCCTACGCTCTGCGCATCACCGCTTTGTCTGGACAGCGCCTACCTGATATTACACACGTCACCGACCCTGTCGTTCTCACTCTGTCTGGCAACCACTCAGAGGAGATTTGTTTTTTTGTGTTTAAAGCCACTCAGACGCCGCTAGTTCTCAGGCACCCTTGGCTTCAACAACACAATCCGAGCATTAATTGGCATAAGGCAGGGGTGTCCAAACTCCGGCCCGCGGTCCATTTTTAATTGGCCCGCAAGTAATTTTATAAATAGAATAGAATATGGCCCGCACGTCAACTTTTGCTTGAGTGTATTGCACTTCTTAGTTTTAACACCAGGGGGAGCTACTGTTGATCAAGGCAGTTGCTCCACCAAGGCAAGGCAAGGCAAGTTTATTTATATAGCACAATTCAACAACATGTGATTCAAAGTGCTTTACAGAGACATTAAAAACAAAAACAAATAAAAAGCATGATCTAAAATTGATTAAGACAAACAAACAAACAAACAAAACAGTATTTAAAATCAAAAATCAAAACAGTAGATAAAATCAGAACAGTAGATAAAATCAGAACAGTAGATAAAGTCAGTAGTTAAAATGTAAGTTTTGAAATTTAAGCTTAAAAGTGTGGATTTGGTGATTTATTCAAAAGCAGCTGAGAATAGGTGAGTCTTCAATCTGGATTTAAATAAACTGAGTGTTTCAGCTGATCTGAGGCTTTCTGGGAGTTTGTTCCAGAGATATGGAGCATAAAAGCTGAATGCAGCTTCTCCGTGTCTGGTTCTGACTCTGGGAACTGATAAGAAACCGGATCCAGATGACCTGAGGGATCTGGAAGGTTCATACTGGGTCAGGAGGTCACTGATGTATTTTGGTCCTAAACCATTCAGAGCTTTATAAACCAGCATCAGAACTTTAAAGTCTATCCTCTGACGGACAGGCAGCCAGTGTAAAGACCTCAGAGCTGGACTGATGTGGTCCACTTTTTGGTCTTAGTGAGGACTCGAGCAGCAGAGTTCTGAATGAGCTGTAGTTGTCTGACTGATTTTTAGGTAGACCTGTAAAGATGCTGTTACAGTAATCAAGCCTACTAAAGATGAATGCATGGACTAGTTTTTCCAGGTCCTGTTGAGACATCAGATCTTTTATCCTTGAAATATTCTTGAGGTGATAGTAAGCTGATTTTGTTATTGTCTTAATGTGTTTTTCTAAGTTTAGGTCTGCATCCATCACTACACCCAAATTTCGCGCCTGGTTTGTGGTTTTAGGTGTATAGATTGAAGTTCTCTGGTGACCTGTAATCGTTTTTCTTTGGCACCAAAGACTATTACTTCAGTTTTGTTTTGTTTAGCTGGAGAAAATTGTGGCACAACCAGTCATTAATTTCCTCAATGCATTTACCAAGAGCCTGTACAGGGCCTCGGTCTCCTGGTGACAATGTGATATATATTTGTGTGTCATCTGCATAGCTATGATAGTTTATTTTGTTGTTCTTTATAATCTGTGCCAGTGGGAGCATGTATATGTTAAACAGAAGGGGTCCCAAGATGGAACCTTGGGGAACTCCACATGTGATACTTGTCTGCTCAGATGTGAAGTTACCAAAAAGGACAATCACAGAAGAAATTTACCCCAAGTTACTAAACATGGCAGAACCAAAGAAGCGAAAGGTAGAAAGTGAATGCAGAAAATTTCAGACACGGTGGGAGAGTGAATATTTCTTCAAAGAATTCAAGGGCAAGTGTGTCTGTTTGATCTGCACTGAAACTGTGACAGTTATGAAAGAGTATAATGTACGACGTCATTATGAAACCAAACATCAGGCCTATGCATCCTACACTGCCCATATGGAAAAGATATACATAAATCTTATAAAGTTTGTATCTGTCTTGTGTGAAACTTGTATGAAAAGCATACAAGAGTGAAAACAGATATAAGATCCCTTGAAAAATTATATAATGAAACTTGTATGTTTTGGATACTTACTAAAACAATATATGAAAATAATGAGAAAGTGGCCACTTTCATGAGTAAATCATATAAGTTTTTACTATTTCTTTTCCATATGGGTGGTGCTGAGCGAGAGCAGAAATTAAAGCAAATGGTAACTCTCCTGCAGGGTCAGCAACAGTATTTTTTTCGTGCTCAAAAGGTCCAGGAAAAGGCTACAATAGCCAGCTATGAGGTCGCCCAACTCATCGCAAGACATGGCAAGCCTTTTTCAGATGGAGACCTCATAAAACACTGCCTCGTTAAAGTCACCGAAATAATGTGCCCGGAAAAAGTGCAGGACTTCAACAACATCAGCATGTCCAGAAATACAGTTGTGCGACGCATTGAAGACTTGCCAGCCAACATTAAACTGCAACTGTCTGATAAAGCTTGTGCTTTTGATTTTTACTCCATCGCATGCGATGAGAGCACCGATGCCACAGACACCGCACAGCTGCTATTTTTTTGCGGGGAGTGGACGAGAGCACGAGCACTTTAGGTGAGTAAAAAATATATTCCACAGTACCCGTGTGTTAATGTGCAGGTACACATGCTTCAAATATCAATAATGCGCATCAATTCTGTCACTACCCTGCTTTTGCGCACCACTTTCTTATATGCGTTTTTCTTGTTAACACACAGAGTACACACCGCTCTGCACAGCGCACGCACACGCAAAGTCAGCTGATCTCATCTGATGCAGATTTGCTCCTTGATCAAGTGACATTTGTCCGGATTTTTGGCACGAGTGGCGTACGATCAGCACCGCAGCCGGATGGCCCGATTTACATAGCCAGCGCAGCTGATACTCACCAGAATAATTTACTAAAATTATATGCACTCCTGTTATTAAGTCCAGTTCAGTCTGTTAATGTTGATAACGGTTTCAAACGAATGTTAATAGGTGTGTTGCTAAGCCTAATAACTTAAATAACAAACTTTAAATTTACCCGTCCCATTTTCCCCTTTATTGTTTTATCTCTGTGCTGTAAATCTTCTGTCCAAGAAGAAATCTGAGGCTGCTGTTCTGACAATGAGCTACCAAAGCTTTTTCTGAATAAATCAATAAAGATCCATTTATGGAAAGCTGTGATGAAGGCAGTTTTGTCTTTAATTATATTCAACAATAATAACATATTCGACCACTTTTAAGTGATTTTTCTAACTTTAATACACTAAAGTTAAGGTTACAAGAAATTAGGTATATAAGTGGCCCAGCCCCTCCTAGATTTTTATGTATGTGGCCCTCAGTGAAAAAAGTTTGGACACCCCTGGCATAAGGGATGCATTACAGGGTGGGAGGAGGAGTGTCACATGACCTGCCTTAAGTCGGCCTCATCGCCACACACACCTGCCTCTTCCACCGAGTCACCCATGTCCTCCGACTTGTCCAAAATGCCCCGTTTATCATGGTCTCGCCAAGGGTTTTTGAAAAGATGGGGCTCAGTTGTTACCTCCACATCGGCCATACGACTGCGCTATTGACTCCCCGGCGCGCCGTTGCCCACGAGCCGTCTCTATAGCCTCTCTCTACCTGAACGAGAGGCTATGGAGAAATACAGTGGCTTGCAAAAGTATTCGGCCCCCTTGAACTTTTCCACATTTTGTCACATTACAGCCACAAACATGAATCAATTTTATTGGAATTCCAGGTGAAAGACCAATACAAAGTGGTGAACACGTGAGAAGTGGAACGAAAATCATACATGATTCCAAACATTTTTTACAAATAAATAACTGCAAAGTGGGGTGTGCGTAATTATTCAGCCCCCTGAGTCAATACTTTGTAGAACCACCTTTTGCTGCAATTACAGCTGCCAGTCTTTTAGGGTATGTCTCTACCAGCTTTGCACATCTACAGACTGAAATTCTTGCCAATTCTTCTTTGCAAAACAGTTCCACAACTGCCCTGTGACAGCCTCAGAGGTTGTCTAAGAGAATATTGGGAGCAACAACACCATGAAGTCCAAAGAACACACCAGACAGGTCAGGGATAAAGTTATTGAGAAATTTAAAGCAGGCTTAGGCTACAAAAAGATTTCCCAATCCTTGAACATCCCACGGAGCACTGTTCAAGGGATCATTCAGAAATGGAAGGAGTATGGCACAACTGTAAACCTATCAAGACAAGGCCGTCCACCTAAACTCACAGGCTGAACAAGGAGAGCGCTGATCAGAAATGCAGCCAAGAGGCCCATGGTGACTCTGGACGAGCAGCAGAGATCTACAGCTCAGGTGGGGGAATCTGTCCATAGGACAAATATTAGTCGTGCACTGCATGAAGTTGGCCTTTATGGAAGAGTGGCAAGGAGAAAGCCATTGTTAACAGAAAACCATAAGAAGTCCCGTTTGCAGTTTGCCACAAGCCATGTGGGGGACACAGCAAACATGTGGAAGAAGGTGCTCTGGTCAGATGAGACCAAAATGGAACTTTTTGGCCAAAATGCAAAACGCTATGTGTGGCGGAAAACTAACACTGCACATCACTCTGAACACACCATCCCCATTTGTGTGAATTCACACAAAACAGAACCATGCAGGTGCACGGGCCTCTGGCGGGCACAAAACAGAACCAGCAGGTTCGAAGACCTCTGGCAGTGTTGACGCTGGCTCGGGCAGCGGCAGCAGGGAGTTATCCTCAACTGGCCTTTCAGCCTCCAGGGGTCCAGAGTCAGTTGAAGGCTGAGACTTAATCTCAGGGGAAGCCCTGGAAGGAGTGACTAATTCTAAAGCAGCCAGATCATGAGAAACACCCAGGGTTGGAATGAGATTTTCTCCCTGCACAGAAATAAAGGGTGGCTAAGTGGCTGACAGAACTGAAGACTGAGCTACAGGTAGCGTGGACACTGAAGACCGAGCTACAGGTAGCGGGGACACTGAAGACCGAGCTACAGGTAGCGGGGACACTGAAGACTGAGCTACAGTTGGCGGAGCTGCACACTGAGGAGAATATTGAGCTGCACACTGGGGAGCAGGCAGTGCTAGTGGTTAAACTGCAACCTTAGCAGGTAACTGAGTTAAGGGGGACTGAGCAGGAGACTGAGCTAGTGGCTGCTGAGCAGATGACACTGGAGACTGAGCTGACGGCTGGAAAGGTGTTTGTAGTGAACGTGAAGCGGGGGGTGGTATTGGTTCTCCCGAGCCTCCAGAACATGGTTTAACTAGCTGAACGAGCTCAGAAAAAGCTGTCCTGCTTAGGCTTTTCTGTTCTAAGTGAGCAGGGTAAAAATAGTCCTTTAATTCTCCCACCACACTTTTGGATTGTGAACCCACAGAATTATTAACAAAGTAGAAGAAGTAGAAGTAGTAGAAGAAACTGGTGATGATGGAGGAATGAGGTCCTTGTCCTCATCCTGTGAGCACATCGCAGCCAAACAGGAGGCAGGCAAATTAAGCCCTGAGTGGCATGTAGTGGAATCCTGTGGCCGCGGTGTGGAAATGCCTCTCCCCCATGGCGAATGCTGCTGCGCAGTGGAATACTCCGCGGTGAGCTCCGTGCATTGCCACTGCTGTAGCAGTGGCAGCTATAGCGTAGAATACTGGGAGCGGGCAAAGGCTGCGAGCTCCCGAGCTTGTAACACCTCCTGGGCTTCGTGCAGCTGGTTCATCAAGCCCCTAAATCCCCCGAGCTGACGCAGATGAGGATTCCATTCCAGGATCGCTTTGATCACGTTAATCCTAACCACCATCACCTTGGAGTCCTCTGTGTGGGAAATCCGCTTGACAAGACATGGATGCGGGAGAGCTCACACTCCCGGGAACGAGTCTGCTGGGTCCAGGTTGTGGTCACGTCGTTCTGTCATGGCTGTGTGCAAGAAGGCAGGAAGAGAGGACCCAAAATGCAGGACTCACGGAGGCAAACGTAACTCAAAATACTTTATTACTGGAAAGCAACTGAACAAAAAACTAACTAAACTGAGAATACACAACAAACTAGGCAGGCAGGCAGGCAGGCAGGCAGGCAGGCGGGCGGGCGGGCGGGCGGGCGGGCGGGCAGGCGGGCAGGCGGGCGGAACACACAGTGAAAGTGAGGGTACGACACGAGAGAGAGCAAAGGAAAAAACAGGGCTTATATACACAGGAGAGTAATTATGGAATGGGAAACAGGAGGAAGACACAGCTGGGAGAGATTAGGGCTAACGAGACAGGGGGGAAGTAAAACTGTACACACTGACATCAGACAGGAACCTTCAAAGTAAAACAGGAAACAAGAAACAATTTACAAAGACGCAGACTGACACTGAACTAAATCTAGAATAATAATCAAAATGGAACTAAAGAACCAGAACATAAATCATAATACAGAAATATACCAAAATACAAGAAACTGAAAAAGCTGGGTTAAAATGACCCAGAACTGTGACATCTTGGACCATTAACATTTAAGTGCTTCAGTTTCATTAACTCATACACACTAACTCTGTTCCTCATATCTCTGGCTCCATTCAGGTTCAAAGTAGAAACTCGGAAGTCACTCATCACCGAAGACACAAGGATAAAAAAAGACAGAAAACACAAAACCCTAAATGCCATCATACTCCTCATTATTGTTAAATTCCTGTTTTTGTTTTGCAACGATCTTTCTTAGTCTTCAGACTTCTTTGTCAGTATAATCACCCTTTCCTTTATTGCTCAACTGTGATCTCACAGACAACAGAAACAACTTCTTGTCTGGAAAGAAATCTTCTATTTTCACATTTTTCATATTATTTGTGAAATGTTTAACATTTTGCACACCGTAACTTTCTTCTGCTGTTTAACAGAGGCTCTACAGGTTGAACTAGCCAGACTATCTTCAGTCCAGCCTTCCTCTTCCCCACATAGCAAAATTGGTATGGCCCGGATCTGGCCCACACAATGTGCTTACACATGGCCCACATACCGCAAAGAATGACAGCCCTTTGGTGGCCCAGATCAGGTTTGCCAGAGGTGGCCCGCATCTGGTTGACATCCATCCATCCATCCATGCACCCTGCCATGACACCAGTCAGTCAGAAGTGCCAGCTTGATACCGAATCCGGGGAAGACCTGTTTTCAATGAGCCTGGGCCATAAACCAAACCACAATCGGGCCAGATGTGGCATGCCATCACATAAACGGTGCCATCTACGCCAGGCCTGGCCCATATCTAGATGACATACCACTTACCATGCCAGAAGTCAGCCTGCAGTGCCAGCTTGACACCAGATCCAGGCCAGACTTGTCTGCTATGTGGGTCACCTTCATCCTCTTCTTCCATATTGAATCCAGAATCGGGTAGAATCTTCTACCCGATTCTGTCCTGAGCTTCCCAACTCCATTTTATCTGTAACATCATTTTCAATTTGAGAGCTAGCTACACTCTCAGATTTTGTTTTTTTGGCAGAAACTTTAAAGGACTCCACTAACAGCATCTGACCACCTTCTGTGTCCTCTGCTTCATTTGCAGTTGTTCTCTTTTCTTGAGACTTCCCTGAACTCTTCTTCACTACACCTGTGTTATTTTCCCGATTTTTCTGTGTATCTATCACTATTTGACTTTGAGTTTGGATAATTTGCTCTACATTCTCTTCTTCTGTAGTCTGCTTTTCCTGCACTTCAGCTGCTGTCCGACCAAGTTTCTCAGAAGCTTGCTCTCCTGTTTTGTTTAATTCATTACTCCCCAAATCTCTGGCTTCTGTTGTTCCCTATGGAGGACCAAAAGAGCCACGTACATCGAAATAAAGAATTCTGTGCTTAAATAATGAATTGTAGAATAAATTCTGCATTTGTAAATTCATTTTTGAATTCCAATTTAATAAACAGATTTTCAAAATGCTTTTTAAATCTTCATTTCAAAAAACACTTTTGAATTGCACTTTAATAAACTTCATTTCAAAAACCTTTTTCAAATTGTACTTTAATAAAGTGATTTTCAAAATGCTTTTTAAAATGTCGATTCCACTCCTCATTTCAAAATCCATTTCCCTTTCCTGTTTGCTCAGGGATTAACATTTGGATTAGCAGTTGGATTAGCTGTCGGATTAACAACTTCATTTTAAAAATCCTGTTGCTATTCAAATTAGCCACACCGTGGGATGTGAGGAGCTCTCTGATTGGTTGGTCAGACACAGGCTGTCTGCCAGCCTGGATTTTTCTAGCTCATAGCTTTGGCCTGCTAAGAAGCGTGTGTGCTTGTACAAAGGCCGTTCAGCGTCGGGATTTACACTCGGCCCGACACGGATATGTGAAGAATGAAGGGACCCTGCAGCGAAACGGAGAGCCAACCTCTGACTGAGTGCCTGTTTACGCAGTTTGACCACCTGTTGAAGGTAACGTGCTAACATGGCTAACGCTAGCATCACCGCAAGTAGCCCCGTTATTTTAAGGTCATCTTAGCTTATGAAAATTTTACGTCGCAGCTGTACGAGCTAGCTACGTGTTTTGTAAGCTGCTGTGCTCTTCACAAATAAAGCTTGAAGCAGCTCAGACTGTTAGAACCAGCACTGAGGCCTGTTACATTTATACAGTGTTAGAGCAATGGCTGCAACCTACAGCCTTTAAACTAGCGATTAAAATGCTGACAGTAAACTCGTCAATCCAGATGTTACCACATTACTTTGTGATACTTAGAGTTAAACCAACTGAGATAGGCTGATTAAAATAACAGCTGTCAGTTCTCTCACTCCTTATAGCAAGACTGGAGATCGCACTACTGATTTCAGTTCATTTAATATGTAAGTGCACAGATTCATTCTCAACTGGACAAAAATGATGATCAAAGGTTGTATATATGATGAATTCATCAAATCCCAGCCTCTAACACAGTGCGCTGAATCTTAGCTTTGAATGTCCAGTATATTCTAATCAGTGCAATTTAAACATTCACTGAACCTACAGTATCTACACCTGTGTGGCAAATGTGTGGTAAAGACACAGATAATGAAATTTAATTATTAATACAATTTACATCATGAAAAACGAAAGTTTTCCTACAAAACACAACAAGCATTAGCCCACAAAGCCACAGTGAACAAAGCAGCATAGCGCAACGAATTCAGTTCAAATCAACATAAGACTTATTTGTAACCTGCATCAACAATTATGTTATGATAAATTACGTAATAACTACAACAGAAGACTTACAGAAGACTTACCTTTGTGGGAATGCTTGGAGCAGACTCAGTAGCGGTTTTAGATACGCGCGACATGGGCAGTTGCCCGGGGCGGCATTGTGGTGGGGGGCGGCATCACGGGCATCGGCAAAAAAAAAATTGCTAGTACTCATGCTGCCCCGACATCAGCCAGCGCATACTGGGGATGACACAGGCACCGATCGGTTTTCTATCGCCCATTTGCTGGGAGTAAGGGCGCCCTCCATTTGCGAGGTGCGCCTGCTGCTTGCAGCACAGGGAGGAGAGGGCGGGGCAGCGGGGGATTCTCTGACCGGCTGGAGCAGCATCTAATAACCAACTCGCAAAATAAAACAAAATAAAAACAAAACAACAAACACGAAAACACCAGACATTATGATACAGACTTATAATTTACACCGATGTTTTTTCAAAATTCTATACGCGGAAAGTGAGCGCGAGAGCCCTCGGTACACCTGCTCGCTGCTGAAGTCAAAGTAAACTTTATTGTCATCTCCGCTACATACAGTCCAGTATATAGAGAGACGAGACGACGAGGCTCCAGTTACAGCAGTGCAAGTAAACGAACAATAAATATTTAAGAGTAAAAAAATAAATATACACTTTAGGACTCGGGGTAAAGGGATCAATAACAATTTAAAATGTATATTTTATATTTTGTTGATTTAAAGTCTCACACACAACCCGTTTTAAAGTTTTAAAAAAGAGAAAAAGAAGAGGAGGAGTGTAGCGACTTCCACAGTCGCTAGAGGCCGGGACTGAGCCTGCCTATTTGCCTGACGCGCTGTCAACTTTACGCAATAATGCGAGAGGTGGAATTGCTTGCTTGTTTATTAAAGTGCTTGAAAGGTTTACAGAGCAATGTGATCGGCTCGCGATTCAGTCTTAAAACTTCACAGGCTCTAATGCAACAAGGGGAAACTTGTTGTGCTGCGGTCAACAAAAACTACGGCTACCCAGCCCTGCTCTGTCAAAATCAAACCAGTGAAAGACAGACTGACAACTCCCTCTTAATGTCGCCACTAGCAGCCACATGACTCCCGTTACACATCACCATAGCAACGAAACAAATAAAAACCCAGTGATCATTAAAATTCAATACATTTAATTATGGCTCCTACAAGGAGAAACGAGCAAAAGATGCAGGTAAGCAGATGTGTCATTGGATAATGGCAGGTCAGAAACAATCAGAATCAGAATACTTTATTAATCACTAAGGAAATTATGTGGGTTACAGTTGCTCCAAGAAGAAATGGTAAAAATAGTAACAGTAACAGACTAAACTCCAAACAATATATACAATAATATAATATTAATTAGTCAGTGTCAATTGTTGATTTGTCCTGTTCTCATTGTATGACGAATTATGATGTCTGTTTAGTAGCCGTTTCCATACTATGCATACTCTCTCTCTCTCTCTTCATATATGTGTGTGTGTGTGTGTGTGTTGGGGGCCAGAGGGAGTGTTCGCCCAGGGCGCCAAACAGGCTAGGACCGCCACTGAGCAGACTAACATGTGAGCTGGAGTGTTCTGTTTGGTCTTAGAATGGCTGCAATCCAGGCCATCTGTCGGCTCTTTGTTACTTCAGAAACATGGCTTAAACAATTTCTCTTCCACGATGTAATCCGATAAAAAACGATCTCTTTACCCGTCGGCTTCCCGTGACTGTCATGCGACCGGCTATTGCAGTTAATAATACAACAGCTTCTTGCCATTCTTTGTGTTTCTTTTTATCGCTGTGTGACTGTTTTCATATGAAAGCCTGCGTGCGCTAGTACCGCTTGCCACTCGTACCCACAATCCTTTGCGGTTTTATCCCGGAATGACGTCACATTTTCAATCTCTATGCTGTTTTGTGGATCACAAGGTTTAAAACTACTTATAAACGCACACACACAAAGTAACTCCACCAGAGTGCCTATTTCGGGTCACTTTTGCCGGTCCAAGCCCAAGGAGCAGGGTTGGAATTGTGACATTAAAAAAAGCAATAATTGCTAAAAGAAATTTAATTTGAGGTTCTAAATAAACTCTAAATGCATTTAGGACGTTTTTTACTCACTTTATGTCTCTTCCGATGTTATTTCTCTCTCCAACAACGTAGGTTACAATTACATTAGCATGACCAATTATGCAAATTAGGCGATGACATCATTTAACGACTTTTAGGACAACCAATAGCGATTTTCCTTACTGAGGAGTTGGCAACACTGAGTATCACAAAGTAATGTGGTAACATCTGGACTGACGAGTTTACTGTCAGCATTTTAATCGCTAGTTTAAAGGCTGTAGGTTGCAGCCATTGCTCTAACACTGTATAAATGTAACAGGCCTCAGTGCTGGTTCTAATAGTCTGAGCTGCTTCAAGCTTTATTTGTGAAGAGCACAGCAGCTTACAAAACACGTAGCTAGCTTGTACAGCTGCGACGTAAAATTTTCATAAGCTAAGATGACCTTAAAATAACGGGGCTACTTGCGGTGATGCTAGCGTTAGCCATGTTAGCACGTTACCTTCAACATAGGGCTGCACGATTTTGCATAAAATGAGAATCACGATTTTTTTGCTTAGAATTGAGATCACGATTCTCTCACGATTTTCTTTTCCAATATAAATATTTATTGCACTTATTAACTGCACATCAACTTCGTAACAGTTGAAACTGAACATAAAAACAATAAATAAACATAAAAACAATAAATGCCTCACATTTTGTGGTTGCCGCAAAATGTTGTACTGCTTGAAATTCCGTCTCCACCGTTGCTCGACACTGCGTGTATAGAGCAGGTAGTGCAACAATAGAAAAATAGTTGCAGGACGGCACTGTGTAGCGTTTGTCTAGGGTGTTGATCATTTTCCTAAATCCCTCGTTTTGCACAGTGTTGATATATCTTTGGTCAGGTGATGAGTAATAGCCTCCGTAATTTCTTTGTGCCTGCGGGAGTTCGACGTGTATCCGGTTGCTCAGTGATGACGTGACGAATCCTACTTCCGGGCCTAAAGTAGTCTGCGTTTAATATGGCTTTTGTGTTGTTAACATGTTTAATGTTTTGTATTTTCTTCTATTTAATCTCAAAAAGCTCATAAAACAGTGATCACTGTTGACCTCCCTCGGCTTTTATTACTGCTAATCATTTATTTAAGCTCAGTTTTTAAAACCTTACGATGTAACTACAGCACAGCCCATGCAGCAGTATATGAATGACTAACCTCGTATTGTGGATGGATTATCTCACTTGTTCTCCTGGCTGAAGTTTAGTCCTTTTACAGCATCCTGCCATGCGATTACATTTGTTCCTGACCACCGAGAACACTCACGTTAACTTTTATCGAGTGGAAAAAAAGTTAGCTTGTTTATATTATGCTAACATAGCTGTGTCGCTAGCGGTCACATAGCACATCATTATATACCAGCTAGCCAAACTTCAGTAACCCTACAAACGTCACTGCTGTTTAGTTTTCTGTCTTTTCATTTATGTCATTTATGTTGGAAGTTATAGCAGAGCTGTACGTTTGAATTTGTTTCCAAAACCCCGCAGTCAGGACATGCTATATTGTATTTAGATAGAAGCTAGCGAGCTAACTTCCTGCTAACTTCTAACGCCGTTAAATGTCATAAATTCCATTTTCATGGATGCCTGGATATTAAACTCAATTGTTAGACCTGGTAGAGCAGAACACTGATCATTTTATTAAAGATGAAAGACTTTAGACAGCGGAGTTTAGGCCCAGACACGGCCAGTGGCGTCAGACTGAACAACCGGATAGGGAAGCGCTGTATAAGGTTCCCGTTATTGATGTTTGGGTGGTTGACCGGGACGGACTTTCTCCTGTCACTTTCTCATCATCCCTGACGTGTTCTCTGTTGTTTTTTCCCTGCCAATTTGAGCATCACGGCACAGCTTCTGTATCACGTGGTATAAGGCTCCGCCCTTGTCATTTGTTGAGCAGGAAGAGTGAGCGCTTGTTTTCATGCAGATTACGTCCCGGATCAAAATGCGGTACAATCGTCGTCGTCTTTTTTTTTTTTTTTTTTTTTTAATCGTTGTCATTTGGAAATGAGATCGCACATAAGTATGAATCGAGATCGCGATTTTCTAACGATTAATCGTGCAGCCCTACTTCAACAGGTGGTCAAACTGCGTAAACAGGCACTCAGTCAGAGGTTGCGCTCTCCGTTTCGCTGCAGGGTCCCTTCATTCTTCACATATCCGTGTCGGGCCGAGTGTAAATCCCGAGGCAGAACGGCCTTTGTACAAGCACACACGCTTCTTAGCAGGCCAAAGCTATGAGCTAGAAAAATCCAGGCTGGCAGACAGTCTGTGTCTGACCAACCAATCAGAGAGCTCCTCACATCCCATGGTGTGGCTAATTTGAATAGCAGCAGGATTTTTAAAATGAAGTTGTTAATCCAACAGCTAATCCAAATGTTAATCCCTGAGCGAACAGGAAAGGGAAATGGATTTTGAAATGAGGAGTGGAATCGCCATTTTAAAAAGCATTTTGAAAATCACTTTATTAAAGTACAATTTGAAAAAGGTTTTTGAAATGAAGTTTATTAAATTGGAATTCAAAAATGTTTTTTGAAATGAAGATTTAAAAAGCATTTTAAAAATCAGTTTATTAAATTGGAATTCAAAAATGAATTTATAAATGCAGAATTTATTCTACGATTCATTATTTGAGCACAGAATTCTTTATTTCGATGCGCGTGGCTCTTGTGGTCTTCCATAGTTCCCTGCCTCTTTTCCCCTCCTTCCACCCGAGTTTGTTCTAAATTATTTGCAGGAACATTTTTTCCAGGACATGTTCGAACTAAATGGCAAACCTTGTCGCACCCAAAACACACCAACGCGCCCGAAGTCACATATAAGTTACAGTCAAAATCATCTACTCGCACATTAAACACTAGATTAAGGTCTTCATCCCTTTTATTTAGGATAATAAGAACCTGTCGCCTGTGTGAGACAACATGCTTTAACAGCGGTGATTTGCAGCCTGATGACAGTTTTCTGATCGGAGAAATAATTTTTGCGGTTTTACGCAATCAACAAAATTAGTAACACTTAATTTAATTCCACGTACACTATAAAAATCAAAACTATAATATCAGGAAAAAAGACATAACAGACAGGAAAGTTAGAAACAAGTCCTCAATCTCTCAGTCAGACTCACTACACGCTCCATCACCACACTCCCAGCATGCAATGCAGAAAGAAAGAAAGAAAGAAAGACAGACAGACAGACAGACAGACAGAATGAATAACAGCTCTAATGTGGCCTAATACTATATCATAGGAAAGACATTTTCCTTCATTTTACTCTGAGTTATTTAACTTATTTCACAGTTAAATGTGTGCAGCAGTGAATATAAATCTTTCTTTTACAGCTTAGCTTATAACAAAGAAAACGCTACTCTTGTTGGAGTAAAAAACCTTAGCAAATAGCACCAATCAGTGCAAAGATTAAAAAGACTGAAGAGACTGCTTAAACTTTTCTTTAAGAGTGAGATATGTCACTGTACATCACCCAGGTTGGACAGGTGTGGATAAGTGACCAACAAACTAAATAATGCCACACATCCTAAGGAGGAGAGGCCAGGGCAGTCCCCCCTATAAAAACAGGAAGGGTCCAGTCAACATAACATAACAACACACATAAAATAGCCTCTACACATTAAACAGAATATTTATGCTCACAGCATTCAAGTTAAAGTTGACAGATTATATGAGGCCGTATGTTATATAACATATATGTCATGGTTCTTTATTGTAAACCAAAGTCTAACTTTTTGTACCGTATACATTTTTCTTAATAAGTGATTTCACTTCTGCAAATTTTTGCTAATTTTACACTCCACTCATTAACATAGCTGCCTTTTCGGAAAAGCTGTGGCAGGGGTGCATGCTGGGAAATATATTTTTTTTATCTGAACTTGCTCTCAGTCATTTGTGCAAAATGTCCTTTAACCTGTTGGCATCAATTACGGAAGAGATAAGATAAGGGATACTGGAATATGTTGAAAGTAAGAAGATGAAAGACTACTCCTTCCCATTTAGTACTTTAGTTTTCTTTATATGCAGTTGTATTTTAGTCTGAGCATTATATACACATATAATGTTTTGGGAGACTATAAACAATGACCATAAGGTAATAATAACAGTAAAAATTATAATAATTTCTTTAGTAGTTGCCAGTGTTGGGTAAGTTACTTTAAATTAGTAACTTAGTTACATTACTAGTTACTTCTATCAAAAGTAACTCAGTTACTTCAAGTTATTCATTACTTTCAAAGTAACTAGTTACTAGGGAAAGTAACTTTGGTTTTACTCAGAATTCTCTTGTTAGTAGAAAGATGTAGGCAAGTCCAGACTGCAAATGAGCTGCATACAGGGCTGGACTGGTACAAAAAATCGGCCCATTTTGACTACAGAGCGGCCCACCATTATAGGAAAACCATAAAGCCTTTGAATGAAAACAAACGCTGTTGTGACAGTGATGTACACTGTCTTGTCATATATATGTATCAATCTAGAAATCGTTTGTTGTAAGATCCAGATAATTATTTGTTAAAAGCTAGATATTTTAAATGAGAATAAGAAAGAAAAGTATTTCTTTGTGCTCCCTTTTTCCTGTTAATGCCCTACCTGGCCCCCTGGGAAAACTTTGCTAGACCCGGCCCTGCACAGTTACCAGCTGTCAGCTACCTAAAAAACTCCTCCAGAGAGGAGTTAAACAGTTTGATGGCGTGTGGGACAAAGGAGTTTTTAAGTCTGTTGGTTCTTGTCTTTGGGAGAAGCAACCTGTCACTGAAGAGACTCCTCTCGTTGTTTATGGCCGTGTACAGAGGATGCCCAGCATTGTTCATAATGTCCAGCAGTTTCTTTAGTGTCCTTTTCTCTGCCACTGTCACCAGAGTGTCCAGCTTCATGCCGACAACAGAGCCAGCCTTCCCGATCAGTTTTTCCAGCCTGGATGAGTCCTTCTTTGCTGTGCTGCTCCCCCAGCACACCACAGCATAGAACAGTACTCCTGCAACCACCGACTGGTAAAACATCCTCAGGAGCCTTCTGCAGATGTTAAAAGATCTCAGCCTTCTGAGGAAGTACAGTCAGCTTTGGCCTTTTTTATACAGGTGCTCTGTGTTGCATGACCAGTCCAGTTTGTTGTCCACCCACAGCCCAAGGTACTTGTATGTATTGACCACCTCCACCTCCTCTCCCTCTGTATGAACTGGCAGTGGACCTGGTCTGGACCTCCCGAAGTCCACAACCAGTTCCTTGGTCTTTGAAGTGTTGAATTGCAGGTGGTTTGTGTGACTCCATGTGGCAAAGTTCCTCACCAGACTCCTTTACTCCTCTTCCTGATCATCCCAGATACACCCCATGATGGCCGTGTCGTCTGCAAACTTCTGAATGCACCTTCTCAAATTAATTCACTGCGTGTTGTGCCCCGAACTGGACTGGCACAAAAAAATCGGCCCAGGCATTTTGACTAGAGACCGGCCCACCAGGTATTATAGGAAAAGCCATAAAGCCTTTGAATGAAAACAAACGCTGTTGTGACAGTGATGTACGCTGTCGTGTTGGTATATGTATGATCTATATACATTTTACATGAGATAAAAACTTTGGTTGTAAGATTCAGATAATTATTTATTAAAAGCTAGACATTTTAAATGAGAATAAGAAAGAAAAGTATTTCTTTGTGCCCCCCTTTCCCTGTTAATGCCCTACCTGGCCCCCTGGCAAAACTTTGCTAGACCCGCCCCTGCACAGTTACCAGCTGTCAGCTACTTAGAAAAGGATCCTGGTGTTATTTATCTCTCAGAAACAGTTCATAACTTCCCTTCAACTCATTAATGTCACCTAAAATGTAAACCTGCTTCTCCATCACCTGTTCAGCTCTGATGATTCAGTAAGGACATCTCCTGGTTTCATCTTCATGTTTCCCTCTCACCAGATATCCAAACAATATCATGACCAGCAGCTTTTACAGCTGTGGCTCCAGCAAACATCAGCTGATAGTAGAAGGTAATATTAAATAAATTCTAACAACAGCTGATCAAGCTTAAACGTGCTGCTGTTGTTTAACGCGACCTCCGCTGGGTTCTTCTTTCTGGTGCAAAGTGGGCGATAAACAAACAAGAGAGAAAAGCCGATCAGCTGATCATTGATCAGTTTCATGATTAAGGTAGCAACAGGAGAGGGAGAGAATGAGAAAAGAAGAGACAGCTGCAGCGTAAAGACACAGAATAACTCCAGCTTTGTGTCTTTTTCATTGTAGCTGAAGTACGGGACAAATCGCGTTCCTTTTCACCTCAATACGAAACGCATAATATTTTCTCTGAATACGAGATGATTCCGTTTTTTACGGGACAGTTGGCAACTCTAATAACTAACCTTATGAATAAAATAAAGTTCATTATCAGTAACATCATAGCACCCACCCAGCAATATATAAACTCCATCATGCTAGCTAGTACGCAGTACGAGTTATTGTAACTGACTGTAAAAAGTCAGCATAACGAAAATAAACTACACACACCTTCGGCCCACCGAGTCCAGCTATGGCTGCATATGTGTTTAGTAGTAATTTCTTTTTGTAGAGGGCTAGCAAAACAACCATTTTCAAGGGCATTGCCATATTGGAATCCCGACTTCTCTGACAAGGCTAACCAGAATGCCAAACCAGAATTACTCGAGTGTGACATTATTCCCAGGTCCGTGTTCCGCTTTTCAAGGTAAGTCGAACGCAACACATGAAGTAACGAATAATGACCCTATCTAAATCCCAGTAACAATTAACGCGTTCCTGATTTTGGCATAATAACTAGTTACCGTGCTCGTTACCACAATAATAACATAGTTACTGTAACGCGTTACTTAATAACGCATTAGTCCCTACACTGGTAGTTGCAGTAGTAGAAGTAGTCATCATTTAAACCTGTGTTTGATTTTCCTATGACAGCCAGGCCTTTATTTGTTCATACGAGGTTGAAGCTCCAGCAACACATTATTACTGTGTTGACAAATGGATTACCAGAGCTTCAACCTCTATACTATTGGAAAGTGGGTGAAATTATACCAGAAATCTCCAATTCCACTGCATTTGTTTGCACACGTGGTCAGAGGCACGTCTAAATTTGATTGTAATTTTGTTTGTTCGTACAAAGAAAATCAACAACATCAAAATACTGATTGTTCCTCTTTTCTGACCTCTTTTTTTCATATTGAGATTTTGAACCAACATTTGGACTCATCACTTCATACCATATCATTTTCCCACTGATTTTCAGTCCACTTCTTATGTAATTTGGCATGATTGAACCTTTTCTTTCTCTTTCCATGTCTCACGAATGGCTTCTTGACAGCCACCCTTCCATTGAGACCGTTTCTGATGAGGCTTTAGTGAACAGGGCCAGATGCAGCTCTTCAGGACATGACTTTCAGATAGTGTTTATCTGCTGTAGATAGTCGTTTTAGGCCTGCCATTTCATTTTTGTCCACTACTTGTTGTGTTTCCCCCAGTGCTTTTAAGGACACACTGCACTGATATCCATTTTCAGCTAATAGCTCTTTGACAATCAGCTTGTTGGTGGAAAAATACTTTTCCCCACCTGTCACACTGTTATCATTGGCACCTTTTATAGATTCAACTAAAGAAATTGGCTGAAGTTATGTGTTTGTGCCACATGCTACTAGTAAGAAAGGTATTACAATTTACAAATGGGTTCTAAACTGGTCCATTGTTTGAGTTAGGTGCCTCCTTATGCAGGAATAGGTCAGTGTTAAGTGGCTATACAAAATATAATGCAAAGAAATGCTATAGCATTTCCTTGCAAATAGTCAAGTAATACTGGACATAAATGAGCAAAAAGGGAGCCAATGTCCAAAGGAAAACGTCAAAGAAACAAGGGTGGCTCAAGACTTTTGCACAGTAGCATAGCCATGGCATTTGACCTACTTCCTCCCAGTGGTTCATGGGAGGCGTGTTTTGAATTTATTGTACATCAACCTCCACAGCAGGAGGGGCTTACAGCTGTTGTACAGAAGAGCTCGCAAACAAGGTTAGGGAATAGTTTTGATTCTTTATTCATTCGCTTGATATCCATTCCTTAAACTGTTCTGAGGAAGTCATGAAATTATGCAATAAAAATAACAGCATTATATTTGTCAGAGTTCCTTGAATCAAGTCAGCCTCATTACATGTCATTTGCAGTTTGAGGCAAAAGACAAAACAGAAGAAATGTTTTAAAAAGTTTTCTCTCTCAATGTTGGGGTATTTAACCAGGATTCAGAAATATTTGAAATTGTTATTTATAAGCAAACCTTCTACAATCCAACTCTCTTCCAGATCAGCCAGCAAAGCTGATTGACATTTAGCTATAACAATATAATTACTGTAGTTTAAACTTATAAAATTTACATTTTTCAACGAATTTAAAAAATAAAGGTGTAGAAGTATGCCTATTATTGTCAACTCTATGCATTTGTGTCATTTTGGAGGCTATGTTAATGCCAGATGGTGGTAATCATAAATCCTGATTTATTTATATGTTATTTTTAATTGGTAATGCTGTCTGACACTAGATCCAGCACAATCACAGTTATATTTCTACATGTTGGAAACAGATGGAAAGAAAGTTTCCACAATATATGTTTTTGCCTTGTTTTCCTTTTAAATGAAAGATTTTTCAAATAAATCAACATATTTGCCAGTTAAAGCTGTGTAATGACAAATTGGGACAGTGGTCTCTGCAGGGCAGAGTCAGCAGACATGAGCCAACAGTTCATTGTGACAGGAGAAGTAAAGCTGTAGTCAACAACCATCTCCCTACAAAAGAAAGAATAAAGAGATCAGATATCTTTGTAGTAATGGCTGAATTCTAAAGCAAAACAAAAACAAAAACCTAAGTACAAAAAAGAAAAGAAAATGTACCCAGTAACGTCTGCCTCCTGGTTTTTAATCTTTAGTTTTCTGACAGGAGCTTGTTGTACCTCCTCATAAACTGCTGCCTCTACAGCTGGAAAGAGAGAGTGAAGCAACATTGAAAACCAATGCAGCAAGGATACACACACACACACACACACAGCTTTTCACTCACCTAAAAGTCCTTCAGCATTGTTGTCCAAGGGACGCTGTCTTAAAACTGGCCAAAGGAATTTTTGGCCATTCTTCTTATGAACTATGATGACCATTCGCATGTCACCAGTGGCAACGTCTATTTCGTTGTTGCGTACAATCACTGTCACACTGGAAAAACATGCAGTTACTCAACTTTTTTAAGGTGGTAAAGGTTCAAGGCGCCTGCATAGATCATGCTACTTGGATGAATTTAGCCTGCTCTGATTAAACAGTAGTGCAGTGCATAAAGTACAGGGCCTTTAATGTTAGCATTTTAGCACTTTCTTCCTTGAAGAGCTGTGATAGGAGCTGGAGTCTATTTCTGAGAGTTGTGGTACACCGTGGACTGCTCTTCAATCTGACACAGTGCTGGCTTGGTTTCTAATAAGTAAACACAAGTCTATAACTACATGTAAATCAATGGCATGTAGCCTACTTCAGCATAAAAAGTGAAGATTATATACACTTATATTTAAAACCTTTATGTTGCATATTGGTTTTATAAACATATCCTGTTACTAACCACTGCTTTAAATTAAAAAATAAAGACACTTATATATTGAGTCTTTCAACTCAGCGTGAGTCTGTAAACATAGTTTGTACATAAATTTTAATTGTTGGAATTCAACTTGTTATCAAAGACAGCTCCCACCCTGGTTTTGACCTGTTCAACCTGCTTCCCTCAGGGAAACGCTACAGATGCAACAGCACAAAGACTGATAGAGTCAAAAACAGTTTCTTCCCAAAAGCCATAACCACCCTGAACTCACACATGCACTGACAACACAGTTCCACCTCCCAATCCAAGCACTTCTTTCTATATAGAGACTACACAACTACCATCACTACTGTGCAATATTTAATTTACGTGCAATAAGCAACACAGCAAATATATAACCCTATTTCTTCCGCATTGTATATTTGTACAATTGATATTTTTTGTATACTGTTCATATGTATATAGTGCTGCAGAACTGTGCACCTCACCCCCCCTTTCTTTTCCCACATGTCTGCATTGAGAAGTAGATGCTCTGTATCTCATTGTACATGTGTACAGTGACAATAAAAGGCATTCTATTCTATTCTATTCCCCCACAAATAATGCAAAACCTGATAATACATATACATAAGTGGGACTGAAAATAAAGCTAGGTAAGAAAGCAGTACATCAACCAACAAAGTCATACTTTCTGTTCCGTAATATGTTATCTTCCTTTCCTTCTCTGAGCCAGCTAATCTCTGTTCTGTATGTTTAAAATCTCACAGCCTCTTATCATTTTGCCTTTTGGACTCCTTCATGTGACCCACCTCCTTCAATTGCGTTACCTCAACCACCATTAGCATGTTCTCTCCTAACATTGTCAGGACTCTGATCTGTTACAGTATATGGTCTAATAAATGTCTAATCACCAAATAGCTTATAATTCATACTCTTTCCTTCAAGGAATCTTACCAGTGCTTTCAAATGATATCTCCCTACTGAAATAACATCCCATGTGCCCAATAATCAATACAAAATAAAGAACAGGGGGTTCAGCCTCAGAGATGTCAACTAACTTGGACAGGTGCTGAGAGAGACAGTCTTCTCATGTAAATCTTGGTGACACAGGTGAATAAGGTCGCACATCTGTGCTTAATGCTGAGAGCATGAGTCTCGACCATGATAATACAACATTACCTTCCAGCTGTAAGGTGATCCTGTCCAGTGTAATATGTCACTGTCTGTCCATCTCGTACAGTGACCCAGTTGGTGTCGATCTCAACATGTTGGCTGTCACTGACGTGTATGAAAATTCTGCTGAAGCCTCCATTTGTAACTGAATCAAGCTCACCATTTACAGACAGTTCTAGAAGAAAAGAGAAATGCTCATCTTATACCACAAACTGGAGTTTTCATATGAAAATAACAATGGGAAGAAAAACAACAGTTTTTATTACACTGAAAAGAAAAAAAAAATATTAGGTTGGAAAAAGCTAACACTACTGACCCCTGCTGGGATGGTGAAGAAGTTTAAGGCGGACAGGTCCAATAACGTCAAAGCATAGTGGAACAGTCTGATTCTCAGCTTTTAGCAAAAACCTGTGGAGTACAGGAGCTAGAGATACAGAGGTACACAGTGTTAGAACATTTCTAGTGAATAGGAAATATTCACTCTTCTTTTCCAAAATGTGCTTTATAACCCCTGAGCCAGAAATCCAAAATATACACATATGTTCATACATACTATGGAGAGCCTGATTTATATAACATTTTAATCCTACAATTTAGTTTTTTTCTTTTCTGTTTTATGGTTTATGAAGAGATTTGAAAAAAAAAAGCCCATGTTTAGTTTCCTTCCAGAAAAAAGTATGTAATTTACATATCTGAGTACATCATGCCTCCTTTGGAACTTGAAATACAAAAAATGCAAATGAATAAAAGAAACCAAAACAAAATATTTTAATTTGAAAAAAAATCAACCTCAATTACATCAAGTCAATACAATACCATTAATGGCTTCCAGAGTGGTAGTATCAGGTGAAAGATGAACAACAGCAGGTTGGCCATCAGGGAGACCAACTGTAAATACATTTAAACAACACGAATTACATACACCAATATTTTAAATCTTTATGTTGCATATTGATTTAATAAACACACCCTGATAATAACCACTGCTTTAACACTAGAATTAGTGAGCCTTTTTTCCCCTGGTGCAAGTCCCTACTACTAGATTTACTAGCCCTGCGCAAATTTGCGTAAATTGCACCTGCAGCGTACAATACACCATGGTAGTTTCTATGTGCAATATTTCTCATATGCAATATTAGTTCTTGTCAATCCTTGTCACTACATTGCATGCCTGTCCATAAACATATATACACAGAGTTGTACATATATTTATATAGCCACACCTTACATAATATGCATAAAGTCTAGTTATACACACACATCTATATCTACATATATATATTTATATATATACATACATACATACATATACATACATACATACATGCACACACACGCACACACACACACACACACACAGATAGATATATATATGTGTGTGTGTGTATACACACACCAATATTTTTGAATACATTATACATTATATATTCTATATACAGACTACACAACTACCATCACTACTGTGCAATATTTAATTTACATACAATAACCCACACAGTAAATATATAACCCTATTATTTTTTCCCCCATTGTATATTTGTACATTTGATATTTTTGAATACTGTTCATATGTGATTTTTAGTTTAATCTCTGTCTCTCTTCCACAGCATGTCTTTATCCTGTTTTCCTTCTCTCACCCCAACCGGTCGCAGCAGATGGCCCCGCCCCTCCCTGAGCCTGGTTCTGCCGGAGGTTTCTTCCTGTTAAAAGGGAGTTTTTCCTTCCTACTGTTGCCAAAGTGCTTGCTCATAGGGGGTCATATGAT
Source organism: Oreochromis aureus (assembly GCF_013358895.1). Lineage (NCBI taxonomy): Eukaryota > Metazoa > Chordata > Actinopteri > Cichliformes > Cichlidae > Oreochromis > Oreochromis aureus. The sequence goes on along the minus strand of NC_052946.1, from coordinate 21,535,556 downwards.
TGTTGGGTTTTTCTCTGTATGTATTATTGTGCGATCTACTGTACAATATAAAGCGCCTTGAGGCGACTTCTGTTGTGATTTGGCGCTATATAAATAAAATTGAATTGAAATGTATATAGTGTTGCAGAACTGTGCACCCCCACCTTCTTTTTCCACATGTCTACATTGAGAAGTATCTCATTGTACATGTGTACAGAGACAATAAAAGGCATTCTATTCTATTCTGTTCTATGCTATTACTCCACAAATAATGCAAAACCTGATAATATATATAAATAAGTGGGACTGAAAATAAAGCTAGGTAGGAAAGCAGTACATCTACGAACAAAGTGATGTTTTCTGTTCCGTAATATATTATCTTAAAAATAAACCCTTAGGTAAAAAAGTCAGTCATTTTCTGTAAAAAATATTAGTGAAAAGCTCTGCAGCTGTGATTGCTTCACAGTGTTGGGCAAGTTACTTTGAAAAAGTAATTAATTATAGTTACTAGTTACTTCTTCAAAAACAGCAACTGAGTTAGTAACTGAATTACAAGATTCTAAAAGTAATTAATTACTTGAAAAGTAACTATTGCGTTAGTTTAAAAAAAAAAAAAAGTTTAACCCTCTGGGGTCCAGGGTATAATTGGCCATTTTAACCACTTTTGATTTTCCCTACATTTCACCTTTAAAAACTATTTACTTGCCTTGTTTGGTATCATTCTTTTCAGCACGACCTCACGTGTTTGAATTTACAGTTATGTTTTCATTAAGACATACTGTATTAACACAATTGATCTAAAATCAAACAAAAAAACATAAAATCTGAGTAGAAAAAGGTTAAACTTTAAATGCAAATATAAATTGTCAACTTTAAAATCATATGCACAAGTTTTGCAAACAACAAAGTCATTTGCAGCCATTTACCTTTTTTTTTTTTTTATAACCATTTCAAACTATTTACATAACAATCAGCTGTTCTGGATTCAATAAGATGCCACACAAATTATTTGTGCCACTCCAAAAAAATAATTTCTGTCCACTATAAAGGAGAACATCACAGCCTGATACCTGCAGGTCTCACAACAGCAGGTGTATCACTCCTGTTTTTTTACCTGGAGACAGCAGTCACCTCATTGTTCTGACACACAACACAAAACTATCCACAATACCACACACTAACTACACAAGACAACACATTAACTACACACTCCAAACACGCTAAACGTCACAAATCTCTCACATCTCAAAACTCGCTTTCTCTCTTTTTCCGCTGTCTTTCTCTCGCGCGTGCGCGGTCACTCCAAATGTCAAGTGGCCATATAATTTTTGATTGGTTGACATTGTACATTTTTTCACCATCACGAACGGGCTGTTTTTAGTTTAGTTTTTTTTAATTTTTTGGTCATAAGCAGAGAGTGCTTGCTAGCGCTGTCCTTAGACAGTAAACATGACGAAAGTATTCAGGAAAAAACACGGGTATATATTGTTTATCATGACTCTGGTTTTACGTGGCCTATCAACACAATTTAAAAACTGGTATATATCACCTTGTTGCTTTGTCATCTTAAAGTGGTCCTGTGATTGGTTTACCACGACTACTATACTCTTCCTCAGTCAAACAGCAGCACTCATGCGATTGTTTTGCCCCCTTAGCTTTTTGTCACGTCCCACGGCGTTCCTGAGGAACGCGAAAGGAGACCTTCGGCGTTCTTATGGTATGCGGCGGGTTATGGCTGAAATCCAGTGCAATGACGCTCCCGCGGTAATAGACGTTCCAGATTTAGGTGCTATTTAATGACGTTAAATAGCGTGTTTCTAAGCGATTTGAAGAAAAAGAGCGAACATGAGTAGATTGAGTCCAGACGGTTCTCATATTTTCTCATTTTTCCGAGGTCGTCATTTAGGAACGTGGTAGGTAGCCGAAAACGTAATATGTTGACGATTTGTCACCTAGCGTAAAATGTTAGGCGTGTTGGCCAAAAAGTGATCGTCTGCCAGAAAGTGATTGCAATCCGCGGGAGTGCGCGCAGCTGCTAAAAGCTTTAGCGCCCAGATTACTTACATAGACAGCTACTTCAGCTACAACTGATATAAGGTGCGGTAAGCTGAAGACAGCTTCAACCATCTGTTTGTTGAAAAATAGTAACGCGACCGCACCGCATTTTCTTGTTAGCAACGGTAATGGCGTTGTATTGATAGCAATAGTAATTAGTTAGATTACTCGTTACTGAAAAAAATAACGCCGTTAGTAACGCCATTACTTGTAGCGCTGTTATTCTCATCACTGTTGCTTCATCAGAAGAACAGATGTAAGGAAACCCAGTAAAATTATGAATTAAAACTGTACACACAGATTTTATGTCTTACTTTTATTTTTAGTTTAATTTCTAATTTTGTTTTTCAGTCATTAGAACAAATGAATTAGAGGTTAGGTCGGCTTCTTGAAGACTGAACATATATAGACAAAGAAAGACTTTTAAAAATTTGTCACAAACTAATTTAAAAATAAAAGTGACTGAATTAACTGAACGTAAATTAAAAAATTAATGAAGCCTAACATTTAACTAAACTAAAACTATTTTTCTGTTCAGGAATGAAAGTCAGTTATTTTAATTTGGCAAAAAGCTGCTATTACTATTATTACTATTACTATTATTTTCTGTTTTTTCATAAAACAGTAAATTTGAAAATTCACAAATAACAATAATGATATCTTCAAATTAAAATAATATTTTGAATAAATAGCTTGCACATACTGGTGGATTAATCATTCGAACCCCCAAAAAATAACACTTTTTTTTGGTAGTTAGTTACCAATACTGTTAATCAAGAGCAGCAGTTATATAAATGTTGCATTGGGTGATGGTCCAATACATTTGTTAAGCACTTTACCTGGTCCAGGGCGTCCTCTCTCTCCTTTGGGGGTGTGCTGTTGCATGACTAGAAATAAAGAGTAATGTTTAAGAATTTAATATCTGGTATTTTCTTCAAAAATTGTTTAAGAGTACTGTACAGTTGCCAATCTACCCAATCAATATGTCTGTGTAGGTTCTCGGTCATCCAGGTCATGTTGATCTAAGGGAATTGGAAGAAAAAGTGACTGGAGTTCTTTAAGTTTCTTGAAGACATCTTGAAGACATTTATCTGAGTAGTTTTTTCAGTTCTAAAACCAAATGGTGGAGAGTCCCAGGTATTTAAACCCTAGTGGAGGCCCCTTAAGAGGACTATTAATCATGTGACTCATCACATGAGCCAATGTGTGAAAAAGGCATAGGTCATTTTCACAAGAGGTTTTGGGTGAAACCATTGTGGGACCTTGCCTCACCTGACGCAAAATGTAAGTGGGGGTGAGTTGGGAAGGGATCTCAAAACTGGTTTGTAGGTGGCAGACAGCTGGTGTTGTAAGCAACCCCCTCTGTTCAAAGATGGTCATGCACATTAGACATAAATGGCTTCTTTTATTTCTCTTTCAGATTATCTGTCTTCTATTTCCAAAATGTGAACATTGCCATCCTTGACAGAGTGACCTTTGACCTTTAGATCCAGTTGTGTAGTCGAGTCTTGTTCTGTCCAGGTGGCTCTTCTATGTCATGTGTTTATAGTATGGCTGTTTGGATTCTATGATGTAGAGGTGTGGCTGGGTCTGAAGTGGACTGGGATGTCATGCTTGGTGAAAATTCTCATTTAGTTCTAGAACTGAAGACGTTTCTCAGATGAGAGGTGAAACATCTTCATGAAACTTAAAGAAGTCCATTTACTTAGCTCCTTAGACTACCATGACCTGGATGACTGAGAACCTACCCCGTTAGCCTTAGTAAAACTTTACCATATTGTCTGATAGTATTACAGGTACATTATCCCATTAATAAAGTGAAAAGAAAAACATTCTGAAAGGTCTTCACTTAAAAAGTATCCATAGAGGTTCTGAGGTTCTAAGCGTGCTCAGAAATGGCCCCAGTGGAAGGGTGGCTGTCAAGAAACAAGTTTTATGAAAGGGAAACAGAGAGGCAGACAACCATTCACACTCACATTCACACCTATGGACAATTTAGAATAATCAGTTTTTGGACTGTGGGAGGAACCTGAAGAGAATCCAAATAAACATGAGCAGAACCTACAAAGAGAAGAGAAGAACATCCACAGGATGCTCTAGCTGTGAGGCAGCAGTGCTGCCTAGCAAAATATACCGGTGCTTTATTTCGGTGCTTCTTTTTACTGAGATGTCATACACTTTGGATTCTAGCCAATCATTTTACCTTTGCAAGCGTAGTAGGCGGGCCCAGGTACGTACGTTCTTTTAGAGCAGAGCTACAGATTAAAAACACCCAAGGCGAAGCGGTCAAAAGTCTGGCTGTACTTCACAGCAAAAGATGCAAACTCAGCAGCCTGCAACAAGTGCTTTAAGCTGATACTGTGATTCTGTGCAAAGGAGGTAACTCCTCGAATCTGATGAAACACCTGGCGACGCATAGCGTTTCTTTTAAAAGCCGAGAAATGCGCCGTATTTGATAGCTTGCTGCGAGACCTCACACTGAGCACATCTACTGCGGGTGTGGTGCCTGTTATCGGACCCGGAGTTAGCAACCAGAGGTGCTAGGATGGCAGCAAGGTGCTTAGAAATGTTGCAAGTGGTTTCTGTGGCTTTGATGAGGTCCACTATGGGCAACTGTTGAGGAGAAATGGCAAAATTGGCTAGCACTTTCTTTTCAGGTTCACTGAGATTCCGGTCTGAAAAGTTCTTCACCCATTTTTCCTGACTGTCCTCAGGTGTGTGTTCTTCTCTGTGTTGTGTAGGTTCTGACTGAGAAGTGAATGTTTTTGATAGTGTTGAATTTCCTGCTTTGTCTTTTGTTTCCTTTAGAGTGTTGGGCCCGCTGAGCTTTGTCCACAAACTTGTGAACCTCTTCTAAAATAGCAGAGGGTAAAAGTTTTTTCAGTTCCTGCAGAGTCTGGCTAATCTTGTTCTGGCATCAACAGTGAAACGGACCTGTCTTATCCTTTCATGATGCGATATTAGGTACCGGTATCGGTCGGATACTGACCTAAATTACTGGATCGGATATCGGAGAGAAAAAAAACTGTAATCTGATCCATTAAATATCACAAAAGCAGCTCACAAAACTAAACGACATACCGTAACCCAGCTCATAACCTTAGCACGTCGGAGGAGTATGCGTCTTGTGATAAAGCGGCTGTGGCGTGCGAGACCTGTCGGCAGTCTGGTTGAGCAGTTGAAGCCTCGCTACGTGGTTCCAAACCGGCATTTAATCTCCGAGAAAGTTATCCCAGAGAAGTAAAGCAAGTGTGTAAGTTCATCTCTGAATGTTTGTAAAGCATTCCCACTTTAAGCTTAACAACCGATATATGCAGCGACAGCCTCTCATTCTTTCCCTCTCCTGCTGCTACTTCAATCATGAAACTGATCAATGATCAGCTGATCGGCTTTTCTGTCGTGAGTCCGTCTCTCTTGTTTGCTTTTGGCCCAATTTTCGCCAGAAAGAGGAAACCAACGGCTAAACAACAGCAGCACGTTTAAGCTTGATAAGCTGTTGTTAGAATTTATTTAATATTACTTTCTACACCAGGATCCTTTTCTAGGTAGCTGACAGCTGGTAACTGTGCAGGGGTGGGTCTAGCAAAGTTTTGTCAGGGGGCCAGATAGGGCATTAACAGGGAAAGGGGGGCACAAAGAAATACTTTTCTTTCTAATTGTCTAGCTTTTAATAAATAATTATCTGAATCTTACAACCAAAGTTTTCATCTGATGTAAAATGTATAGAAATCCATTATTGTATATAGGTACTATATATATTTTTTGCATACAGGTATAACAGAATAGCTTTAGTTTAGTTTAGTTTTTTAAACTTGAGTATGAACTTATACAAAATGCAGCAAGATATTTTAAAAAAGCATTTTATTGATTGAGGTTGTCATAATTCATGCATGAAAGGGTTAATATAGTTAATTTATTTAGTACAAACTTAAGCACTCATACCTTGATGGCCAAAACTGTGTACGTTTGGGAATCCTACAAAAACAAATTCATAACATGAAATTATGAAACATGTTCATTTATATATAATACTTAACTAGCCAAAATAAAGCAATAAACAAGGTCCATTTTTCTTGTCAGTTCAAATATGTTTTTCATTCAGTTCAGTGCAATTCAAGTTCATGTATATAGCAACAACAGTGGGTAAAGACTAGGGATGGACCAATCCAATATTACGTTAGCGGTAGCGGTCCAATACTGACCTAAATTACTGGATCAGATATCGGAGAGAAATAAAAAATGTAATCCGATCCATTAAATATCACAAAAGCACCTCGCAAAACTTGTGACATGGCGTAACTCAGCTCATAACCTTAGCACGCCGGAGCAGTATGTATCACGTGATAGAGCGTCTGTGGTGTGCGAGACCTCTCGGCGGTCTGGTTGAGCATTTGGAGCCTCACTACCAAACCGGCATTTCATCTCCGACAAAGTTATCCCAGAGAGAAATAAAGCAAGTGTGTAAGTTCATCTCTGAATGTTTGTAAAGCATTCCCACTTTAAGCTTAATAACCGATATATGGAGCGACTGTCTCGTCTCTCTCCCTCCCTCTCCTGTTGCTACTTCAATCATGAAACTGATTAATGATCTTTTCGATCGGCATGGTGTGGAGACAAAAATTAAAAAAAAAAAAAAAAAAAAAAAGGATCACTGTACCTGCTTCTAAATCAAACAAGTCAGCGTCCCATGGTCCTCAAGAGAAAAAGGCAGTCATTAATTCTTAAACAGCCAAAGCAGTTATTTTGCTAAACCTCTTGAATTGAAGCTGAAAGTCTGCACTTTAGCCATAATCCACTGTGGCAGGGTGTGGAGACAATTTCTTTTTTAAAAAGGATCACTGGTTAAGTGGAAGAAGATGGATGGATAGACGGGTCACTGACAAACACCTATGAACCTAACTGTATCAGTTGTGTCAGACGTGTCAGTGGCTAAGATGTACTCATGTATTGAGCCATGCGTATGGCTCAATACATGAGTGGCGCCCAGAAAGGAATTGGCAGAAACACCGCAGGGGCAAAAGAACAGCTACTGGTAGATAGAGAAGTCACATGAGACTGAAAGACCAGACTGAAACAGCACAAGTCACTGTTAAGTGCAGGATTAACCGAGGAGAAGCTCTGTGTCCACTGCTGTTCTGCATCGTCCTGAACCCCCTCAGCTGGATGATTAACAAGACTGGCTACAGATACCAACAACGAAATAGAGCAATTATCAGCCACGTCCTCTACATACAAGCTCTACTGTACTAATCTCCTAAAAGCGCATTAATTAAATATTAAATAATAACTGGTTCTCTTTCATGTGGTCACAAATGAAAAACAAACAAATGAATTCATTCATTTGAATTATGTTCATACAGTCTTAATGCACCTCATGTCACATGATTTAACTTTAATTTTAATATGAGAGAATTTTAATATCGGAATGATGAAAGACTATTTAAATATCTAAATAGGTGATGGTCAAATGTGAGTTTGTGTTACTCACCAGGCAAGTCAGGGCGAAGTCTCCTTGCACCAGTAGGTTGTCTTAAAATGGAATAGCCTCTGGAGGGCGGCCTTGTCTGTGATCTTTCACCTTCCTTTGGTTTATGAAGCACATCAGTGGTCTCTCCCAGGGGCTTTGTGACCACCATGGATGTGAGAGGGGTCACAAAACTGTACTTCAGTGACAGCTCCAAAGCCTCCTTCTTCACTTTCTCTTTCTCAGGTCCAGATAACTGAAGTCTGTGTCACAATATATTAAATATATATGATGGTTGACTTACAAGTGGATTATGATTAAATCATTTGTTTTTTAATTAATTAATTGAATTTGAAAATATCCCTAGGAAGTCTCTAATATTTTAAAGGCACTGCTGTATGGGACACATCTTTAGAATCCTGAAAGATAATGCTCATTAAAAACATAGGTAAAATAGATCAAATAATATATTATCTGCTGCAAGATAAACTGGAGAACTGATATCAGAACAGTTGTGGCACCAGTGGGTTCAGGGATTGTTTTGAACTCATTGGTGCTGCTTTGGCTTTCATTATAGACTGTTAACTTGTTTGTTTGGTTTTTTTTACAAAGTTGACAGTTGTGTGAGTGTCATCAGTGTTATGTATTGGTGAACATAGAAAACTTGAGAATCAGATTAAAAATCCTTTAATATACAAAATGAGTTCAGAACCACTGAAGACATTTTAAAATGCCGTTATTAGTTTTTAAAATCTCATCAAACATTTGCTTTCCAATAAACTGACGCTAAAATAGCAATATGAATCGTGTTTTTTTTTTCCTAACAACTGACAGCAGGTGTTTTAAATCAACTGGTACCTTCAAGACTGGAATAAAATATGAATTAATTAATTAAAAAAAAAAAAGAAAATGGATGGATAGATAGATAGATAGATAGATAGATAGATAGATAGATAGATAGATAGATAATATTTTTTATTTAAAGATGTTATTTCAAGCTCAGTGAAATTATGTAGTTTTTTTTTCAATGTGTTCACTTTGCTGTGCTTTCAGTAATTAATTAATTTAACAGAAAAAAATATGTCTTCACATTTTTGAAAGCAGTAGTTTTGAAAATTATCACATGAGGAAATATGACATATATTATACTCACTCTTTGTCTAGAAGCTGTTTAACTGTGAGGTACGCCCAAACCCTCTGGATACGGTCATCAGACACTGTTTGAGTGGATTCCACGGTTTCATTTGGATTAGAGAATATTATTCTTCTATTACTCTGTCACAATTCAAATGCAATGTAATGTCAATATACATACAGGGAAAGCAGTTTAAGAAAATTACAAGTGATGAGTACTGTAACTCTCTCTTTACCGAAATGGCCACAACTTGAGGGGTGAAGGTTTCAATGTTATTATCTGTGATCTCACCGGCCACCACAATCTCAGAACCATTATAATACTGACTGAAGTTAGTCTGGGTTAGATTGGTCCCACCCACATAGATCATTGTCACATCTGTTAATAGAGGTGTGGCCACCTCTTCATAGAAACCCTGTTGACATACAATGTGGACATTATACAAACTATTCTTGTTTTTTCTTTCCATCTTCCTGGATTTTTACATCGTATCACAAAAGTATTTACTGTATAAGGAAAATTACCTTCAGCTGTAAATCAGCATCAGAGTCGTCATATATCCGCCGTGCCACACCGTTATTTTGCAGCGACATTTTCTCAAGGAACTTAAAATCAACATCAAAACCAAAACCAAGACAGTACAGTGGGAATTTGCCTGCAATAGCCTGTCTTACATTTGACTGAATATTCTCCAGGTTTGTCACCCCTGAAAAGACACAAGATATACCCAGATGAGGTCAGATATAACAGTTTCAATAATACTAAAAACCACTTGATAAAAAACCTTGAAACATATAACTAAATTAGATACAGTGTGTAATCATAAATATCACTATTTCTTGAAGCATTCTTGAACATTTATATAAATGTGTGCTTTATTATAACCTGAGGTTGGGTCTCCATCTGTGAGAAGTATCAGAATAGATGCTGAACCTTCTCTGCTATGATCATTCAGCATACGTGCTCCTTGCAACACTGCTTCATTTATATCTGTGGCTGAAATTCAACAACAACGACAACAACAACACAAAGTTTCATTCCTAACAGTTTCCTGTCAACTGTCCATATTCCAAAATATACATGTTTACTGCAAATTCTCACATCCTCTAGCTTGTATATTGCTTGCAAAGTTTTTGGCGCTTTCCAGGTTTTTGCTGTTGGCCTGAACGAGTTCTCGCTTCCAGTGAAAAATGTTGCCATCAAAAGTGATCAGACCAAAGTGATCATCTTCTGCCAGATCATTCAAAATGTGGATTAATGCGGTCCTAGTCTGTTCAAAAAACATATTACATATTTAAACTTTTCCTGATTTCTTATTTTTTGCATATATGTCACAGTTACATGTTAAAGACCATTAATTTAATTTTAATATTAGGCAAAGATGACCCAATTAAATGCAAAATTCATTTTTTAAATGATCATGATTTAAATAAAAGTAAATCAAAACATAACCATATGTATCTGTTTCCATGTGTGAAAGTAATTGCCAACCTCCTAATTAAATGTTCATGAATTAACTAAGATTAACCACATCTTTTGGAAAGGTGATTTCCACACCCAGGCCTGATTACTGCCTGACCTATTGAATCAAGAAGCACTTTAAATAGAGCCTGTCTGACAAAGTGAAGCAGGCTAACAAATATCAACAAATAACACATCGTGCCTTAAATGAACAAAACTTAAGAACAGCTGAGAAAAAAGTTACTGACTCAAGCACACTCAGATTATGCAGCTCGGCATCCAAAACACACCAGCAAGTTCACCTCTGAATAACTGAAAATATAAATAAATAAGTAAAATAAATAAAAAAGGGTGTTTCGGAGTGGCTTAATCCAGGTCAGGACTTAAATCCTGTTAAGATGCTTTGGCATAGCCTGAAACTGACCATTGTAAACCATCAAGTTGGCAGGCAGAATTCTGCAAAGAAGAATGGTCCAAACCAATGTGAAAGACTGATTCCCAGTTATCTGAAAAACTTGATTATACTTCTTGCTGCCAAGGTTGGCAAAACCAATTCTTAGGTTTAGCGAGCAATTACTTTCTCCACAGAGAGCTGGTAGGTCTGGAATTTTTTTAACCCATAATATATAAAATCAACATCATTTTAAAAAAGTATTTTGTATTTACTTGGGTTATCATTATCTAATATTAAAATCACATAAATCTAAAGCATGTTGGTGTGATAAAGATGCAAAAATTAGGGAGGGGGGCAAATAAAGACCCATCAAATAATTTACCTGGAGAATTTTTCTGCCACGCATTGATCCACTCTGATCAATAACAAAGACAACATTTTTTGGTATTCGAGGAAGATCAGATGGAGCAAAGTGATGAACAAAGTACCCGTCAGATTTCTAAGGAGCAGTGAGAAGAAGGTTCTTTGGTCAAAAGATAATTAAAGGAGCAGAAAGATATAATATTAATTCAACAAACTTTTTTTTTCTCTTTGTGTGTACATTGATAATTGACCAGGTTTTACCTTGATGTGTCCCAGTCCATTGTCCCTGTTGACATCATAAACAATAACTAGATCTCCATTCATACCCTGATCACTACAGCTGTCACACATCTTCTGTTGGTCAACTGTTGGATAGAAATACACCCACGCCTGGAAACAGAATGATTTAATTCTTTACACTCATGATAGAAAGAGAGGTCAGTGATTTTAATTTCTGTTTACTTGATCAAAAAACTGTATCCTTTGCTTCCAAACCTTTGACTGCATTAATCTGAAAGGCGAGAATGTACAAGCTGAATTTCAAAATATTCTGCACCATGTGTAAGATCGTAATATAAACAAAACTTGCAAACAACTTAAAGCAGCAGCTTAAAATTCAGTTTTTGTTTCTTTATTATCTTAAACATGTCAGGGACACCAAAAGTGTTGAAATCAAGCGTTTAAAATAGCTCAGTCAACACTAATTATACTACAAATTATTTGCAATAGGTCAGTGACATGACTGGGCATAAAAAGAGGGGCTGTGAATTTCAAAGATAGAGTCTCACCACTTTCTCAAAGACTGTCTAGGAAACTAGACAGTTATAATATGATAGATTAAAAGATTCAGAATATAGAGACATATTGTTTTCACTCAAGGACCAAATGTTTGAATCAATATTTTATCATTGTTCATTCAGTTGGCACTACATCTAAAACAGACACAAGTAGTAGCAATCACTGCATGAGCTCAGGAACACCTGAGAAAACCATTGTCAGCTAATATGGTTTGTTGCTGAATCCACAAATGAAAAGAAAAAAAAAATCAACAGGATTGTGAAACACTTTTTCCTTTAGGCCTAAGCTTTTTTGAATGTGGACTGAGGTGATAAGAAATGCAACTCCCATGTACACATGGCATGGATAACTTGTGTATTTGTATATTTCTGTGTAGCTTCCACCATTTAATCCTTGCCTCTGCCATCACTCGCTTCCTCTTCCTGATTTTCAAAGGCATCCTACAACCTACCATCCTATGCTGATAGTATCTCAGTTTCACTTAATGTTTTGCAAAACTGACATTTCCAATATACTGTACCTCTTTATCTATGTGAGTTTTAGTGATGGCATTAGCGAGGGCTTTGGTGCTCAGGCCTCCTTTCACATTGATGAAACTGATGCCAGCTTCCTCATGAATGTGCACATCCACCTGGTATTAAGTACAGTAAATATAAGATCTAGTCATGGCTTACCTCAGCATTGTTCTCCTAAACAGTCACTGACCAGATACCAGTAAGACAATCACCTTGAAGTCACTGACGGGCTGCATGGGTCGAGCATGAATTTGCAGCTCGTACTTGCCATGTGTTCGTTTCATTAATTCCTCATATGTGAGTTCAAAAGTGACCTTTTTGTGAGCAGCCACAGTTACTGAGGTCTTAAATTCCTCCAGAGTCCTTCCTACAGAACTATAGCAGAAACAATAATCATGTCTTGAAATAGAACTTCACAGCAGGTTATTGCTAAAATAAGAACAATCAAAAAAATCAAAAACCTTCTGGGCGTAGTCCTCTACCTCCCAGTCTTACCTCTCCCAGCCCTCCCTCTTCCCCACTCTGTCATACAACACATCACTCACATACATCGGGTCTTGAGGGGTCATGGATTACATAGGTTACAGTGAGCGAGGTCATTCATGTGGCTTGGCTGGCTGTTCGCGCAATGATTCCTCTGGTCATGACTGTAATAAGGAGCTTTTTTTGTGACTGAGAATTGTTTTTATGAATAGAATAGAATAATCCTTTAATTGTCCCACAGGGGGAAATTTGGTTGTAACAGCAGCCAGAAAGACACATATACAAACAAACAGTACACAGGACACAGAACAGAAACATACACAATTTTTTTCTTACATATTTACATCAAGGACAATGGTTACTATAAACAAAGTACTGTACAGTTATTAAATTAAACAAAATTAACTACAGATAAGAGGCAAACCTGGTTGTAGTGCGAATTGGTTGATTAAATTATTGCAGTTACAGCGCAGATGTAAACATCTATGATTTTTGGGAGCAGTTTTGATTGTACAGTCTGACAGCTGCAGGGAGGAAGGACCTGCGGAAACGCTCCTTCATGCATCTAGGATGTAGCAGTCTGTCACTGAAGGAGCTCTGCAGTTCAGCAACATTTACATTCATGGGGTGGGAGACTCTGTCCATCAGAGATGTTATTTTGGCCAGAGTCCTTCTGTCTCCCACCACCTGCACTGGGTCCAGGATGTCAAGCTATAAATAATTGAACTCAAATACCTGACAAGTCCAGCACTTTCACCACGGGACACAGCTTCAGTGTACTGCTGCTGAGCTTGCTCCTTAGCTTTCACAACACCATCATAAACCTGGCCATCGATAAACCTGAAGAGGACCAAGAAAAGCCCTTGTGTAAATGTACACTACTGAGTATCCTGTAATTTGTTCTTCAGTGTAAAATTCTTTATTTGCAAATGTCTCTGGATGTTTACAGATTATTTTAACTTCACACACATTCGAAATTTACTGATAAAGGCATTCCTGGGAATCCGAACATGGAATTCAATTTCCTTTGACTCGTCCATACGATTGGCCACACGGCTTGTGATGACAGTGGTGGCATAACGACTGGTCACTGTGGAGTTGATGTGAAAGCTGTAGATGTCCCAGTCATCCTGAGCAAACACAGGAGGCACAGTTTTTTAAAAATAGCTTGACTGATCTTATTGGTTGACCAAAGGTCAGATGTAGTTGAAAAACAATGTGTTGGTGGATGACATCAGTGAAATCTAATTGGTTTAACTGCAGCAACACTCCATTCTTCTTATTTTTAATTGAGTTTTAACAACACACAAATAGTGTGGCACACTATTACATTCTTTCCCTAAAGAGTTGATTTCCCGGACCGACTGGGAAACAGAAGTTTCCAAAGTCAAAATAATATTACAATATTAAAGGTTAAAAAAAGAATAGACAAGAAAAATGTACTTAATGGAACTTGGCATTTTTAACCTTAACTTATAACTAAATACCAAACTTTAACTATTAAAACTTGCTCACATTTCTTTGTGACTTTGACACAGATTAAGAATAAAGTAAACATGCAAACAGATTGATCAGAATTCCTTCAATTCACAAGACATTATGCGATCTTACTGTATATTAGCTAGCTATAGACTTTAACCTTTCAGTTTTGCCTCCCCAACATCCATAATGCAAACACACACACAGACACACACACAGACACACACACACACACACACACACACACACACACACACACACACACACACACACACACACACACACACACACGCACACACAGTTTTTTAGATTTTGGATCCTTGAAGTGGTTCTGTGGCCCTTTTTAAGTATTATGATCTTACCTTGTTTGGCAGTGTGGAGGCCAAAGACAGCAGCAGTCCAAAGAGAGTGATTTGCACCACAGTTCTCTCCATTATGCCTCCTACCAGAGTGGAACCAAGGCAGCTGAAACTGCCTTTTGAACTCAAACAAGGACAGCATTGCTGTGTAAATATTTTTAATATTTAAAGAGCAAACTCTACTTTCTGTCCTCTTTTGCCAGCGATAACAAACCCCCCCCCCCACACACACAAAACACTCCTCCAACAAAGTGATTTTCCTGCAGTTTTGTGAGCTTTGATGTTGACACTGAGGGTCAAACCCCTGCACTTTTCCAGGACTTTTTTACCAGAGCAATATTTTCATTTGTGATAAGCCACAGTGTTTTGAAGATACATGAAGACAATTTAACTTTGTAATTAATGGTGAAACTAATAGAATGCATGAAATTACATTTTCCATCATACAAATCAAAGTTGTGCAACATAAAAATCAGTCACTGGTCTCTGAAGGGCAGATTCAGCAGACATAAGCCAGCAGGGCATTGTGGGAGGAGAGACAAGGGTATAGTCAACAGTGCTGTCACTGCAAAAGAGACACCAAAAAAGTTACTAGATCTTTGCGCTTAGGAGTAATCATAGAAATCTTAAACAATTTTTCTTTTTAAATGTTGAAAGAGAAGACATAAATATGAAATATTTACCTTGTAACATCTATCTCCTGGTTTTTAATTGTTAGCTTTGTGACAGGAACTTGATGTACCTCCTCATAAACTATTGGCTCTAGAGCTGGAAAAAGATAGAGAAAGATCAAAACATGAACTGACCAGTAAGGAGGTACTTTTGAAGAAAAATATGGGTGTAAACTTTGATTATATCGTTAACCTGATATAAGCTAATGCAGCATGTATTTCCCAAGTAATGCATACAGCATTGAGGTAAAAAAAAATATCAGCCTTTTCACTCACCTAAAAGTCCTTGCGTGTTGTTGGCCGAGGGATGCTGTCTTAAAACTGGCCAAAGGAATTTCTGACCATTTTTCTCATGAACTAAGATGACCAGGCGCATATCTCCAGCTCCAATGTCTATTTCCTTGTTGCGCACAATCACTGTCACACTAGGGGAAAAAAGACTCAATGGCAACTTTTCAAAGATAGAACCAGACCATCAGATTGCTACTCTATAGAACAAATATTCCTGGAAGATGCAACACATCTAAGGAGAACATGAGAAAGATGTGTGTCTGACTGAAAATATTTCAGTCTGGTTTTGTGAATGTAAAATGCATGTTTGGGGTCTTTTGTGTAATCACAGGAAAAAAAACAGTTCACACATTTATAATGCCATATTCATATAAAATTTTCCTCCTTAAATAACTTTGATGTGGGGCTGTGACGCTAGGTGAGCGTCTGCCATTTTCATTCCTAACTGAATAGATTATTCTTTACAAATAATCAAAGTGCTCCGAATCTGAACCTTTTCCTAGGGTCATACCTAGTTGAGAATTGACATTTAATAACATCTCAATAAAATCTCATTTACATGTTAGTGTAAAGATAATACACCAGATACAATAGATCAAATTTCTGCTCTGCAGATGGATATTCCAGAGCAATTTTTTGTCTAGTTTCAGACATGTCAGCTAAGTTGGACAGGTGCTGACAGGAGACTACTGATCTTGGCATGTAACTCATGATGACAGAACTTTATAAGGTCACACATGTGTACTTAATGCTAAGAGCATGAGTCTTGGCCATTATACTGCAAAATTACCTTCCTGCTGTGGTGATATCCTGCCCAGTGTGATGTGTCACTGCCTGTCCATCTCGTACAGTGACCCCCTTGGTGTCAATCTCAACATGCTGGTCAGTTTTAAAGTGGATTACAATTTTGTTGAAGCCTCCATTTGTAACTGAATCAAGCTCACCATTCACGTAAAGCTCTGGAACAAAAGACCAATGAAACTAAAAATCACACTACAAACTGAGGGATTAATATAACCATAGCCACGAGAAAATACAATAGTATTTTATTACATATGAAAGTCAGAAAGTGGTCATTAACTAACTAAAAGCTAACAATACAGACCTCCACTGGGATGATGAAGAAGTTTAAGGAGGACAGCTCCACTCACATCAAAGCACACTGGAATAGTTTGTTTCTCAGCTTTCAGCAAAAACCTGTGGAGAAGAGGAGCTAGAAACACACAGAGTTAGTATATGAAAAAAAGGGTTTTACATATATTATCAACTTCAATCATATATATGCAATACAATACCATCAGTTGTTTCCATAGGAGCAGATACTGTAGGTAGGAAGAATTCATAATCCGAATAATCTGTAAATACATTTACATAATGCTAGTTACAACACACTCATATTGCGTGTTTTAAAAGTGGACAGTGAAGGGGCCTCTCTAATGTGCTGGGGCAGATTGTTCCAGTGATTAGGAGCAGCAACAGAGAAGGCCCTTCTCTATCGCGATAGAATGTGGGTAAAACGCACATGCGCAGTGCCTTTGTTTTTATACGCACATGGCGGAAAAAGCATGGCAGCGACCGAGAATGAGAAGTGCAAAAGCGGATCGTTGAATGAAACAAATGTATCAATTGTGTATGAATTCTGGTTGTGCTGTACTGACCTTAAAACTGATTTTATGTGGTACACGGCGCTCATAAATCTGTCAAAAATTTTAGTACGACTTTGGTAAGCTACGAAGGTGCACCACTTGATTGATTGTCGGAGCATTACGGCTACCGTAGTCAGGAGCCTTGCGGAGTAATACGTACTGTACGTCAACATAATATTACCGTATTGTGTGTGTATAAGGACCCCAAAATAGTACCTGTTAAGAGACATGCTTATGAAGCGGATTTTAAACTCAAGGCTATCAGTCATGCAGTACAACATGGGTACAGAGCGGCTGCGAGAGAATTCAGCATTAATGAATCAATGGTACAGAAGTGGAGAAAGCAAGAAGAATGAGTGGAGGAAAGTTAGACTTATCTGTTTTGTTTCGCTGAATGCGCTTTATAATCCCATGCACCTTATGGTCCGAAAAATACGCATTTGACTTCTTTATTTGGCACACTGCAGTTTCATGTTGCAAAGCACCTCTTTTTAACCTTTATGGATATTATACATGGTTATGCTCAGGATTTGTCAGCCCATTTCCACTTGAAATGCCTTTTTGTTAGACAGTCAGCAAGGAATTTGCATTTGCACTGTTACATTTTTATATAGCTTTAATGCGCATAATAAAAACAGCTGCTTTTTTAAATGAAAATAAATTGATGGGGTTTTTTTAATTAATAAAGTTGTGGAGTTGTAAAGTATTTTGTCTCACATCAATTATATCGTCAGTTATATCGTTGTTGCAAATTTTCAAGTATATATTGTGATAAATATTTTTGGCCATATTGCCCTGCCCTACCGCAATACCACCAAACTGAAATCTCGCGGGTCATAATGCACCCACATTATAGCTGTCACGGTACTGGGTCTGCGACCCAGTATTTGTGTTTCAGCTTCTGGAATTATATTCTTTGATTATTGTTGTTCATGTTTTTGGGTTTCTTTAGTTCTCAGTGATCATAATCCTCTCTACCTTAGTGTTTATCTCAGCCTGTGTTTAATCTCTGTTCCTGTGTTTTTCCCGTACTTTTTCCCTGTGTCCCACGTCTAGTGCTTTTGTATTTCCTCTGTTCCAGAGTCTGTCATGTTTCTGTGTCTAGTCTGCGTCTACGTGATGTCATGGTTCCTGTTTTATTTTGATAGTCTTTGTCTTATGTCGATGTATTTTGCTTTGCTTTGCTTTCATGTCTGATTTGTCTCAGCTGTGTTCCCACATGTTCTCCATCCCCTTGTTTTCTTGCCTGTGGATTTAAGCCCTGTGTTATCCTTTGCTCTCTGTCATGTTGTACTCTCTCCGAGCTGTGTTTCTCCCTCTGTGTTCCAAGTCATTTCCTAGTTCTCAGTTCCTGGTTTGTTTTCTACTTTGAGTTCCATGTTTCCAGTTTCTAGTTTAATATTGTATTTGATGTGAGTTTTACCAGCAATAAAGCTGCCATTTTGAGCTTACTCCCCATGTATTAGTCTTGCGTTTGGATCCTACATCCTGCCTACCATATGGCATAACCATCACAACAGACACATTTTAGTTTTAGTTAGTGGTAAAAGCAAAGAGAACAAACAGAGCACCTGCAGCATGTGCCATATAATACCACGAATGAACCCAAGATCACTGTATAATCTTTCTAATGCAACAACAATAGGAACGTAATAACATGATAGTTTAGATGATTTTTGTTCATATATACAGTGGTCCCTCGCTATAACGCGGTTCACCTTTCGCGGCCTTGCTGTTTCACAGATTTTTTTAGTGCAATTTTGCATGCTTTTTTTTACAGTGCATTGTGTTCTGCGTCCTGATTAGCTGTAGACCATTGTCAGTCAATTTCCTCCATGCTGTGTCTCCTGTACAGTACAAAATGCATTCAGCTTGTCAAGTTTACATAAATCTTCAATCGCTACCAGTGTGAATCTGAAGTGCTGTACTGTATATTTGTAAGTTTTCTCCCCAACAAACACAACAATGTCGATGAAACGTTTTCCACCATCAAAGGCACCTGCGGTAGCACCCAAAAGGCAGAGGAAGATTCTAACCATCGCACAAAAAGTTGGACTAAAGGAAGGTAGAAGTTACTGTATTTTTCGGGTTATAAGGTGCATTAAATGAAACAAAACAGTCAGATAAGTCAAACTTTACTCAACTCATTCTTCTTACTTCCTCCACTTTTATAACATTGATTCATTAATGTTGAATTCTCTCGCAGCTGCTCTATTACCAGGTTTGGGACCTGAAAAAAGGGTTTGATCTTTGGTTTCATTCTATAATACTGGACTTATTTTTCTATGAAGGTTTGAACTTTGAGAGTGTTTAAACAAGAGACAAAAGTGTGAAAATGTTCACATAGAAGAGCCACTAAGAAACTGGCAGAGGAAGCAGAAAGGGACAGCTTCTGGTTGTGGTTGAGGAGAAAGCACAAGATCTGGGGGCCAAACAACATGTGGTGCTCCAGCAGAGGTGCCTCCTACTAACGAACCTGTACAGCTGCCTTGTGATTGAAATTGGTAATCAAAAGATAATTGTGTTGCTCATTCAAGGTGTTGCACTTATAACCTCTAAGTTACTGGTTGGTCACCATAACTGTTTATTGTATGTATGAGTCAATTGTTAAAGTGTTATTTTCTGTTTGACAGAAATCAGTTTCACCACAGTAACTGTTTGACATGTTTTACCTATATCAAAATGAACTGTACCTGCTTCTAAATCAAACAAGTCAGCGTCCCATGGTCCTAGAGAGAAAAGGGAGTCATTAATTCCTAAACAGCCAAAGTAGTTATTCTGCTAAACCTCTTGAATTGAAGCTGAAAGTCTGCACTTCAGCCATAATCCACTGTGGCAGGGTGTGGAGACAATTTTTTTTTTTAAAGGATCACTGGTTAAGTGGAAGAAGATGGATGGATAGATGGGTCACTGACAAACACCTATGAACCTAACTGTATCAGTTGTGTCAGACGTGTCAGCCACTAAGATGTACTCATGTATTGAGCCATGCGTATGGCTCAATACATGAGTGGCGCCCAGAAAGGAATTGGCAGAAACACCGCAGGGGCAAAAGAACAGCTACTGGTAGATAGAGAAGTCACATGAGACTGAAAGACCAGAGTGAAACAGCACAAGTCACTGTAAAGCAGGGCTGGACTGAAACAAAAAATCAGCCCAGGCATTTTGACTACAGCCTTTGAATGAAAACAAACACCGTTGTGACAGTGATGTACACTGTCTTGTTGGTGTATGTATGATTTCTATGCATTTTACATCAGATACAAACTTTGGTTGTAAGATTCAGATAATTATTTATTAAAAGCTAGACATTTTAATTGAGAATAAGAAAGAAAAGTATTTCTTTGTGCCCCCCTTTCCCTGTTAATGCCCTACCTGGCCCCCTGGCAAAATTTGCTAGACCCGCCCCTGCACAGTTAGAAAAGTAGAAAAGGATCCTGGTGTCATTTGTCTCTCACATAAAGGTCATAACTTCCCTTCAACTCATTTATGTCACCTAAAAGGTAAACCTGGTTCTCCATCACCTGTTCAGCTCTGATAATTCAGTAAGGACATCTCCTGGTTTCATTTTATGTTTCCCACTCACCAGATATCCAAACCGATATCATGACCAGCAGCTTTTACGGCTGTGGCTCCAGCAAACATCAGCTGATAGTAGAAAGTAATATTAAATAAATTCTAACAACGATGGCCAGTCCAGCTATGCTGTTAAGTGCAGGATTAACCAAGGAGATGCTCTGTCTCCACTGCCGTCTGCATTGGCCTGAACCCCTCAGCTAGATCATTAACAAATCTAGCTACGGATACCAACAACGAAATGGAGCAATTATCAGCCACCTCCTCTATGTACAAGCTGTATGCCAGGGATGAACAAGACACAGACTCACTAATCTATACCAACTGGATATTTACAGTAACAACATTCCATGTCATGTTTGTCTTCTTGTGTGAATTAGCCAGAAGGTACTGTATGTATGAGTCAATTATTAAACTGTTTTCTGACAGGAATAAATCCCATCATGGTAACTGTTTGACATGCTTTACATCTACAAAAAGTAACAGACGTTTTGTTTCTAATTCTGTAAAAAAACAAGAGAAAAAAGGTTACCTTCTAGAGCGTGCCATAGTCCTTAAAAGAAAACGATAATAACGTGAAAATTCGAAACAGTCAGTATTTCCTTAACAGTTAAATTTATTTTCTCGTTAAACCTCTTCAACCGAATCTGAAAGTCTGCACTTCATCCAGACTTTCCACCGTGGCAATGTGTAGAGACAAAAATTACCAAAAAAATGTGACCTTGAAACAGCATCTATATACCTAACTGTTGCGTCACATGGAGAAATTTAGCCATGCTGTACTTATATTACATTTGTCTGAGTGTTTGGCATTCCATTCATTCCAGTGACCAATTACTACTAACACTACTGTTCCAATCTCCTAAAATTGCATTAATTAAATATTAAATAATAACTGATTCTCTTTTATGTGGCCACAAATGAGAATGAAAAACAAACAAACAAATGAATTCATCAGTTTGAATTATGTTCATACACTGTTAATGCACCTCATATCACATGACTTAACTTGAATTTAAATATAGGTTTTTAGGAATGGAGAAAGACTATTTAAATACCTAAATTAGGTGATAGTCAAATGTACTGGTGTGTTACTCACCAGGCATGCGAGCGCTGTATCCTCTAAAAGGAGTATATTGTCTGTGTTTGTACCGCTGATGAGGAAAGCTACCAGTACTACGAAAACCACTTCCACTAGCACCAGTAGGTTGTCTTAAAATGGGATGGCCTCTGGAGGGCGGCCTTGTCTGTGATCTTTCACCTTCCTTTGGTTTATGAAGCACATCAGTGGTCTCTCCCAGGGGCTTTGTGACCACCATGGATGTGAGAGGGGTCACAAAACTGTACTTCAGTGACAGCTCCAAAGCCTCCTTCTTCACTTTCTCTTTCTCAGGTCCAGATAACTGAAGTCTGTGTCACAATATATTAAATAAATATGATGGTTGACTTACAAGTGGAATATGATTAAATCATTTGTTTTTTAATTGATCAATTGAATTTGAAAATATCCCCAGCTAGTCTTTACTGCTGTCACTGCTGTATGGGACACATCTTTAGAATCCTGAAAGATAATGCTCATTAAAAACATAGGTAAAATAGATCAAATAATATATTATCTGCTGCAAGATAAACTGGAGAACTGATATCAGAACAATTGTGGTACCAATGGGTTCAGGGATTGTTTTGAACTCATTGGTGCTGCTTTGGCTTTCATTATAGATTGTTAACTTGTTTTTTTTTGGTTTTTTTACAAAATTAACACTCAGTTGGTTTAGGGTTAGTTTGTATCCAGTATCGGTCTTAGGCTAGACCCCCATGCTAACCAAGTCTACCGCAGATATGATTGAGAGAGATAAATATAAAGCCATACTGGTTTGGACATTGCCTGGATTAACAAGGTCCACGTCAGGTGTTGAGGAACTAGGGCACCCTGATGAAAAGTGTTCTACTGGAACAAGACGGCATCGTTGAGTGTGAGAGCAACTGACCTGAAAGATAGGATCATGGCGAAGCTGGAAACCTGGATCCTCCATAGTCGGTTACCAACACTACGTGAAGTACCCTCAGAACATCTACTAGATG
Source organism: Oreochromis aureus (assembly GCF_013358895.1). NCBI lineage: Eukaryota > Metazoa > Chordata > Actinopteri > Cichliformes > Cichlidae > Oreochromis > Oreochromis aureus. Next base: position 21,512,805 of record NC_052946.1, on the reverse strand, counting down.
ATGCAAGTGCAGTGCTATCGACAATACCTACTGCAACCATTACCAAGACTAACCAGCCACAAGGAGAGGTACCCTCCATAGAGAAGGAGATTAGAAGTCAAGATCAAGGTAGCATGGAGGGAGGTTAGCCAACTATCGGATCTGCCATAAAGTGCAATGAAGAAGATGCCTAAGAAGTGCAGCAAGCTGTCCATACCTGAGGCCTTGGACACTGCCAAGCAAAGACTCACAGCCTTGGCCATCTGCTTGAAGAGATACACCAGAGACATAGAAGGCAGGTGAATAAACCAGCTGTTCTCAACAGAACCAGCCAAGGGGTACTCTCAGTGGCAGTGCAACAATATGAGAACAGCAACACCAAGGCTGGAGACTGTGCAATACTGAAATACTGCAATATGGGAGAAGGATGCAACCCGTAACAGCAATGCTTACTGTCTAGTTGGCTAGTGGATCTAAGAGCAACCACAGCAACCTCACTGAACTGGGACCGGTAACGATCACAGTGGCAGATATCCTATAGAAGGCCTATGACTCGATGCCCCACATCTGGATCCTGGAATGACTAGAACTATACAAGATCAACAGGACCCTAAGAGCCTTCATCAGGAACTCAATGGGGATGTGGCGTACAACACTAGAGGCCAACTTCAAGCCCAAAGCACAAGTCACCATCAAGTGACATCAAGTGACTTTCCTCACAGTGTTACTGGATGCCAAGGTAATGCCATCCAGGGTAAGAATCTGGTTAGATACCATATTTCTAAGATTTTCAGGGCAGAATACAATAACCTCAGTTTTATCTGAATTAAGAAGCAGAAAGTTAGAGGTCATCCAGGTCGTTATGTCTTTAAGACATTCCTGCAGTTTAACTAATTGGTGTGTGTTATCTGGCTTCATGGATAGATAAAGTTGGGTGTCATCTGCATAGCAGTGAAAATGTATGCTATGCCTTCTAATGATACTGCCTAAGGGAAGCATGTATAATGTGAACAGATTTGGTCCTAGCACTGAACCCTGTGGAACTCCATAATTAACCTCAACGTGTGAAGAAGACTCTCCATTTACATTAACAAATTGGAGTCTATTAGATAGATATGACACAAACCACTGCAGCACAGTACCTGTAATCGCTCTAATAGGATGTTATGGTCGACAGTATCGAACGCTGCACTGAGGTCTAGCAGGACAAGCACAGAGTTGAGTCTACTGTCAGAGGCCATAAGAAGATAATTTGTAATCTTCACTAAAGCTGTTTCTGTGCTGTGATGAGCTCTGAAACCTGACTGAAACTCTTCAAATAAGCCATTCCTCTGCAGATGATCTGTTAGCTGTTTGACAACTACTCTTTCAAGGATTTCTGATATGAAGGGAATGTTAGAGATTGGCCTATAATTAGCTAAGACAGCTGGGTCCAGAGATGGCTTTTTAAATTGTCAAGAGATTTATTCTAAAGACACTTCTTCAGCTAAGAGTCTAAGGGTAGAAACACACAGACGCTGCAGCATTTACTTGTATACAAGGGCGATCACAGAACGCTCACACCAGAGTGGGGGCCCTGTGAGGCGCGCCCTGTTACCGCTCTGGTCTTTATTTATATACAAAGCAATACAACAGTGAATACTTCTATTCATAGGCAGAGGAATGTTAGTGCGTAGGGAGTGAAGATAAGAGTGGTTCAGGTGTATGTGTGTGTGTGTTGTGAGATTCAGAAGGACGCGGCCTCTCTTCTTGTTAAGGAGCGCAGATAAAAGTGTCCAGCTCTCCTCTTCCCGCTTGTTCAGCTATTATCGCTGTGAGAAAGAATTTATAAAACAGTCTTGTAGTGGACAACAGTCTAAGTCATCAAAAGGTCAAGATACAGTATTCTATCATATGCAAACTTATATCATTAAAAGGTTGTACTGACTGCTAAGTACAATTTTCCATTGACATAAATAATGGTTTAACTACTGCCAGCTTGAAGGCCTGTGGTACATAGCCGATTGTTAGAGATAGGTTGATCATATTTAAGATTGAAGCATTAGTTAATGGCAGGACTTCTTTGAGGAGTCTTGTAGGAATGGGGTCTAAAAGGCACGTTGAAGGTTTGGAGGAAGTAATTACTGGTAACTCAGAAAGATCAATTGGAGAAAAAGACTCTAAATGAATATCAGTGGTACTCAAAGTAGCTATAGATAATGTTACATCTGTGAGATGATTATGGTTATTTTTTTTTCTAATGGTTAAAATTTTATTTGTGATGAAGTTCATGAAGTCATTACTAGTTAACGCTAAAGGAATAGTTGGCTCAACAGTGCTCTGACTTTTTGTCAGCCTGGCTACAGTGCTGAAGAGAAACCTGGGGTTGTTCTTATTTTCTTCAATCAGTGATGAATAGTAAGATGTTCTGGCTTCGCGGAGGGCTTTCTTATAAAGCAACAAACTATTTCTCCAGGCTAAATGATGATCTTCTAAATTTGTGAAACGCCATTTCATCTCCAGCTTACGAGTTATCTACTTTAGGCTACGTGTTTGAGAATTATACCACGGTGTCAAATACTTCTCATTTGAGGCTCTATTTTTCACAGGAGCTACAGTACCCAGTGTCATACATAGTGAGGAGGCAAAATTATTAACAAGATAATCTACATCTGTTGGAGTAGTGTTCAGATAGCTGCTCTGCTCTGTGTTGGTGCAGGGCATTGAAGATGATAACACTGGGAGGATTATATTATTACTTATATTATAACTTAGTTACAGCACTTTCAGAAAGGCATCTACTGTGATGAAGTCTACTCCCCACTGCTGTGTAATCAATTATTGTAAATTTAAACGTTATCAGGAAATGATCAGACAAGAGATGGTTTTCAGGAAACACTGTAAAATGTTCAGTTTCTATGCCATATGTTAACACAAGATCTAGAGTGTGGTTAAAGTGGTGGGTGGGTTCTTCTACATTTTGAGAGAAGCCAGCTGAGTCTAATAACAGATTAAATGCTGTGTTGAGGCTGTCATTTTTAGCATCTACATGGATGTTAAAGTCACCCACAATAATTATTTTATCTGAGCTGAGCACTAAATCAGATAAAAAGTCTGAGAAATCAGACAGAAACTCTGTGTAAGGCCCAGGTGGAAGATAGATGATCACAAATAAGACTGGTTTTTGAGTTTTACAGCTAGGGTGGATAAGGCTATGCATCAACTTTCAAATGAATTAAAAGTCAGTCTGGGTCTTTGGTTGATTGATAGGCTGGTGTGAAAAATTGCTGCCACACCGCCCCCTCGGCCTGGTCCTCGAGGTTTCTGATAAATAGAATGACTAGGGGGTGTTGATTCATTTAATCTAACATAATCATCCTGCTGTAACAAGGTTTCTGTAAGGCAGAGTAAATCGATTTGCTGATCACTTATTAACTCATGTACTAACAGAGACTTGGAAGAGAGAGACCTAATGTTTAATAATACACATTTCACTGTTTTAGTCTTTGGTTCAGATGTGGATGCTGTATTGTTCTTTATTTGTGATTTTTTATGTTTAAGTTATTTTTTTGCTGGTTTTTAGTTTGTTTTTGTCTGTTTGGGAGCTGACATAGTCTCTACGGAGATGGGGTTTTGGGGGAATAACAGGAGGAGAGAAGCTGCAGAGAGGCGTGTAAGACTGCAACTCTGCCTCTGGATAGTCACATTTTGGGGGGTTTAATAAATTTGGTCAAATTTCTAGAAATGAGAGCTGCTCCATCCAAAGTGGGATGGATGCCATCTCTCCTAACAAGACCAGGTTTCCTCCTGAAAGTTTCCCAACTATTTATGAAGCCCACATCGTTTTTTCGACACCACCTAGACAGCCAGCAATTGAAGAACATGTGGCTAAATATGTCACTCCTAGGTCTGATTGGGGAGGGGACCAGAGAAAACTACAGAGACATTGTTTTGGCAAAGTTATACATGGATTCAATGATTTTAGTGACCTTCGACTGATGTAACCAGGTGTCACAACTGCCGACATGATTTATAATTTTACTGAATTTACATTTACCCTTAGCCAGCAGTTTTAAATTTCCCTCAGTGTCACCTGCTTTGGCCCCTGGAAGACAACTGACTGTGGTTGCTAGTGTCAGCTTCACATGTCTCAGAACAGAATTGCCAATTACCAGAGTTTGATCCCTGGTGGGTGTGTCGCAGAGTGGGGAAAAATGGTTAGACACATGAACAGGTTGGTGATGTACCTGGGGCTTTTGTTTCCTCCTCACCGTCACCTAGCCGTCCCATTCCCCTGTTGCTCGGGGCCTGCCGGGGGACAGCTAGCGGGGCCTGCGCTACCTTCAACTGCACCGGCTACAGGGGCCTGGCTACCTACGGGTGTATCAAGAGTGCAAAGCCGAGTCTCCAATTCAGTAATCCTAGCCTCCAGAGCTACAAATAGGCTACATTTATTACAGATATCATTACTGCTAAAGGAGGGTGAGGAGTAACTAAACATCTGACACAATGAGCAGGAAAGTGCAGGAGGGACAGGTGAAGAGGCCATGCTGCTAGTGAGTCAGCTACAAGCTAAGCTAAGCGAGCAAAACAGCAAAGACACAGTGAGTGAATACTTTGGCAATAAATTAGGGAGTGAGTACACAGAGAGTGTGCTTCGGATGAAGCACGTGAAGATTATACTATGAGAAAAGAAGTTATCTAAAAGTTTTAATTAAATTGCTATCCAGATACGCTACTCAAACGCACCACTGTGTGTTGGAACAGGAACAGGAAGTGATACTCTACCGCAGAGAGAGCGAACACCAAGTGACAGCGCCATTAATACATCAGGAAGATGGCCCCAACTGACCGCATGCTCAGTGAATACATCAGGCAGCAGAAACCCAAGAAAGAGGAAGAAGAGCATGAACCATCATGGAAGGATAGGATCCTGAACAGTATGTACCACCGGCAGATAGAGGAGGTGGCTGACAACCAGAAATCCTATCAGTGGCTGGACAAAGCTGGACTGAAAGACAGCACAGAGGCACTAATCATGGCAGCACAGGAACAAGCTCTGATCACAGGATCCATAGAGGCTTGGGTCTATTACACCAGGCAAGACCCCAGGTACAGGCTGTGTAAAGATGCCCCTGAGACAATCTAGCACATAACAGCAGGGTGCAAGAAGCTAGCAGGCAGGGCATACAAGGAACTCCATAACCAAGTGGCCGGCATAGTATACAGAAATATCTGTGCAGAATATGGCCTAGAGGTCCCGAGGTCAAAATGGGAGATGCCCCCCAAGAGTGGTGGAGAATGACCGAGCTAAGATCCTGTGGGACTTCCAGATACAGACGGACAAAATGGTGGTGGCTAACCAAACGGACATAGTGGTGGTAGACATAGTAGTGGTTCTTCAAACAGGAGAAGACCGCAGTAGTGATAGATGTAGCAGTTCCGATTGACAGCAACATCAGGACGAATAAACACGAGAAGCTTGAAAAATACCAAGGGCTCAGAGAGGAGCTCAAGAAGATGCGGAGGGTGAAGGTAACAGTATTCCCAGTGGTAATCGGAGCACTAGGTGCAGTGACTCCCAAGCTAGTCGAGTGGCTCCATCAGATCCCAGGAACAACATTGGAGGTCTCTGTCCAGATGAGTGTAGTCCTAGGAACAGCTAAGATACTTCGCAGGACCCTCAAGCTCACTCTGGTAGAGGACCCGAGCTTGAAGGATAGACTGCCCGCAGGTGATATGTATATATATGTATATTTTTTTAACATTTAAAGATGTTATTTTAAGCTCAGTGAAATTCTTCACTTTTTTTTTCCAAGGTGTTCAATTTGCTGTGCCTTCAACAATTAATAAATTAAATTTATGCTGCCATATTTTCGAAAGTTGAAGTTTTGAAATGATCACATGAGGAAGATACATATACAGACATATACAGTATTATACTCACTCTTTGTCTAGAAGCTGTTTAACTGTGAGGTATGCCCAAACCCTCTGGATATGGTCATCAGACACTGTTCCAGTAGATTCCACAGTTTCATTTGGATTAGAGAATGTTATTCTTCTATTACTCTGTAACAATTCAAATGCAATGTAATGTCAGTTGACCTAGAAAATGGATTAAGAAGAGTACTGCTGATGACTGCTGTGGATATATCCTTACCGAAATGGCCACAACTTGAGGGGTGAAGGTTTCAATGTTATTATCTGTGATCTCACCGGCCACCACAATCTCAGAACCATTATAATAGTGACTGAAGTTAGTCTGGGTTAGATTGGTCCCACCCACATAGATCATTGTCACATCTGTTAATAGAGGTGTGGCCACCTCTTCATAGAAACCCTGTTGACATACAGCGTGGAAGTGATACAAATCATGCTCTTTTTTTTCTTTCTATTCTCAGGGGTTTCAACTCACATAAAAGAGTATCTATAATTTAAATACCTTCAGCTGTAAATCAGCATCAGAGTCTTCATATATCCGCCGTGCCACACCGTTATTTTGCAGCGACATTTTCTCAAGGAAATTAAAATTAACATCAAAACCAAAACCAAGACAGTACAGTGGGAATTTGCCTGCAATAGCCTGTCTTACATTTGACTGGATTTTCTCCAGATTTGTCACCCCTGAAAAGACACAAAACTCATAATAAATCGGGACAGTTAATCACAATAAGCTCACAAACACCTCAATTTCATGAAATTTTTGTGTACATTTGTTTACAGATGTGCTTTATTATAACCTGAGGTTGGGTCTCCATCTGTGAGAAGTATAAGGATAGATGCTGAACCTTCTCTGTTATGTGCATTCAGCATACGTGCTCCTTGTAACACTGCTTCATTTATGTCTGTGGCTGAAATGCAACAACAACAAAGTCTCAGTACACTGTTCATTGTCCAAATGTTTATATTTCAAAATATGTATTTAATACAAAATCTCACATCCTCTGTCTTGAATATTGCGTGCAAAGTTTTTGGCGCTTTCCAGGTTTTTGCTGTTGGCCTGAACGAGTTCTCGCTTCCAGTAAGAAATTCTGTCATCAAAAGTGATCAGACCAAAGTGATCATCTTCTGCCAGATCATTCAAAATGTGGAGTAATGCGATCCTAGTCTGAGTAAGAAAACATAATTTACACACATTTTTGTTAGTTAAAATTTTTAAAAAAGAAAAAAAGTATAAATAAAATAATATCAGAAACAGACGCTTCAAATACTTTACCTGCTCAATTTTTCTGCCATGCATTGAGCCACTTTGATCAATAACAAAGACGACATTTTTTGGTATTCGAGGAAGATCAGATGGAGCAAAATGATGAACAAAGTACCCGTCAGATTTCTAAGGTGGAGTTATTAAAAAAAAACTTGATTGGTTATAGGATTATTCAAGAGGCTTTTGGGTCGAAGTCATACAGTTTGTGTCGCTAAAAGACCAGGATTTACCTTGATGTGTCCCAGTCCATTATCCCTGTTAACATCATAAACAATAACCAGATCTCCATTCATACCCTGATCTCCACAGCTGTCACACATTTTCTGTTGGTCGACTGTTGGATAGAAATACACCCACGCCTGGAAACAGAGTGAATCACAGTGTTTAGAAACTTGGAAGAGAGCGATGTCAGTGATTTTATTTTCTGTTTTCCGTTTTGGTCTGATATTTCTTTGGTCAAAATTTTAAATGAAACATTGTCAGAATTACTCATTTATCGCAAATTAACACATGACTTTACATACAAAGAGTGTTGGAGAAGCCTAACCTTTAGAAGAAAATGAAATGAGATGTGTTCAAGGACCAAAACTTTAAACCAGAGGTCACTAACAGGTCACTAACATGGTCCAGATTTTGAAAACACACTGGCCAATTGAATGTGAGTCAATACCACTCAGCCAATCAACTCTGTGTATAATAGGTGGTAAAGACTGGACTGTAGGGTACCAACACATTTTGGGCAATTACAAGCTGCCTGAAGCAGTTTGTAAGAACTGACCTTTCCACTTTCTTGATACAAATGGTTCCTGAGACAACTTTTTCAGGTTTAAGGAAAGTAGCCTTATGTATATTGACCATGTTTGGCTCCACACACAAAGCAAGGTAGTTTTGTTCAAAGTGAACATAATCAAGCTAATCATCAATGAGCACCTCCACATGTGTATGAGAATTTTCAGCTATCATATGTTCAGTTCTATGTTGTGTGACCAAAATTATTTCAAACTGTCTGTTGTGAGACAACTCATGTTTTTTTACAGTTTCAGAACTAAAAAATTTCTGTACCTGTTTATCTGCATGTGTTTTAGTAATGGCATTAGCGAGGTCTTTGGTGCTCAGGCCTCCTTTGACATCGATGAAACTGATGCCAGCTTCCTCGTGAATGTACACATCCACCTGATATTAAGTAAAATAAAACAAATCAAAAGATCTCATCATGTGTGCTGTTATTTCAGCATTGTTTTCCAAAATAATTAATGAACAGATACCAACAAGACAATCACCTTGAAGTCTCTGACAGGCTGCATGGGTCGAGCATGAATTTGCAGCTCGTACTTGCCATGTGTGCGTTTCATCAGTTCCTCATATGTGAGTTCAAAAGTGACCTTTTTGTGAGCAGCCACAGTTACAGAGGTCTTAAATTCCTCCAGAGTCCTTCCTACAGAACTATAGCAGAAACAATGATCATTTCACCGAATTACAGTTTACAGGAGGTTATTGCTAAAATGAGAACATGAGTTTTGAGTAAATTAACTAAAAAGATATTGTGCCACTGAGAAAATATCTGTTAAATTTTAAACAAACAAAGATCCACAAGAAAAGAGTTTGCAAGAAAATATGAGACAGAGAAACAACACAACTTCTTTTGTGTGACAGATTTTTTTATGTGAAATTATAAATGAATGAATTTACATACCTGACAAGTCCAGCACTTTCACCACGGGACACAGCTTCAGTGTACTGCTGCTGAGCTTGCTCCTTAGCTTTCACAACACCATCATAAACTTGGCCATCGATAAACCTGAAGAGGACCAAGAAAAGCCCTTGTGTAAATACACACTACTGAGTATCCTGTCATTTGTTCTTCAGTGTAAAATTCTTTATTTGCAAATGTCTCTGGATGTTTACAGATTATTTTAACTTCACACACATTCGAAATTTACTGATGAAGGCATTCTTGGGAATCCGAACATGGAATTCAATTTCCTTTGATTCGTCCATACGATTGGCCACACGGCTTGTGATGACAGTGGTGGCATAACGACTGGTCACTGTGGAGTTGATGTGAAAGCTGTAGACGTCCCAGTCATCCTGAAAAACAAAAAACGACAGGCTTAAACAATCTCATTGACTGACCAATGTTTCAATTCAGGCATGTCCGGGGGGGAGGGGGCTTGAGGACCCCTGATGCCCCAAGTGCCCTTTTCTTGAGGCGCAGAGGTCCGCGCCTACTTAAGGAGGAGGGGGAACAGCCGGGTGAAGGGCTGCTCCTGCCGGGAGCGGTGGAGGAGGCGCGTGAGGGTCTCTGCCGGCCGGAGGAAGAGGAGCCACGTGAGAGGCTGCCCGAGCTGGGAGTGGCGGCGGTGGTGACGGAGGAGCCGCGCGAGAGGCTGCCCGAGCCAGGAACGGCGGCAGCGGTGGTGGTGATGGAGGAGCCGCGTGAGGAGACAGAGGTCCCCGTGTCAGGGGAGCCTGCTCGATTGGACCTGGCGAGCGAGGCGTGCGCCAACCTTGAGATCGGTGTGCTCACCAGACCGGCCTCACCCCCACCAGAGGCCGGTGCATGCTGAACATCTGTCCAGCCGCCTGTGAGATGGGGCTCACGACTGTGCCGGCCGCGCCGCGTCCACCTGCCATGCGGCCGACCTCTGGACCAGCTTCGCCGGCGTCGCTGGATTCGCGGGAGGCAAGCTGAACTCACACCTCCCCGTTGCTTGGCCAGGGCCCGGGGGCACCAACGGTCTGGGCTGATTCCCTCTCCCGCTCGCGGTGGGGGAGTAGGTTCGGCCGGACAGCCTCAGGCTACATCCACACTAATGCGTTTTCGTTTGAAAATGCATAATTTTCTCTCCGTTTTAGCCTCCCGTCCACACTGAGATGATATTTTCCTCAAGGAAAAACGCAGCGTTTTGAAAACGTTCTCGAAAACGCATACATTTCAAAACGGAGCTGCCCTGTCGCAGTGTGGACACTTGAAAACGCAGACTTTCTAAAACGATGACGCATTTTAGTCATGTGATGCAGTCATGTGACCAGTTAAACAAAGATGGCGGAGTGCATTATACAGCAGTTGTTTTGATTGCTCTCAATTTTGACAGCCCTAAACAAGATTATTATCAGTTTGTACATGCTCCAGATAGCTTTTCTTCAAATTCTTTAATTCTCACTCGCATTTGCGCAAACGCAGGACTGGAACGTAAGCGTGTTGGGCCGTTTCAATGTGGACGCGCAACTCTGTGCAAACGACTGAAAACGCTAGTGTATACGTGGAGAGTTTTCAGACGAAAACGCCGTTTTCAAATCTGCCAGGGCTAGTGTGGATGTAGCCTCAATGGGGGTATGTGGCGGGCGTGGTCTGTGGTGCCGTGCGGATGCACCTGCACGGCATCCGCAATCAGGCCCGCCTGTTAAAACACGGGGACTTAGAGGTTGGTGGGTTGTTGTGGTGTGGTGTATTTGCGGCTGGCAGCTTGAGAGCTGCAGCTGTGTGTAATAAAATGGCTCAAAACTTTGATCCCTGGACCCGCCGTGTCTCATTCACACCACAGATTTCATATTAGATTCTTGATGAATGTGGGTTGTTCTTATTCGCCTTGGTTCTATGTGCCCCTTTTTAACTTTGGGCACCCGCCCCTTTAAACATCTCTGCACGGCCCTGATGTAATTGACTGATTTCACTGGTTCATTGGTTTGCCAGGTGTTTTGAGTTTTTTGGACTTTGAGGTTTTCTTTTATTGAATTAGTTGTATAATTCCTGGTATGTTTAATGTTTACATTGACTTTTTGCATTCTTCTTTAATGTATTTTGTTCTGTTTCTCGTTCCCAGTTGCCTTAGATTTATTCCTCTCTCTTTGTTCCCTTCCTCCTCTGTCATGTCCTTTGTACTAAGTTCATTCTTGTGTCTTTGTCAACCCCAACTGTCATCACACTTGATGTTGTATTTTGAGTGTCAGTGTCCCTTGTGCTTTGCATTTAGTTTTACTTCCTTTATCTCGTCTTCTGGGATTTAGTCCACCTGTGTATTATTCAATGGCCTTCTCCACTTCCTGTTATTACCCTTCTGTGATATATTGTCTCTGTATCTCCCCCAGTCTTTCCTAGTGCTTGTGTCACTTATTCCTGAGTGTTTCAGGTACAGTTTAAAAATATATATTTTTCAGTTTCCTTTTTCAATTTATGCTTCAAACTTGTATTTTTGCAGTCACCCAAATAAACAGCTCACTTTTAGTTTAGCCCCCTGGCCTGGGCAACTCCCTGGAACTGCCATGACCCCCCCCCCTGTCTTGGCCCATGGCTGGGCAAAGATGAAAACTGTTTTTGGACCCCATTGTTTTCCTTTTGTTCCATTCACGTTAGTCAGCCTCTCTATGTTTGCCTTTGTTCCTCACACTCCTCGCACTCAGGGCATGACACTTTTTCACATAAGAAGGGGGTTGATCTCCCAGACTCTGACCGTGTAAACAGAAGTTTCCAAAGTCCAACTAACATTACAGTGTTGCAAGTTAAACAACAAATGGACAAGAATAATTAACTTAATGGGACATAGCCAATTTTGCCTTAACCTAGCACTAACCAACACTAACAATCCTTAACTTTACTCCCAGTCTGTAAGTTAGTTTCATTTCTAATTTGAAGTGTGACTGCTAGTATTAATGCGTAAACTGACTAATGTCTCCACAACATTTTTAATACAAGACCACACACATGCACTCACATGTGACGCATATGAAAAACATTATCATTAACATTAAAAACATTAACAATCTTCGACCTGCAGAGTTCAGTGTTCAACTAACAAAAAGATGTTAAGAAACACACACAGACAAAATGAAAGTCATCTCTGATATCTTTGAGAAATCTGTTAAACTGAAACATCAGTGGCAGTAGTAAGATAAAGACAGAAAGATTCTGTTCTCTTGAAGTGGTGCTGTGTCCCTTTTATGTATTATAACCTTACCTTGTTTGGCAGTGTAGAGGCCAAAGCCAGCAACAGCCCAAAGAGAGCGATTTGCACCACCACAGTTCTCTCCATGATGCCTCCCACAAGAGTGCAAACACCACAGCTGGAACTGTCTTATGAGCTCAAAACAAGGACAGCATTACTGTGTACATAGTTTTTGGGGGGTTTTTCAAGGGCAAATATCAACTTTCCTCTTCCACTGACACAAAACAAAGCTTTACTGCTAATGTTGAGAGTCAAACCTGTATACTTTACCAGGACTATTACTACAGTTTTTTCATTGATACATAATTGATACAGTGTGGCAGGCAAAACTGTTTTTACAGATTTAAAGTGAGAGAAACACGAGGCGATTGTTCAAACAGCTCGCCAACCTTCCACAGAGGGTCCTCTCTGTGGAGGCTGTGATTTTAATACATGGTTTAAACGGTATTCCAAGAATCATTGACAGAAAATATTTATAGAACACAGTTATAAAACCAATTGTTTTCTTTATATTTTCCTGAACTATATGACAAAGTTCAAATGAAGGATGTGTGTTCCTCATTTTTGTTCAGCTTGTTGTTCAGCTGTGTATTTGCAATACACTGAAACTCTTAATGATTGTGAAATAAGAGCCTTCTACAATCAAGCATTAACCCTCCATCTCTTAAAAGGGACTTTTTCCTTCTCACTCTTGCCAAAGTGGTTGCTTATAGGGGGTCATATGATTGTTGGGTTTTTCTCTGTATGTGTTATTGTCGGGTCTACCTTACAATATAAAGCGGTTGAGTTTGAGGCTGATGCAACAAAAACCAGTAAGTAGTAGAGATGGACCGATCCGATATTACGTATCGGTACCGGTCCGATACTGACGTACTGACTCATTTAAAATGTTTAGCTTTTAATAAATAATTATCTGAATCTTACACCCAAAGTTTTAATCTGATGTAAAATGTATAGAAGTCCATTACTGTATACAGTGCCTTGCAAAAGTATTCGGCCCCCTTGAACTTTTCCACATTTTGTCACATTACAGCCACAAACATGAATCAATTTTATTGGAATTCCACGTGAAAGACCAATACAAAGTGGCGTACACGTGAGAAGTGGAACGGAAATCATACATGATTCCAAACATTTTTTACAAATAAATAACTGCAAAGTGGGGTGTGCGTAATTATTCAGCCCCCTGAGTCAATACTTTGTAGAACCACCTTTTGCTGCAATTACAGCTGCCAGTCTTTTAGGGTATGTCTCTACCAGCTTTGCACATCTAGAGACTGAAATCCTTGCCCATTCTTCTTTGCAAAACAGCTCCAGCTCAGTCAGATTAGATGGACAGCGTTTGTGAACAGCAGTTTTCAGATCTTGCCACAGATTCTCGATTGGATTTAGATCTGGACTTTGACTGGGCCATTCTAACACATGGATATGTTTTGTTTTAAACCGTTCCATTGTTGCCCTGGCTTTATGTTTAGGGTCGTTGTCCTGCTGGAAGGTGAACCTCCGCCCCAGTCTCAAGTCTTTTGCAGACTCCAAGAGGTTTTCTTCCAAGACTGCCCTGTATTTGGCTCCATCCATCTTCCCATCAACTCTGACCAGCTTCCCTGTCCCTGCCGAAGAGAAGCACCCCCAGAGCATGATGCTGCCACCACCATATTTGACAGTGGGGATGGTGTGTTCAGAGTGATGTGCAGTGTTAGTTTTCCACCACACATAGCGTTTTGCATTTTGGCCACAAAGTTCCATTTTGGTCTCATCTGACCAGAGCACCTTCTTCCACATGTTTGCTGTGTCCCCCACATGGTTTGTGGCAAACTGCAAACGGGACTTCTTATGGTTTTCTGTTAACAATGGCTTTCTTCTTGCCACTCTTCCATAAAGGCCAACTTTGTGCAGTGCACGACTAATAGTTGTCCTATGGACAGATTCCCCCACCTGAGCTGTAGATCTCTGCAGCTCGTCCAGAGTCACCATGGGTCTCTTGGCTGCATTTCTGATCAGCGCTCTCCTTGATCGGCCTGTGAGTTTAGGTGGACGGCCTTGTCTTGGTAGGTTTACAGTTGTGCCATACTCCTTCCATTTCTGAATGATGGCTTGAACAGTGCTCCGTGGGATGTTCAAGGCTTGGGAAATCTTTTTGTAGCCTAAGCCTGCTTTAAATTTCTCAATAACTTTATCCCTGACCTGTCTGGTCTCTAAATCCAATCCAGAATCTGTGGCAAGATCTGAAAACTGCTGTTCACAAATGCTGTCCATCTAATCTGACTGAGCTGGAGCTGTTTTGCAAAGAAGAATGGGCAAGGATTTCAGTCTCTAGATGTGCAAAGCTGGTAGAGACATACCCTAAAAGACTGGCAGCTGTAATTGCAGCAAAAGGTGGTTCTACAAAGTATTGACTCAGGGGGCTGAATAATTACGCACACCCCACTTTTCAGTTATTTATTTGTAAAAAATGTTTGGAATCATGTATGATTTCCGTTCCACTTCTCACGTGTACACCACTTTGTATTGGTCTTTCACGTGGAATTCCAATAAAATTGATTCATGTTTGTGGCTGTAATGTGACAAAATGTGGAAAAGTTCAAGGGGGCCAAATACTTTTGCAAGCCACTGTATAGTAACTGTTAAGTCTAATATACCCTAGTAAGCTATAGTACTTTTTCCTTTGGGAAGATACCATCTGTGCAGTCTGCAATTCTGTTGAAGAAAGATGTTGAATCTATTTAATTTTTTTTTTTTTTTTCACACTGCATCAAATTAAAGTTGATTACGTCGATTAAGCATCATGAGGTGGAGGGTGGGGGGTGGTTCCCTTTTTTTTTTTGCTGGGAGTTTGCAACCCTATTAGTTAGGTTGCTTAATATTTCTGCTAAGTACTCTTTAAAATACCAGAATAGGAAGGATGGAATAGGTTTAAATTTATTAGATTGATCAGTGTTGGTGAACTATGAAATATTTTGGGTGCAGTGTATTTTTTACATACAAGTATAACAGAATAGCTTTAGTGTTGTTGTTTATTTAAACTTGAGTATGAACTTGCAGCAAGATATTAAAAAAACAGTTTTATTGATTAAAAAACACACTATATCGGATTCATATCGGTATCGGCAGATATCCAAATTTATGATATCGGTATCGGTATCGGACATAAAAAAGTGGTATCGTGCCATCTCTAGTAAGTAGGGTGTACAGCGTACACTGTAGTCTATAGCACACAGGAGTACTAGGTTATTATGTATACGTTGGTAAGCTGTCTTGTAGCAACTGATGAATTGAAACAAATGAGCATGCTGGGTTTGTAACAGTGCAACAAACATTACCTGTACTTTTATTAACTGCACAAGTAGTAGTGGTCATTAGCTACTAGATAACTGGGTAATAGTGTCATGGGTTTGTAGCTCTGTCCACCATTTTAGGGAACATATTTTGTTTTAAAGTAAGTTGCCTTTCTGGAGGACTTATATGATCTAATCTAAAAATGATCTAATATGCATAGCCACATAATTATAGATTATTATCTAAAAAAAACCCCCACACACTGTGTTTTAAAGAAAATACATTAAGAAACAGATTATAGTAGTTTTATCTTTCAAATATGACAAAATGCTGATTTTACAGCAGCAAAATTATTGTATCTCTACAGTTTAAACATTTAAAAAGCTTTCTGCCTGCACAGAGTGGATAGTCAAGCAAATTGAATCCTCATAAATATATTATTTTATATTTATTACTTAATTTTTTTATTCTCATTATTTTATTGTTATAGCACTAAGAATAAATAATAAGGGAAGGATTCTGGATCAGCACCATGAAAACTTGTGGCCATAGTATATACAGTATTCTGGAAAAGTAAAAAATATCACTGTATGTGCATGTGTGTGTTTTATGCGTATAGATTTTAAAAAATATTACTCATGATATAACATTGTCCAGACCTGCCCTGTAAGGACATGAGCAGGAAACAGTGACAAAAGGAGCTGCATGAGGCTGCTAAAGGCAGTGGATCTCTCACCAACTGGATTAAAAAGAGCACAGATAACAATAACACATGTACTGGTTGTTGCATTGCCGAGGTATTCAAGTATAAAAACAATAATAAACACAATGTTTTGGTGCAATAACGTTTTTCTATCATTACTTTATTAGCTGCAAGAGTCGTTAAGTGTGGATATTTAAATAATAGATTAATGCAATAGCAAATTCTGCCTTTTTCTCAGATGGACAGCAAGTGGAGACTGATAGATGAGAGATGGAAGGAGTAAGAGAGGCAAGTGAGTCACAGGCAGAGCTCAGTTTTTTTGTTTGTTTTTTTAAATCTGGTGCTTTATGATTCCAAGCGCTGTCACCAGTCTTTGCATTTTATTATTATCTCATAACACTTGTTTAATCAGCTACCATCTCTCCCATGGACTTTTTAATGTCTGCAGCCTTAGATCAGCAGCAGGAGCAGCAGCAACCCCTCAACAGCAACATTGTACCCCATCAGCTAAAACATAGGCTATGTTTGCTTTGCATTGGCCCCACCTGATGACAGTGATATAGTGTGATGCGATTCCTTATTAGATTGTGAATGTGTGTTGTTTTTATTTGCTCTGGTTCTATGTGCCCTTTTTTAACTTTGAGCACCTACCCCTTCAAACATCTCTACACGTCCCTGGCCACCAGTGCCCCATCCAGGTCTGACCACAGACACAACCGAGTTGAACCCCCAGAGAAACCCGTCCCTAGGGAATCCCCAGGCATCCCAAGCCCGTACCTACCCCCACATCAACCACAATAACGAAGGCGGTACAAAACCACGACCCCCAACCACCTCTAGATGATTGAGCCAATCAAAGGAGCCCAGAGTAATTGTTCTAATGTGGTGACAGAGACTGTATCAAGACCAATATGATCTATCAGGCGGTCTTTGTAATGGTTAGAATTAAGATTATTTTTATTTTTCCAGTTCATGAGGACAGCCTTCTTGGTGATGCATAGGGCAGTGAGAACCATGTCAGTTATATTCATCTCTGTAGTGATGTTATCCAAGCTGCCCAACAAGCACACTAGAGGGGAGGCTGAAATGTTACATTAAGTCTTCACATATCCATCGCAAAAAACCTCTAAACTGGTGGACCAAAGAGAGTGGATGTAATTGTCAGGTGTATTGTCTTGACATTGTGAGCAGTTACTAGAAGACATAAAACCCATCTTGACCAGTATGGTGCACTCACCATTGACCTGTATGGTGCACTCTATGTAGTATTTTGTATTGTATTAATTGTAGGCTGGGATTTCTAATCAATTTAAAGGTTTTTAAGCATACCTGAGACCAGGAGTTTTGGTCTAAGCTGACTGATAAATCCCGTTCCCATTTTGCCATAGGAAGGGATATCGATTCATCTATTTCATCTATTCTGTATATTTTGGACAGTAATTTGGGAGTTTTAAGAGTAAGAAATTGTACCACACATGGTCATGTTTGTAATTCAACTTGACTGGGTTTGAATTTCTTTTTTACTATGGATTTAATTTGTTGATATTCTAAAAACCTTATCTTATTAATTCCATAGTGTATAACTAGTCTGCCAAACGGAATAAAGTCTGTTTCTTCTAATATATGCTCCAAGTATTTAATTCCTTTACAACTCCTATCTGGGAAGTTAATCATATTATTGTTCTATGTCAGAGTTGTTTCAAATAGGTATGCGTTTGCATGGGATTAATGAAGACTCCATAATTTTTAGAAACTCCCACCATGCTGTCAGAGAGGAGCTGATGTTGATGCTTTTGAAGCATTTGTGTTGTTTGATGTTTAAGCTGATAAATAGGTCTGAAATCTCTATATTATTGCATAGTGCCTGTTCTACATCTAGCCAAAGCTCATCAAAGAAGGTATGTTTTAACCATCCTGAGATGAATTGTAGCCTGTTGGCCAAGAAGTAGTGTTGAAAGTTAGGCAGATCTAATCCTCCTTTATCCTTGGTCCTTTGTAGTATTTTTAAGCTGATACGCAGGGGGTTATTATTCCAAAGCAATTTAGAAATAGACAATTCCAGAGATCTAAACCAGTCTGGTGATGGTTTGTTCGGGATCATTAAAAATAAATAATTGACTTTTGGCAAGACCATCATTTTTATTGCAGCGACCCTTCCCATGAGTGATATGGGTAGAGATTTCCATCTAGCCAGATCGTCATCTACTTTCTTTAAAGTGGGATGTGGTTTAATTTAGTTAAATCTGCAAGCTCATACCTAAATATTTAATATTTCCAGATTGCAGTGGGGTAGAAGAAGAATTACTGAAGGAGCAATTAATCAGAAGAACTGTAGATTTTAACCAGTTAACTGAATAATCTGAAACTCTTGAAAAAGAGTTTATTAATGTAATTACCTCAGAGTGATTGGTTTGTGAGTTTTTGAAAAAGCAACACATCATCCAAAGACTGATTTCATGTTCTACGTTTTTGCATTTTATGCCCTTAATTACTGTATCCTGTCTGATTGCTGCTGTTAGTGGTTCAATAAAAATTGCAAAAAGTGAAAGGGAGAGTGGGCATCCCTGCCTGGTGCCCCGCTGGAGACAGAAGCTGGAGGATGTTTGATCATTCGTCCTCACACAAGCTGTTGTGGAATTATATAATACTTTTTACCAGTTTATGAAAGAGTTTCCAAATCCAAATTTGTGTAAAGTTGCAAATACAAATTTTCTCTAATAGTAAATAATAAAAATAATCATGATTATTATTTTTAATAATAAAAATAATAAAAAATTCCTTAACTCTGTCAAATGCTTTTTCTGCATCTAGAGACAATATTGTGGTTTCAATGTTTTTAGTACAAGAATAGTCTATTAAATTATGTAATCTACGTGTATTTGTTTATGAGTGCATCCCTTTTATGAAACCAGTTATCTCAGGATGTATAATGAGGGGGTTATCTTCTCTAATCTCTTTGAGAGAGCTTTGCTGAGTATTTTAAGGTCTACATTAATAAGGGATATTGGACGATAGCTCGAGGGAAATACAGGGTCTTTGTCTGGTTTTAGCAGTAGTCTGCCATTTTCCTTGATTTCCTGCAACATTCTGTGGAATACTGATGGCAGAATTGTCCTGAATTCTGCTGGAAATCCATCTGGACCTGGAGCCTTATTATTGGGCATACTTTTCAGGGCTTCCTTAAGTTCACTTGATGTCAGCGGTGAATCTAGTGCTATTGCTTGACTGTCTGGTAACTTTGGAAGGGTTACGTTGTCAAGAAACGGATCAATTTCATTTTTAGATGGGTTTATGAATATAAAGGTGAATATAAAGTTTTATAAAAATGCCTAAAAATCTTGTTTATTCTTTCAGGTTCATATACTGTGTTCCCAGATAAGTCTTTAACATCACATATAATATAATTGTTTTTTCCTTCTTTATTTTTTACTGGTTAGTTAGAAATTGTTACCATGTTCAAAATTTTGCAAGCGAAGTCTTTGTACTTTGTTAAGTATTGATAATTTAATGATTAGAAATCTACCCTCTGGGTCTATAACTGTATTGAGTACTGTGAAAGTAATATTTTTATGTGTGTATGTATTAAAATTGCTACTACCCCTTGTCTAGAGCTCTAGCAGGCTGAGAACACATTAGGAAATTCAGGTGTTTTAAGTTCATTTGTAGCTGTGACAGGTCTATGAGTCTCTTGTAATAAAATAACTTCTGCCTGTAGTTTTTTAAGCTGGTTAAATATCTTTAACCTCTTTTCTCTGGAGTCAGCTACATGCCAGCTGATGTGCACCATATCAACTGGGATGACAACTTGGGAGCCTCCTTGGATGTGTAAACAAACTTATATCTTTAAAAGAACAATGTGAAATAACCCTGAAGGTAGAGTCAGAAGGACCTTTAACCTGCAAAGTTCAATGTGTCACACCTTAGAGAAAGATGCTTCGAGGCAAAACAGATTCATGTACATGTACCTCACATTTCTCTTATTATCTTTGAACTCTAAATAGCAGCAGAAAATTTTGATTTTCTTTAAAGTCTGAGTCTTTGAAGTGGTGTCGTAAGGTTACCTCACCTTATTTGCCAGCGTGGCCATCAAAGTCAGTAACAGTTCTCAAGATGATTTTCCGACTAGTGTAAGGCAGTGGAAACTGCTGTTTGAACTCAAACTACAGCATTACTATGTGCACATTTTTTCAAAAGGAAAATCTTTCATTTCTCTCCTCTATCACCATCAAACATAACAAACACCCACTTACATAAAACACTCCCCACAGCACCGATTTATGTGAAACCTAACAGTTTCTTTGTTTTGAGAAATTGACGTGGCAGATCTTAGCACTAATTGTGAATCTGGTATGTGGCTGTTATACAATATGGTGTCAAACAAAAAGGAATCTATTTTCAAGTCTGATGAGGTCAGGAAGGTGCTGAGAAAACAGGTGATTCAGAAAGCAAATGCAATCATATGTCTAGTTGTCATTATAAGGAATAGATTTAAAGACAAATGTTACAAAGCACAAAGAAAACTACTGCATAAGAGAAAATAGTAAAACAATGACAATATACAAACATGGAACCTTTCTAATGGGGAATTCGAGCAATTTTACATTTCTAAGTATTTTCTTTGCTAATGATGTGGTGCCTCTTAAGCCCCATGCCCCCGGTACCAGGGGCAAAAGGGAGGAGATCACGTTTAATCGGTTATAACGCCGGTTGAGAAATATAACTCCAGACATGTGTGGTATCCACAGAAACCTCAGAATCTCAGCTACAATGTCATATAAACCATTTCTACAACCACCAAACACACCGAAAACAAGCCGCGATTAAACGAGCAGTTACGTAATGCGCAGAAGTCTGCTAAACACGCAAACGAGAACCAGAAAGTCTTCAGACTTCATGTAACCGGTTATAAATAGGCTGGCTAGCTTCCAGGGCTATCACTGCATAAACACACAAAGTTTGACCACGATCGGACCAAAATTCACCGAATTAGCCGCAAAAGAAGAAAAAAATTAGGCGAGAATAAAATCTACTTCCTTTTTCTGTGTTCCAGTCTCAGTAACTTTGACACAGTAATATCCGCTTTAATATTTACACCTCTGATTAAATGTCCCAAGTGTTAGCTTCATTTTGATACCAAGATTGTAAGGACGGAGTTTGTAATTGCAGAGAAATAATCAATTTAATTTAGGCATTGCATTTTCGAGCAGGAAGCTCAGAAACCCCCTTGGGGCTGAAGAGGTTAACAGAGACTCACAATGGTTTTCATTTAGACAAATCAGTTTAAAATGACAAGATTTTAACTTGTAGATTGTATTTAAGTACAAGCTGTACTATTAATATAACTGTCAACTGTGTGTATTTTGGGTCAGTTTTATTCATCTTTATTTTAAATGAAGTTCACACAGTTGGATGTATTTTTCTGACTTTATACACATTTTTTCAATAAAATGAAATTTGTGAGTCATTAAACAATCCATGATATTTTTATTTGTTCATGCTGGAAACAGGTGTTGCAAGTATTTTCCGTAGTCTCTTCTCAAATAAAATATGTTCTCACAGTTTCCAGTTAAAGTTGTGGAACAACGAAATCGGCCAGTGGTCTCTGCAAGGCAGAGTCAGCAGATGTGAGCCAGCAGTTCATCATGAGAGGAGAGGCAATGCTATAGTCACTGGCATTGCCACTACAAAAGAAAGGGAGGGAAAAATTTCATTCATGTTTACATAGTAAAATATTGGTAAATATCATAAACAGCAACAAAAAAAGATATGTACTTGGTAACATTGATCTCCTGGTTTTTAATCTTTAGTTTTGTAGCCGGAACTTGTTGTACCTTCTCATAAACCACTGACTTTAGAGCTGGAAAAATAACATGAGAACAAACTCACATTGAATACTCACACAAGAAGGTCTTTTTACAGAAAGCACCACCTTTGGTTGCAAACTTTTATAATAATAATATGATGCAAACAAATGCAGCACACATTTCACAAGTAATGTATACAACTTTAAAAAACACACAACAACTTTTCACTCACCTAAAAGTCCATCAGTGTTGTTGGCCGAGGGATGCTGTCTTAAAACTGGCCAAAGGAATTTAATGCTGTTCTTCTCATGAACTAAAATAACCAGGCGCACGTCTCCTGCTGCAATGTCTATTTCATTGTTGCGCATAATCACTGTGACACTGGAAAAATATATCAAAAGGTCAAATTTTATATATATATAGATATATATCTATATATCTATATAGATATATACATATATACATATGTCAAGTCTTTAAAGGTTTGAAGTAGATTTTGGCAGATTTGAACCCTGTTGATGTTACCCTGTATTAGAAAGGTAAGTAGAACATACAGTAGTAAATATGTAAATCAAATTCCAATATTCTAATACTGTGATTCTTGAGTTGAGTCACTGAAAGTAATTCAAGCCATTAAATACCATGCAAGTCTTATTTAACCACATGTGAATACGGCCACACATCTGTACACAATGCTGAGAGTATGAGCCTGTAAAATCACCTTCCAGCAGTGACGAGATCCTGTCCAGTGTGATGTGTTTCTGTCTGTCCATCTCGTACAGTGACCCCTTTGGTGTCAATCTCAACATGCTGGTTAGTTTTGAAGTGTATGAAAATTCTCTTGAAACCTCTGTTTGCAACTGAATCAAGCTCACCATTCACAAACAGCTCTAGCACAAAAGAGAAGTGCAACTCAAAACCACACCACAAGTTGGAAGGTTATTATAAAAATGGAGATGAGAACCAATAATGAAATTTTATTTCACAGGAAATACAAAAACAAGAGTTCATTAGCTTAGCAAAACTGAAGACTACTGACCCCTGCTGGGATGATGAAGAAGTTTAAGGCTGAGAGCACCACTGACATCAAAGCACAGCGGAACAGTCTGATTCTCAGCTTTTAACAAAAACCTGTGGAGAAGAGGAGCTAGAGATACACGGATACAATGTTAGAATGGAAATATACATTTGACTTTTCTCTTGTGAACCAAAAATCAAGCACTTGCATACTCGTTTTCAGTTTCAGTAACATGTACAATCTTGAAGGTTTTTGATTGAGGGATCTGTTATTACATATAATACATAGATCCTGACTTATGGAGTATTTCATTCCTAAAAATTGGTTTGTTTTTTCCTAGCTGTTTTTCTCATGTATTTTGTGATTGTTAAAAACAAAACAAAAAATAACAAACTAACCAAAAATATTTTTTAGCGTAATATGTCAAAGCAAATAAAATAAATGGATTAAATAAGATTTTAGAGCCTGGCCCGTCCCATGTTATCGCAGGTTCAGATTTCTGTTAAAGTAGGTAATGCCTAATGCGGATGTTTAAAAATTTCAGAAAATTTTCATTAAAAATAATTCTATATATATCCAACTCCAACTATATCTATTTAATACAGTACCATCAGTTGCTTGCAGAGGATCGCCATGAAGTGAATAATGTTCTACGAATACATCAAGGAGAATTTCTGTAAACAGATTTACACAATGCTAGTTACATACACTAATATTGCAAAGCCAAAAAAACGTTAAAGTTTATTGTATGCCTTTGGGATATATTTGTATAATAAACATCAACATTTTTTGATGCATTACAGCAAAACACTAAACAGATATGTTAATCCAATTTTCACCACTCAGCCTCAGGTTTTATAAGTTTTAACTGTTACCCCACCTACGATGTAAATGTAGATAATTCAATTATTAGAGTGACTGAATTAGAGGCTTGTCCAGTTCCTTATTAGTTGAACACTGGTTGGTGTTACATATACAGAAAGAAAAAAAAGACACCTTTGAACTACAGTACACTACAGAAAAAAACATTTACCTTTTACAGTAGGTCGCTTTTTGCGGGATTGAGATGGCTTGGCTGAATGTTAGAATTAAATATATTAGTTTCTTTAAAAAATACCATTTTACATTTAGAAAATATTTTAAAAAACAACTCTAAAATATAGCATATAATACTCAAATGACTTTTTTACAGCAAAAAACAGAAGCAGAGACACATCCACAGATTCAATTTCATAAACCTGATTTTAATGGTTTACCTATAATACATAATACATAATACTACCCCAAATAGTATAAAAACGTGTGCGGTAGAAAAACAATTAAAAAGAAAATTATGAATTTTATGAAATATGATTTTCATATTATGAAAAAATTAAATAATTCATAAATCATTAGCACAAATGTGTATCAATCTCTAAGAAATAGTTTTTAACTTATCATCTCACAAATGTGACCAAATTGGCTCATAATTTTCTTGACCGGTAAAAAAGCCATGAATGTTAAACTGGTTCGAAAACCAATGTAAACTGAGTAGCAATTTTTCAGTAATGTAATTTAGACTTACCCACCTTCACTACATCTGTTCCTGGCAGCTTCACTGTTACACCTCTTTACCTCTCATTTATACAAATGTATTCTGTTGTTTACTGACTTTTCTCCAGAGCATACCTCCACTGCTCTGGGTTCTTGTCCTCCTTTCCCTTCTGTCACTACATCTTACTTTTGAAATCATATTGTGTTTTTTTCATGTTACTTTGGAATATTCTGCGTTTTTTTTTTTTTTTTTAGTCTAAGCATTTGATATTTTATTGGTGTAATAAATTTAAGAGGAAAATCTCTTAATAGTAGTGTTTGAAGTCTTTGAATTACAAGGATCACTATTCCCTATTATTGCTATACTCTGTAAAAAAAAAAAAGAAAATCCTTCTTAAACCACAATAATCCTTTAAATGTTGTGTTAAATATGGATTTATATCATCTTGCCACAAAATAACCCCAAACATATTTTTATGCATTTTCAAATGATAGAAACATGTTTTACTCGAAAAAGCAAAGTAAAAACAAATCAAAGCTAAATGTAGCAAAAACATCCAGCACAATGTTTAAGTGACACAAAATACATAATTTAAATCTAGATTACAAAAGAAAATAAAGTCAGATAAATTTTAAACTGAAAAAAATATTTAACTCCAAACTGTCAACTGCAGATTACACAGGTATGAGAGTTTGCTCATAAGATTATTTTTTAAATCACAAAAGACTGAAAAGCATATAAATCCCAAATACTCACCAAAGTAAAATCCTCTATCTGAAAAAAAGATAAAACAAACAGTGATTAATTTACTTTGCAACTTGAAATCAGTCTTAGTAATAGAAATAAAAACCCACATTAGATTAATACTAAAATTCTGCAAAAATGTTTAGCATTTCTGTGATGTATAAAAAATGAACTGACATTTACAGTGATTTTTCTGGTCTTACTGGCCACATTCATGTAGTACTTTATCTACTTCCCACTATAGAAACACACTGTAGAATTACCAGTTAACAAGTGTGTTAACTCCTATTTCCACGTATTCATCATACTGCTGCACTGAAATATTGTGAGATGCACACACACACACACACACACACACACACACAATACCAGCTTCATTTTTTTGTTTTTCAATTCATTTAGTTACTCTCCTCGCTGGATTTGCTCATTTCAGTGTAGCTTTAGTTCAAAAGTTTATTTGTACTTTAGTTAGTTTGATATTCAGTATAAATCTTTTCAGTAGCTACATCAGAATATAGTATGCAGCATGTGTCATATCATACCTTCAGTAAAAAATTGATAAATATCTACTATTTCTCCTGTAACAAGAACAGCAAAAAGAGCACGTGAAAGCAAGAAATAAACATCACATTTACATTTATAGTCAAATCAATTTAATTTAATGTATTTAACACCAAATCACATCAGTATCAAGGCACTTTATATTGTAAGGTGAAGACACTACAATAATTCAGAGAAAACCTGAACAATCAGATGACCAGCTATGTATATAATAATGAACTACTCAAATGGCCTAAAGGTTTCATGAATGAATCCAAGTGCCTTCCTCTTGTAAATCCAAACATTTCTTTTTGAAAAACAAATTAAAGCAGGAATTGCTTCTTTGGAGCAAACTGATGATGATGATAGAAGCTATCATTATTGTTATTATTATTATTATTATTATTTGAAGAAATTTGGATTAGAAAATTTAAAATAAATGAAAATTCAAAATTAAACTAATGTAGCTCCAAGAAAATACTTTCAACAAAGGCAGGCATAAGAGAGGGTTTGCATGGAAGGTTTGAACACAAAAAACTGTAAGGCTTCCAAAACCCTACAGAAATCATGTTACATGTACATGGTCACTGCTAGTACAAGTAATAATCATAATCATAGTCATAATATTATATCTGTATTTATAAATGGCATACTAAGGAGGAGTAATGCTGCAAACTATGAAACATTTTTGTAATATTTATTGAGAAATTTCAGATAAAATTATGGGAAACGTTTGAAATTTAACTGATGAGTCAGATAATGAAAATGTGTTTAATCCTATTTGAATTAATTAAGCATTAATTATTAACTGTAGGGTATTGCTGTTTAATGCTATACCATCAAATTGTAATATATTCAGCAGTACAAGATGGTAGCTATGTATTCATTTTTTTTCCATTGCCTTAAAAAATGTACTTAAAACTAAGTTAAGGGTTCTCATATTATACTAAACTACATTTTTAGGGAAATAAAATGTCTTAATAGTTAAAGTAGAAAACACCATATTAAAAAGTAGAGGTTGAAAATGTGCATGTAGGTACAGTATGTAAGAGTCAGTTGTTAAACTGTTGTATTCTGTCAAAACGAATACTTAATTATGGTAATGGTTTGGGGGTTTTTTTGACATTTTTATGTCTATAAAAAGAAAGATGCATTTTATTTAATTCTATCCTAACAGAGTACCTGGATCAAGTGAGGAGAACCAGCTCTCAAAGGCTCTCTCAACAGCAGGGTCTATAGTTGTTGCTGAAAAGAAAAAAAGAATTAATTGATGTGGAAAAAAATATGCCAGTATTTCAATCAAATGTAAAACAATTTAACAAATGTGCACCAACCTAAATACCAAACCTGAATAAATATTGATCATTTACATATATTTTTTAACTTAGGTTTTTAACTTTTAACTTTTTAACTATTCTGATCATTTTCTCTTTTTAGAAAAACCTTCCTGTGCACAAAATGTCTAAAAGTACACGTACAATCGCTTTTACTCACTTAAACCTTAACAGCAGGCTGACATTATTGTTAGCTTACAAAATAATCCCTGAAGTGCAAACCACAAAAACAAATCACAAAACGCACAACAAATTGAAAAGCGCAAAAACAAATTGAAAAGCGCAAAAACAAATCTCTTAACGCAAAAACAAATTGAAAAGCGCAACAACAAATCACTTAACGCAAAAACAAATTGAAAAGCGCAAAAACAAATTCACTTAACGCAAAAACAAATTGAAAAGCGCAAAAACAAATCACAAAACGCACAACAAATTGAAAAGCTCAAAAACAAATTGAAAAGCGCAAAAACAAATCTCTTAACGCAAAAACAAATTGAAAAGCGCAACAACAAATCACTTAACGCAAAAACAAATTGAAAAGCGCAAAAACAAATCACAAAACGCACAACAAATTGAAAAGCGCAAAAACAAATTGAAAAGCGCAAAAACAAATCTCTTAACGCAAAAACAAATTGAAAAGCGCAACAACAAATCACTTAACGCAAAAACAAATTGAAAAGCGCAAAAACAAATTCACTTAACGCAAAAACAAATTGAAAAGCGCAAAAACAAATCACAAAACGCACAACAAATTGAAAAGCGCAAAAACAAATTGAAAAGCGCAAAAACAAAAACCAAACCGGAAGAGGTAGGTACCAGTGCTGCAACAACAGGCATCACTGATTGGATGATGGATCCGGTAGCCTTTTGAACCGGAAGTTGTTCTGTTTGGAAGTTTGGTGACTGCTCTACCAACTTTTTTCCACAACTTGGACAAAACATGTTGGCTGTATCCCAATTCAGGGTCTGCAGCCTTAAAGGCTGCATTTTAAGGCCGATTACGTCACAGCGGCGCGCCGAAGGCCGTCCCAATTCAAAGGCTGCTCAAATGCGGCCCTCAAATTCGCCCTTCATTTCCTGAATTTTAAGGCTGTGGCGGTGTAGACTTCGTGGCCCAACATATCCCACAATTTATAGCGCGGCAGTCACTGTGGATAATTTTGCCGCAGACGGCAGAAGCATAGCGGCCGAAGAGTAAACTGTTAAACGTAAGTACTGAATATGATCTCACTTTTTTATGTGCAAATGTTTAATAATGAGGAACATTAAAACATTACTGTTGGCCACATGTCGGCAAAGTTATTTGCCATTAGCGATGTTTGTACTTTCAGCGTTTGCTTTGTTTTAAAGCATTTAAAATATAATAATACAATAGTTGACCTTAATCTTACAGAGAATGTGATGATTTTATGGATAATTAAAGTCAGTCATATATCCACAAACACAACAAGCTGAAAGTCAGTGATGCTGCTCGGTTTGCAGTCCTGAATATCACGGCACAAGCAGGATTCACTGCACTGTTAATGTTAGCTATGTTATATTCAGTGTTGGGTAAGTTACTTTAAATTAGTAACTTAGTTACATTACTAGTTACTTCTCTAAAAAAGTAACTCAGTTACTTCAAGTTACTCGTTACTTTCAAAGTAACTAGTTACTAGGGAAAGTAACTTTGGTTTTACTCAGAATTCTCTTGTTAAAACCTCTTCAGCCCCAAGGGGGTTTCTGAGCTTCCTGCTCGAAAATGCAGTGCCTAAATTAAATTGATTATTTCTCTGCAATTACAAACTCTGTCCTTACAATCTTGGTATCAAAATGAAGCTAACACTTGGGACATTTAATCAGAGGTGTAAATATTAAAGCAGATATTACTGTGTCAAAGTTACTGAGACTGGAACACAGAAAAAGTAAGTAGATTTTATTCTCGCCTAATTTTTTTTTGTAATTTTTAGCATATAACCCTTTTAAAAATATGCCTCAGAAGCATTCTGGTTCCAGAAATCCAGTAACCAACATATAAGCATAATCTGTGCAAAGATTTGTGTTTCTAAAGTAAAACAGTGAAAAACTACAGCCCTGTCAATACATGAATATCCAGACGTTGTACAAAAATGTCCAATTTTGGCACACAATTGGACACCATGCCAGTTTATTTTTTTAGGTATTAAAGAGCAGAAATTAATAAATTTTATTAACAGGCCTAAAAATGCTTTGTTTAAAAATATATTTTTGAAGAATTAACCACACATTTACATGCAATGGTCCTTTTCTGCCGTGCGCATGGAGCGCTGCATTGGGCTCTGGCCCTTTAAACTTTGAGGGGCTGTAACATTGGTTTCTTTCGGTCAATTTGCATGATTGACACCTCTTTTTAATCGTTTTAGCCAATAGATTCAAAGTAACGATGCCACGTTCACGTCACTTCAACCAATCAGACGTTGTAATGCCAAAACCCACGTGTGTCCAAATTTATTGCATGTGGCGTCTGTCCAGTCACGTGTCTGTAGGTGGGTCTAAAATGGAGGCTGTTGACGGAAACCGCTCTGATGCGGCTAGGTTGGCATGGTAATTACCGGCTATCACATGGCTACCGGCTACCGGCGAAAATAACGGAGGAAATCGGGACGGTAAGCCAATTTCTGTGTTAGCGCATTTGCGCCACTGTGTGTTTTCGTGGTCTTATTTTGCGGCTAATTCGGTGAATTTTGGTCCGATCGTGGTCAAACTTTGTGTGTTTACTCAGTGATAGCCCTGGAAGCTAACCAGCCTATTTATAACCGGTTACATGAAGTCTGAAGAATTTCTGGTTCTCGTTTGCGTGTTTAGCAGACTTCTGCGCATTTACGTAACTGCTCGTTTAATCGCGGCTTGTTTTCGGTGTGTTTGGTGGTTGTAGAAATGGTTTATATGACATTTTAGCTGAGATTCTGAGGTTTCTGTGGATACCACACATGTCTGGAGTTATATTTCTCAACCGGCGTTATAACCGATTAAACGTGATCTCCTCCCTTTTGCCCCCGGTACCGGGGGCGTTGGGGCTTAAGAGGTTAATGTGTTGCTTCCGTAACTGGATACCCAGCAAGATTGCCAGTCTTCTAGCTTGCTTACTTGCCACAAGTGCACTGTGCCACCTACCAACAGAAAGGAAAAAATGTGCACATTTCCACGAGAGAAATCCCACGCCTGGACCGTCGTTGACCGCCGCCATGATTCTAGCCTGCTTTTTACATCCAACACAAAAACTGCAGTGGTGGTGCTTTTGATTGTACTCAGAACTTGGAAATTCTGCCTTCTGAATAGGAAGATGTAGATAACACCAGACTGCAGATGAGCTGCATACAGAGCTGGACTGGGACAAAAAAATCGTCCCAGACATTTTGACTATTATAGGAAAAATCATAAAGCCTTTGAATGAAAATAAACACTGTTGTGACAGTGATGTACACTGTTCTGATGGTATATATGTATTAATCTATCAATTGTTTGTTGTAAGACTCAGATAATTATTTTTTTAAAAGCGAGACATTTTAAATGAGAATAATAAAGAAAAGTATTTCCTTGTGCCCCCCTTTCTCTGTTAATGCCCTACCTGGCCCCCTGGCAACACTTTGCTAGACCCGCCCCTGCACAGTTACCAGCTGTCAGCTACTTAGAAAAGGATGCTGGTGTTATTTGTCTCTCAGAAACAGCTCATAACTTCCCTTCAACTCATTCATGTCACCTAACAGGTAAACCTGTTTCTCCATCACCTGTTCAGCTCTGATGATTCAGTAAGGACATCTCCTGGTTTCATCTGCATGTTTCCCTCTCACCAGATAACCAAACCGACATCATGACCAGCAGCTTTACAGCTGTGGCTCCAGCAAACATCAGCTGATACTAGAAATTAATATTAAATAAATTCTAACAACAGCTGATCAAGCTTAAACTTGCTGCTGTTGTTTAACGCGACATCCGCTGGTTTCCTCTTTCTGGCGCAAAGTGGGCGATAAATAAACAAGAGAAAAAGCCGATCAGCTGATCATTGATCAGTTTCGTGATTGAAGTAGAAACAGGAGAGGAGAGAATGAGAGGAGAAGAGGCAGCTGTGCAGCTTCAGCTTTGTGTCTTTTTCATTGTAGCTGAAGTCCGGGACAAACTGTGTTCCTTTTCACCTCAGTACGAAACGCGTAATATATTCTCTGAATACGAGACGATTCTGTTTTTTAGGGGACGGTTGGCAACTCTAATAATTAACCGTATGAACAAAATAAAGTTCAACATCAGTAACATAGCACCCACCCAGCTGTATAGAAACTCCATCATGCTAGCTAGCACGCAGTACGAAAATGTCAGCATACCGAAAATAAACTCCACCTAAACTTGGTTTATATCTGACCCAGATAGACTGCAGGTCATAACTTCTTACCTGAAGTTCAGTTCACCTGACACGCGGACCGGCAGCCGCTTCGGGTCTCTCCTCTTGCCTCCCTTTTCCTTCATCCACCTGCTGTACTGCTGGCTTCCACCACTTGCTAATGTTACTGAATCTGTGGAAGCTCCGCGATATCCACCACACGAAGTAACGAGTAACGAGCCTATCTAAATCCCAGTAACGAGTAACGCGTTCCTGGTTTTGGCATAATAACTAGTTACCGTGCTCGCTACCACAATAATAACGTAGTTACTGTAACGCGTTACTTAATAACGCGTTAGTCCCAACACTGGTTATATTGCTGCCTCTGTTCGGTGGTGTCGAGCCAAACGGACTTTAACGTGTGTTTGAACGAGCTGACGGTTCACTCGCTAAGCTGAAAGAAAGATGCTTTAATCACAGGAGTCACACGTGTCCACTGGACCATCTGGGAACTCTTCTTGTTTAGCACTCATAATAACACAAACACTAAATCCTCCTTCTCTTGTGCTGTTTTGTAGCAGTGTATACACCTGAGACTGTCACCTGTCTGTCTGTCCTGCACTCTCTCTCTGTTTCTTTCTCTCTGATTGTGGAATAAAAGTATGAACATGTATTTATAAGTTACACTTGTGTTTGAATCCTGCAGCTATATCACATTTGATTTCCATGTGTGACAACTGCAAGTGTCCAGAGTGAGGACAGACTGAGGGACCCACTGCTGCACATCATCTGTGAGGCTTTGCACCCTGATGATCCACCAGGACAAACTCAGCAGTGTGTGAGGAAGAGGAGGAGGAAGAGCCAGCAGCAGCTGACAGATGGGGAGAATAGACAGACTGTTCCCTGTTTGTGAAGGACTGCTAGAAACATTTAAAATAACTAATTATCTGTCCTGAATCATTATTAGGTAATGTTCAGATAATTTGATCATTCCAGTGTTTTCAGTGTGGGAGAAAGTACTCAGGGCCTTCAAGTTACACACTATGAAAGGCAGCAACAAGTTTAATATTCAGAAACCTAAAGTATGTATCAGCAGCAGAATGGAGCTAAAAATAAATGTTTGTTTCAGTTCTATGAAGCTTTGAGTATTTTGGATTAGTAGTACTGCTGTGTTTGTTGCATCATATTGCTGTAATTGTTTATATGCTTTATATATTCTGAGGTAAGTTGATCTATAGTGTTACATCATATTCTATAAGGATGTTATGTGTTTGTATACTTTCTGCCCAGTTTGACCCATTTAGCAGAAGTCAGCCTGTTTAAGGCTCTGATGTCTATTCTGTATGACTTAAAGCAGTTATGACATGGTCTGATTTTCTCACCCAATAAAGGGATATTTAATATATCAGTCTACTCTTCATTCTATCAGACACAGTTATCACAGCTCGTACATTTTCTTTTTACACATATATGTAAGCATTGAGCCAAATTTAGTAATGCCAACATATTAAACGAACAATATTTGTCTCTTATATATAAAACATCTATATATACACTGTCAAAGACACTTGTCTTTGAGTGAAGATTTAAGGTGATAGGACATATAAATAACTGCAACTTGAATCTTTACTGAAGCTC
This sequence comes from Oreochromis aureus, assembly GCF_013358895.1. Lineage (NCBI taxonomy): Eukaryota > Metazoa > Chordata > Actinopteri > Cichliformes > Cichlidae > Oreochromis > Oreochromis aureus. The sequence goes on along the minus strand of NC_052946.1, from coordinate 21,479,773 downwards.
AGTATTAGACACAGAGTTCACTCACATGAATTTCACTCACATGTGCTGTACCAGTGTACCTGCACATGTGATGTGACAATAGAAGTGATTTGATTTGAGAGTTCAAACTCACTGCTGTAATAACTTATGATTAATATAATAACTATGATATTGGCCATGTCATATTTACACTGACTTTAGTCTCATGAACAACATTAGCTAATTGTTATTTACTAGCTAATCTTACATGACTGTTCAGTACAGATATGAAGGCCAGCAATCATATTTTACAGTCCTGTGGTCTCAGCCTCAGATACTTATTAAATCACACAAAGCTCGTGTAGAAACAAACACACGAACAAAATATATTCTCCTTCATTTCCGTCAAAGCTGTATGAAACGTTTCCAGCGGTTGGTGTTATGGTTGCTAGGCAACCTGGGCAGCGCGACGGAGGCTAGACCGTCCCATTTCACAAGCCTCGCACTTCCGGCCTTAGCGGTCTTTGAGTACGCGGCCCTTGAGGATCGTTGAGGCTGCGTACTTTAAGGCTGCAGACCCTGAATTGGGATACAGCCGTTGACTGCTCTTTCTCATAACCACGTTCGGCAGAACAACTTCCGGTTCAAAAGGCTACCGGATCCATCATCCAATCAGTGATGCCTGTTGTTGCAGCATTGGTACCTACCTCTTCCGGTTTGGTTTTTGTTGTTGCGCTTTTCAATTTGTTTTTGCGCTTTTCAATTTGTTGTGTGTTTTGTGCTGGACTACTGTAATTCTTTATTATCAGGATGTCCTAAAAACTCACTGAAAAGCCTTCAGCTGATCCAAAATGCTGCAGCAAGGGTACTGACAGGGACTAGAAAGAGAGAGCATATTTCTCCTGTTTTGGCTTCCCTTCATTGGCTTCCTGTTAAATCCAGAATTGAATTCAAAATCCTGCTCCTCACATACAAAGTCTTAAATAATCAGGCCCCATCTTATCTTAATGACCTTGTAGTACCATATCACCCCATTAGAGCACTTCGCTCTCGCTCTGCAGGCTTACTTGTTGTTCCTAGAGTATTTAAAAGTAGAATGGGAGGCAGAGCCTTCAGTTCTCAGGCCCCTCTTCTGTGGAACCAGCTTCCAGTTTGGATTCGGAGACAGACACTATCTCTACTTTCAAGATTAGGCTTAAAACTTTCCTTTTGCTAAAGCATATAGTTAGGGCTGGACCAGGTGACCCTGAATCCTCCCTTAGTTATGCTGCAATAGACGTAGGCTGCCGGGGATTCCCATGATGCATTGAGTTTTTCCCTTCCACTCACCTTTCTCACTCACTATGTGTTAATAGACCTCTCTGCATCGAATCATATCTGTTATTAATCTCTGTCTCTCTTCCACAGCATGTCTTTATCCTGTTTTCCTTCTTCACCCCAACCGGTCGCAGCAGATGGCCGCCCCTCCCTGAGCCTGGTTCTGCCGGAGGTTTCTTCCTGTTAAAGGGAGTTTTCCTTCCCACTGTCGCCAAAGTGCTTGCTCATAGGGGGTCATATGATTGTTGGGCTTTTCTCTGTATTTATTATTGTGCTATCTACTGTACAATATAAAGCGCCTTGAGGCGACTTTTGTTGTGATTTGGCGCTATATAAATAAAATTGAATTGAATTGAATTGAATTGAATTTTGTGATTTGTTTTTGCGTTAAGTGAATTTGTTTTTGGGCTTTTCAATTTGTTTTTGCGTTAAGTGAATTTGTTTTTGCGCTTTTCAATTTGTTTTTGCGTTAAGAGATTTGTTTTTGCGCTTTTCAATTTGTTTTTGCGCTTTTCAATTTGTTGTGCGTTTTGTGATTTGTTTTGCGCTTTTCAATTTGTTTTTGCGTTAAGAAATTTGTTTTTGCGCTTTTCAATTTGTTTTTGCGCTTTTCAATTTGTTTTTGCGCTTTGTGATTTGTTTTTGCGCTTTTCAATTTGTTGTGCGTTTTGTGATTTGTTTTGCGCTTTTCAATTTGTTTTTGCGTTAAGTGATTTGTTGTTGCGCTTTTCAATTTGTTTTTGCGTTAAGAGATTTGTTTTTGCGCTTTTCAATTTGTTTTTGCATTAAGAGATTTGTTTTTGCGCTTTTCAATTTGTTTTTGCGCTTTTCAATTTGTTTTTGCGCTTTTCAATTTGTTTTTGAGCTTTTCAATTTGTTGTGCGTTTTGTGATTTGTTTTTGCGCTTTTCAATTTGTTTTTGCGTTAAGTGAATTTGTTTTTGCGGTAAGTGAATTTGTTTTTGCGTTTTTCAATTTGTTTTTGCGTTAAGAGATTTGTTTTTGCGCTTTTCAATTTGTTTTTGCGTTAAGAGATTTGTTTTTGCGCTTTCAATTTGTTTTTGCGCTTTTCAATTTGTTTTTGCGCTTTTCAATTTGTTGTGCGTTTTGTGATTTGTTTTTGTGGTTTGCACTTCAGGGCCACCGTACCAATCCTGAATATTTCTGCTCTCAGCTAATATCACATTAGATAACCCTTGAGATGGTCAAAAGTGCTTAGACTGACAAAAAAAAACTTAAGAATTTAAGTGCAATAAAATTATGCTTTTATAATTATAAAAAATTGAATAATCAGAATAACTTGACTTCTTGCTACTGGACTTGGTCTGTAGCTTGCCTCTTGTGCAGCTAAAAAGTTGAAGGGAAAGAGGCTGGCTGACAAAGTTGAAGTGAGATGGCTCATAAACAAATGGGCATCTTCTTTAATAGGCCACGATGTACTGTATCTGAGATAGCAGCTGCTAATGCAATTGCTCAGAGTGGTCGTAATAATTTCTGACATCCAAATTTGTGTCATCAAAGTGTAGTCACCCTCACTGTTTCTTTATCTTGATGTAGTAAAGCTGTCCCTGTGCAGTATGGAATCATTTTTATACAGGAAAATGTTTATAGTTTTCGGAGACTATAAGGAGAAAAAAAATTTTTGTGTGTGTGTGTCAATGTGTCACACACAATATAGACAAAGAAAATGTCATTGTGTTTACGCTTGTGGATCATATTATACACATCTGTAACACTTTGAGACATATTTCTCTGCATAAACAAAAATATGAAATTTAGAGAAAAAAAATCTTAAACAGTTAAAGTGTTTTTGTTAAACCTCTTGAATTAAAGCTAAAACCTTTCGGTGGTGTACAGAGTCAAAATTACCAAAAAAGCAAACTCATGCTATATTTAATGTTATTTTGGTGTAGAGTTTTTTTAAGTATTTAATTTTTTCAGTGAGAAATGTAAATATCTGCATTTAGGAAGAGTGAAAATAATCTTTAACAATTAAAAGAAAACGTCATGATGAATACTACTCGTTTTGCATTGTCTTTGTTTGTGCTGCTCACCAACATTATCACTCCTGTGACGAGTAGAAGTACCACCGTGTCTTGAAATGGACTGACGTCCAGGGGGCTTCATACTCTGCGGTGCTTCACATTCCTTAGGTTTATGAAGCACATGTATGGTCTCTCCCAGAGGCTTTGTGACCACCATAGATGTGAGCGGCGTCACAAAGCTGTACTTCAGTGAAAGCCTCAAAGCCTCCTTCTTCACTTGCTCTTTCTCAGGTCCAGATAACTGGAGCCTGTGTCATAAAGCATTAAGTAAATATAACGATTGATTTAGTAGTAATATATGATAAAGTAATTTACACATATTTATGTATCTTTAATTCTTCCATGTCCCCAGATATTCTGTATATACTGTATATACAGATATACTGTCTGAGTCCCAACTTTGGAAAATTAAAGAACATTTTAGTGGAATCTAATATGGACATAGAAACATGGGAAAAAAATAGATAAACTCATTGTTATGTAAACATCCTGCCTTCTTTTTATTTGACATATTTGAGCCAAATAAAAAGAAGACTTTAGAGCCAAGATGCTGAATTTTAACTGTATTCTGCTGCTGTAGTAAACATATTGCCTGTCTTTGTTGTAGCTGTAGATTTTTAACTTGTTTTGTAAATTGCAGCTTAGTTGTTGAGACCGTGGGATGCCATTTATGTTATGAATAAGCACACAACTTCAGAAGCTGATTCAAAAATCTTTTAGTGGACAAATTGTTTCTTGCCAGGGAAAACATTTTAAAATGGTCACTGAGTTCTTCAAACATGATCAAACTTGGATGGAAGGAAAGGAAACTATGACTTCCTTCTCCTTGCCCATAAATTCATGCTACATTGTAACTATTAATGTTACTTTTGACCAAATGAACTTTTGCCTTTTGGACTGCAAGTTACATCAAATGATTTAAAGACGTTACCTTGGGTTTCAGGGAAATATATGTGGGGCCTTTTCCAGTATCCCAGATTAGTTATGCACTCAACAGGTAATGAAGAGAAAAATTTGTGTTGCTGCCCTTTAAAAAGTAGCTGATTGGGAAATAACACAAGAAGAAAGATGGCATATATGGTACTTACTCTTTGTCCAGAAGCTGTTTAACTGTGAGGTAGGCCCAAACTCTCTGGATAAGGTCATCAGACACACTTCCACCAGATTCCACAATGCCATTTGGGTCAGAAAATACTAACCTTCTATTACTCTGTCATAATTAAAATATATTGTAATGTCAATATGCAGGGAAAAAAACTTTCACAAGATTACAGCTGATAAATATCTTAGATCAAACATTACCGAAATGGCCACAACTTGAAGTGTGAAGGTTTCAATGTTATTATCTGTGATCTCACCGGCCACCACAATCTCTGAACCATTATAATAGTGACTGAAGTTAGTCTGGGTTAGATTGGTCCCACCCACATAGATCATTGTCACATCTGTCAGCAGAGGAGTTGCCACCTCTTCATAGAAACCCTGTTGACATACAGTGTGGACATGATGCAAATCATGCTAATTTCTTCCTAAATTTGTAGTGATTTCAAATCATGTGGTAGGAAGAATACAAAATACCTTCAGCTGTAAATCAGCATCAGAGTCTACATAAATCCGTCGTGCCACACCGTTATTTTGCAGCGACATTTTCTCAAGGAACTCAAAATCAACATCAAAACCAAAACCCAGACAGTACAGTGGGAATTTGCCTGCAACAGCCTGTCTTACATTTGACTGTATTTTCTCCAGATTTGTCACCCCTGAAAATACATAAGACACAGTCAGTTCAGCTCAAAAACAATGGAATCCCACACTTGATAAAACAAAAAGCTAAAACGAAAAATATTGAATAACTGATCTGTACTCATTAATCTCCCTGCATTCTTGAGTGTTGTGCTGCAAATGTATTCTTTACATCACACATGCTGTCCAAACTCCATGCTGTCATCATCACTCCAGCCTTGCCTGCCTTCTACAAGTGCTAAAAATCTCAATGCTCTTCTATCAGCCTGCCTTTCAGACTCATTTGTAGTACCTCCTCATTTGTACCTAGTTGGAGATCCTACATCTCTACCTCTGCATCTAAACTCTGAGAAGTCCTGTCCTACCGTTACTGGACTCCACTCTGCCATGTTAATTTGTCAAAGTCTTATTGCCAAATCTCAAACTGTTCTTCATTAAACCATGTTCAGGTCTTTCAAATGATCTCTCCTTATTGAAATCACAATAAACTCATTGACTAAAATCATTAAGTCCAGAAGTATTTGTGCACATTTTTGTACAGGTGTCATTTGTTACAACCTGTGGTTGGCTGTCCATCTGTGAGGAGTATAAGGATTGATGCTGAACCTTCTCTGTCATGCGTGTTCAGCATATTTGCTCCTTGCAGCAGTGCTTGATTGATGTCTGTGTCTGAAAGTCAACAACAAAGTTTCAGTACTGTAATTCTTCTTTTAACGGTTTGATATTAAAAGATATATACTGATTTCTGCAACTCCTCACTTCCTCCAGCTTGAATGTTGCGTGCAAAGTTTTTGGCGCTTTCCACATTTTTACTGTTGGCCTGAACAAGTTCCAATTTCCAGGGAAAAATGTTGCCATCAAAAGTGATCAAACCAAAATGGTCATCTTCTGCCAGGTCATTCAAAATATGGATTAATGCGATCCTAGTCTGGGCAAAAACAACATTTACACATTACAGACTTTTATAACAGATTAAAAAAGACATTAAAAGAAATAGTGTTTTTGTAAATGATAGACATAGCAAACCCTTTAAACCATTTACCTGCTCTATTTTTCTGCCTTGCATTGAGCCACTTTTGTCAATAACAAGGACGACATTTTTGGAAATTCGGGGAAGATTGGATGGAGCAAAGTGATGAACAAAGTAACCAGCAGATTTCTAAAGAGCAGGAAAAAAGATTGCTTTAGTCAAATTTTTATTTAATAGCCAGACAAAGGATATGGTACTGATTTGCAAAACCTTTTCTGGCCCATGCAGTTTATGTTGTGTGTAAATTGCTAATTGATCAGGGTTTACCTTGATGTCTCCCAATTCATTGTTCCTGTTGACATCATAAACAATAACCAGATCTCCATTCATACCCTGCTCTCCACAGTTGTCACACATTGTCTGTTGATCCACTGTTGGATAGAAATACACCCATGCCTAGAAACAGAAAGAATTGCATTCTTTAGACTCTTGATCGAGTGAGAGGTCAGTGATTTTAATTTCTGTCAAAACACTATCCTGTGCTTCTCATTGCTTTGACTTGATAAATCTGAAAGGTGCATATACAAGTCACTGTTACCAAAACATTTGGACACTGTAGATTAGAAATAAAGAGAAAATGCAGTGATTTTTAAACAATTTAAACTCCCCATTGAAAAAAAACAACAACTCGGAATCTGAGTTTTTTTGTCTGAGGTTCAATAAAAGTTTTGCAATGCGTTTAATGCATAAAATATTAAAAGAAAATCAGAATTCATTATTATGAGTAAAAGTGAGGAATTGCTCAACATTCTGACATATATAGCGCAGGAAGACTTCAATAGTTCAAGACTAACATGACCCAAAACAACAATGCAAATACTGTAGGATTCGATTACATTATGTCACATAACACCAGAGATATGATACAGTACACAGGGACAGTTGAAATTAGTATTTAACAGATGTGATCATTGGGCATTCAGTTGGTACTGCATTAACAAAATTTGTAGTTGTAATCACTATCTTCTTCTATCTCTCATTCACACACATGCATTCTGTCATGTTTCTTGTTTCTGCTGACGTTCATTTATACTTGCCAACCTTGAGACCTCAGAATTAGGGAGACATTCAAAAGTGCTGTTGGGGGGGGGGGTCATATACATATATATACAAAAAAAACTTTTTCTCAGATGAAACTCGGATAAAATAAATTACATTTCACCGTTATTATTGTCCGGCTGGAAACAGCGGGGGTGTCCGAATTCAGAGGCTGCATCCACCTGAGGACCCGGCCTTCGCGGTCTACGTGGGCCGGGTCCTCCGAAACACCGGTAGGCCAGAAGTGAGCGACTGTGAAATTGGACGGTCTAGCCTTCACAATTACGTCACAAACTCTCTCGGTCTGCTCCTTGCTATCTAAAGTATAACCGGACGCTGGCGTAAATTCTCGACCATCTCACACTTCTGTTTAATCAGTTTTCTGTTTGACGTTTATTCAGCTATGTGAAAACCCCGGAGGAACCCTCCCGAGGGATTAATAAAGTTTTATTTAACTTTAATCTCAGCCAAACCGATTTACTCATGAAAAAATAAAACACTGAAAAAGCCAAACAATAACATTTTTAAGTTATCTAAGTGACTTATATTTAACCCGAGTAGCGAAAGACCGTGGGGGTTGAAAACGATGTGCCGCTCAGATATTTGAAGTTTACACAGCTACATTCCCACCTGAAAATATGTTAAAAGTTTATTTTGCAAATCAGAAAGAGTAATAAGAGTAACATTAAAACTAAGTAGCTGCCCCCATTGTTGAAAACTTGAATTGGCTGGGACACGTTATGAATTCTGTTGTTCAGGTGGAAAATCAGGAGACATTCGGGAGAATGGTGGCTCCGGGAGATTTTCAGGAGGGGCACTGAACTTCGGGATTCTCCCGGAAAAATCGGGAGGGTTGGCATGTATGCGTTCATTCCTCTTCTCTCTAGAGCATATCCCCACCTTTCCTCACTACAAATCTGTCACTTCAGCAACACAAAACACCACTGTTTCTCATGCAGTTCCACAGTTCTACTTGGCAATCTATCATACGTCATGTGAATCAACTGGCTTTTTACTCTTTATCCTCTTCGTAGCTGCCCTCACTTCTTCTTTAATAATCCTCTGCACTTCACGATTCACTGTCATTCCTCCATCTGTCCTTTCTGTCTAATTTTCTTCAGTTCCTCAAATTATTTATTCCATTTTTTCAACAAACTCTCTTCATTTGTTAATACATTACCATTACCTATTACGCTAACCTGCTGCACATTCTCTCCAGTTTGATCTCTCAATCTCAAAGTCCTTTTCTCCTTTCTTAGTGTCCAGCCTCACGTACAACCCACTAAGAGCCTTTTCCTTTGCCACATCTCTTTGCTGTATGCATAGATTGTTTTTTAGGCTTCCTCTTATTGCAAACTGTTGTGGCTCTTGGTGTTTATAAAACTGACATTTGTGTTATAACTGTACCTGTTTATTAACATGTGTTTTGGTGATGGCATTAGCGAGGGCTTTGGTGCTCAGGCCTCCTTTCACATCAATGAAATTGATGCCAGCTTCCTCGTGAATGTACACATCCACCTGGGATCAAGTATAATAAAATAAAACAGAAGTTCTAATCATGTGTGGTCTCATCTCAGCATTGTTTTCCTAAACAATCACTGAACAGATACCAAGATGGAAGTCACCTTGAAGTCTTTGACAGGCTGCATGGGTCGAGCATGAATTTGCAGCTCGTACTTGCCATGTGTGCGTTTCATCAGTTCCTCATATGTGAGTTCAAAAGTGACCTTTTTGTGAGCAGCCACAGTTACAGAGGTCTTAAATTCCTCCAGAGTCCTTCCTACAGAACTGTAGCAGAAACAATGATCATTTCATATAAATGCATTTAAAAATTAGTTATTCCTGAAGACCAAACATGATTTTTGAGTAAACTGACTAAAAAGAAAGGATTAAAGTGATATTTGGCAGGTGAGGGGACCCCCAAGATCAGGTAGTATGCAGTGTAGTGTGGGGAAACGAATTACTTTGTAATAAGTCACATATACATAATCCCTTTTGGGAGCTTTTTTTTTTGTTGACATTTTTCTTTATGTAAAGAGTGTGCTCAGCTAACCTGCGCTACTATTCCAGTTTTCACTGCTCTTTGTGGATTTGGACAACTGCATTCAAAAGTGTACAAACTTAGCTAGCTATAGCCTGTGGCTAATTTAGTACACTCAAATTGTTTTGTACACTCCTTCAGAAATTCAGAATTCAGCAAAACATCATGAATTGGTTCAATATCTGATTTAAAATATCTACAATAAATGAGGATATGACATGTAAGATTTAACTTTCTAATCTAAGCTACTGAGCTGTGCAACCCGGGATGTCATTGTTTCACTTTAATCCCTGCTAAAAGGTTTTTTCCTCCTCACACAGTTAAACAAAAATAATTTTAGAGAACTGAAGATAGAAGAAGACATAAAAAAAATGTTACAGGGATTTTTTTCACATAAACCTTTAAGTTAATTAATGAATTTAAATACCTGACAAGTCCAGCACTTTCACCACGTGACACAGCTTCAGTGTACTGCTGCTGAGCTTGCTCCTTAGCTTTCACAACACCATCATAAACTTGGCCATCGATAAACCTGAAGAGGACCAAGAAAAGCCCTTGTGTAAATGCACACACTGCTGAGTATCCTGTAATATGTTCTTTACTGTAGAATTCTTTATTCTCAAATGTCTCTGGATGGTTACAGATTATTTTAACTTCGCACACATTCGAAATTTACTGATGAAGGCATTCTTGGGAATCCGAACATGGAATTCAATTTCCTTTGACTCGTCCATACGATTGACCACACGGCTTGTGATGACAGTGGTGGCATAACGACTGGTCACTGTGGAGTTGATGTGAAAGCTGTAGATGTCCCAGTCATCCTGAGAAAAAACGACAGGCTTAACTGATCTCATTGACTGGTGTCAGTGGAATTTCATTGGTCTCACTGCAAAAACCCTCAAATTAGTTTTCATCTTGTATTCAGGGCACACACTCAAAAGAGCATGACACTCACTTACTTTTATACTTTTACTTTTTATGCATCAGAAGGGGACTTGTTAGAAATATCCAACACATGTTTCCATAGTTCAAACAACTAAACAAGCCAAATTTACCTTAACCAATCAACACCATCATCAAATAACAAGCTCTAACAATTAAAATGAGATCTGTGATTGTGGATGCATAGAAAGGATAAGGTAGACATACAAACACATACAGTTAGAATTCTTTCACTTCATGGGACATTACATGATGTTATATTGCTTAGCAGAACACTTCATCTTACACCAATCCTTCTTTTTGTCTCCAAAGTAATGCGCAGCTGCCAGTGTTAATGTGTCAGCTGACTTGTACGCACACACAGCACATGAACAAAATGAAATAATCCTGAGGATTGTCACAAGAACCTTCAACCCACTGAGTTTGGTGTTGAACTGACAGAAAGATGTTGAGACACAAAATATTCAATCGCACACCTCAGATACCTCACTATCTGTGAAATATTAATTGCAGAGGTACATAAAAAGGTTATTTTGTTTTCTTTTGTTTTTGTCTTTTAAACTATTTATTTAACTATTTATATTTAATTTTTAATTATGGATCTTTGAAGTGGTGCTATGGCCGTTTATGTATTTTGACCCTACCTTGTTTGGCAGTGTGGAAGCCAAAGCCAGCTGCAGCCCAATGAGGGTGAGCTGCACCACAGTTCTCCCCATGATGCCTCCTAGCAGAGCACAAACACAGCTGAAACTGTCTTTTGAAGTCAAACAAGGACAACATTATTATGTACATAATTTTTTTTAAAGGGCAAACTTCACTTTCTCTCCCTCCTCTTTCACCTTCCACCCACACAAAATACTCCCCCAAAGCAGTAATTTACCAGAAATCCAGCAGTTTCGGTAAACTTTAATGTTGACATTGAGGGTCAAACCAGTACACATCACAAGGACTTTGTTCTACGAGAATCTTTTCTGTGATAGGTAATACTGTTTTGGTCAATTTGAATGAAAGAGACAAATTGACTTCACACTAGAGAAGAAACAATTATGTGAATTGTTTGGTGTCAAGCAAAAATGTATATACTTCAAGTATTTCTAACCTTTTATAGAAGACAAATATCTTTCATGGTGAGGAAAGTGCTAAGAAAACCTGAGACAGTGATAGCAAATTTAGAAGTCACATGACATTTAGTCCAGAATTACATTTATTTATGTATTTATTTACTTGTTTTTCCAGAGTGGATTTCATATGATTGGCTTTGTAATATTCTGACTTTCAAACCAGCAAGTCCTTTTTAAAAATAAAATAAAGATTACATGAGTCATTCAGCAATGTGGGATACATATTATTTATATTATATATATTATTCATGTTGGTAACAGGAGGAAAGCAATTTATGTAATAGGTCCTTGCCTTATTTTGTTCTTAATGATTTATCTAGGGCTGCAGCTATCCATTATTTTAGCAATCGAGTAATCTATCGATTATTCCATTGATTAATCAGATAAGAAATACTTTTGTCTTATTAATCAGTAATAATTTTCAAAAGAGAACAAGACACAGGTCTTTCAAAATGAATTTTTACTGCATATAACATCTGTCAAATAACAACTAAACCCTTTGATTGTATGTATGTGCCATATTACATTTTTTTCATAAAGAAAACATTTTCTTAAATAGAAAAATGTATACAGGGTGGGCCATTTATATGGATACACCGTAATAAAATGGGAATGGTTGGTGATATTAAAGTCCTGTTTGTGGCACATTAGTATATGTGAGGGGGCAAACTCCTCAAGATGGGTGGTGACCATGGTGGCCATTTAGAAGTCGGCCATCTTGGATACAACTTTTGTTTTTTCAATAGGAAGAGGGCCATGTGACACATCAAACTTATTGGTAATGTCACAAGAAAAACAATGGTGTGCTTGGTTTCAACGTAACTTTATTCTTTCATGAGTTATTTACAAGTTTCTGACCACTTATAAAATGTGTTCAATGTGCTGCCCATTGTGTTGGATTGTCAATGCAACCCTCTTCTCCCACTCTTCACACACTGATAGCAACACCACAGGAGAAATGCCAGCACAGGCATCCAATATCAGTAGTTTCAGTTGCTGCACATCTCATATCTTCACACCATAGACAATTGCCTTCAGATGACCCCAAAGATAAAAGTCTAAGGGGGTCAGATCGGGAGACTTTAGGGGCCATTCAACTGGCCCACGACGACCAATCCACTTTCCAGGAAACTGTTCATCTAGGAATGCTCAGACCTGGCACCAATAATGTGGTGGTGCACCATCTTGCTGGAAAAACTCAGGGAACGTGCCAGCTTCAGTGCATAAAAAGGGAAACACATCATCATGTAGCAATTTCAAATATCCAGTGGCCTTGAGGTTTCCATTGATGAAGAATGGACCCACTATCGTTGTACCCCATATACCACACCAAACCATCACTTTTGTTGTTCCAACAGTCTTGGAGGGATCCATCCAATGTGGGTTAGTGTCAGACCAATAGCGGTGGTTTTGTTTGTTAACTTCACCATTCACATAAAAGTTTGCCTCATCACTGAACAAACTCTTCTGCGTGAAGTGAGGGTCCTGTTCCAATTTTCGTTTTGCCCATTCTGCATATTCTGTGCGCCGATCTGGGTCATCCTCGCTGAGATGCTGCAGTAGCTGGAGTTTGTAAGGGTGCCATTTGTGAGTAGCTAATATCCGCCGAAGGGATGTTCGACTAATGTCACTCTCCAGTGACATGCGGCGAGTGCTACGCTGTGGGCTTTTGCTGAATGAAGCTAGGACAGCCACTGATGTTTCTTTATTAGTGACAGTTTTCTTGCGTCCACATTTTGGCAAATCCAACACTGAACCAGTTTCACAAAACTTAGCAAGCAGTTTGCTAACTGTAGCATGGGAGATGGGTGGTCTCGTAGGGTGTCTTGCATTGAAATCTGCTGCAATGACCCGGTTACTGCGTTCACCAGATATCAACACAATTTCGATCCGCTCCTCACGTCTTAACCTCTTCGACATGTCAATGGCTGTGAACAAAGAGAAACTTCTAAATAACTCATGAAAGAATACAGTTACGTTGAAACCAAGCACACCATTGTTTTTCTTGTGACATTACCAATAAGTTTGATGTGTCACATGGCCCTCTTCCTATTGAAAAAACAAAGTTGTATCCAAGATGGCCGACTTCTAAATGGCCACCATGGTCACCACCATCTTGAGGAGTTTGCCCCTCACATATACTAATGTGCCACAAACAGGACTTTAATATCACCAACCATTCCCATTTTATTATGGTGTATCCATATAAATGGCCCACCCTGTATATGTAAATAATTTCAAGTACAGTCAAATGTCAAATCATATATATATCTATATATATATATATAGATATATATATATATATAGATATATCTATACATATATATGCCTTCTTGTTCCAGTAGCCCACTTCTCGTCAGGGTGCCCTGGTTCCTCAACAACAAGAAGGTATCGGTGGGCAAGAGACGAAAACAGTGCGTTGTTGGAATGTTACTACGCAAGTAACCCTGGCGGAAGGGGTTACGTGAATAGGATGAGGGACCTATGGATTCTTCGATACCCAACATCCACAATGACAGCGAAACAACTAGTAGCTCAGTGTTCCAAAATTGGAAGAAGGGACTGCTCTCACAGCTAGAGATTGACGAGGTACAACATAAATGCTACGGCAAGGGCGAGCCAGGACGCCAGGTCAGAGGGGAGATATCATCACCCCCACCCGAGATTGGGTACAAAGCCCCAAGTGCGATAGGAGAAGGATCGTTGAGTGCGAGAGGAACTGACCTGAAAGATAGGATCATGGCCAAGCTTGAAACCTGGATCCCCCATAGCTGGTTACCAAGATTACGTGAAGTACCCTCAGAAGGTCTGCTAGATGATGTTAATGCAGCACGACGGATGATACCTACAGCCACGCTTACCGAGACTAACAAGCTGATCTACAATACGGCAGCAGTGATCAGTGAGATGCAGAGATGGGCAGTAACGCGTTACTTGTACTTGTACTGTAATGCGTTACTGTAATCCGATTACTTTTTTCAAGTAACGAGTAATGTAAGGGATTACCATTGCAAAAACGGTAATTAGATTACCGTTACTTTCCCGTAGGAACGCTGCGTTACTGCGTTACTAAAACCGTGAGTTTTTTGCGAGAATGTCTCATGATAGTGACGTAAGCGAGTACGACGTTTGTGACAACAGCTGTCTGCAGATCAACAATGGATAATATATCAAGTATGGGAGAGAGTATGAGCGTGCAGCGTTTAAAGCGTGGAAGTACTGACCTTACTTTGAGTTTGATTCCATAAAAAGTGACAAAAACATTAGCGTCCGTTGTGCGTGGGAAGAAAACTTCTTTTTACAGCGAAAAAAAACCCCTTAACTTCCAAGCAAGCGCCAAGTGCGCTACGACTGTAATGGGAAATTCACAGAGAAACTCGCGGATTCTTCCACTGACCGCTGCGGCACACCTGCACCAGGGTAAACCTCCGCCTACCCCAGTCCTGCTTTACAGGTGAAAATAGGGCAACTAGCCTTTGACTTTATTTATTTTCTGCTGTGTTTTACTTGCATCTATTTGAAAGAGTGAGTGTAAACACAAAAAAATATTTTATTTTATGTGCTGGAATGTACAGAAAATAGGTTTAAATGTTAAACAAATTTCTTCCAGTCAGAGAATGTTGCATATAATTTAATTTTTGCTTGATGCATAAAGTTAAAAGATTAAAACTAATAAAACAAGTTTTAAAAAGAGACATTTCCATTTGATTACATTTTGTATGATGGATTATGCAGAAAAAGTAGAATTGGGCTGAAAGATCTATCGCTTTATCACCTATTCAGGTTGTAAATTGTGTTTTTAAAAAGTAACTAAGTAATTAATTACTTTTGAAAATAAGTAATCAGTAAAGTAACGGGATTACTTTTTGGGGGAAGTAATCAGTAATTAGTTACTGATTACTTTTTTCAAGTAACTTGACCAACACTGGTGAGATGCTTGGCTATAAGTTGAACAGCCACAAGGAGCAGTACCCTCCATGGAGAAGGAGGCTAGAGGGCAAGATCAAAGTAGCACGGAGGGAGGTTAGCCAACTAACGGAGTTGCAGAAAGGTGCGACAAAGAAGGTGCATAAAAAATACAGCAAGCTGTCCATACCTGAGGCCTTGGAAACTGCCAAGCAAAGACTCACAGCCTTGGCCAGCCGCTTGAGGAGGTACACCAGGGAGATAGAAGGCAGGAGAATAAACCAGCTGTTCTCGACAGAACCAGCAAAGGTGTACTCTCAGTGGCAAGGGAACAATAAGAGAACAGCACCACCAAGGCTGGAGACAGAGCAATACTGGAAGAGCATATGGGAGAAGGATGCAACCCATAACGGCAATGCTCAGTGGCTAGTGGATCTGAGGGCAGACCACAGCAACCTCCCTGAACAGGGTCCAGTAACCATCACGGTGGCAGACATCCAAGCAAGGGCCTCTAGTATGAAGAGTTGGACAGCACCAGGCCCCGACATTGTTCACGCCTACTGGCTGAAGAAGCTGACTGCACTCCACGAGCATCTGGCAGCACAAATGAACCAGCTGCTAGTTGACGAGAGACACCCGGAATGGCTAACCGAAGGTCGGACGGTCCTGATCTCCAAGGACCCCAAGAAGGGACCGGTCCCATCCAACTACCGACCAATAACCTGCCTCAGTACTACATGGAAGCTCCTGTCAGGCATCATATCGGCTAAGATGAACAGGCACATGGGTCAATACATGAGCGGGGCACAGAAAGGGATTGGCAAGGATACCAGAGGCGCAAAAAACCAGCTACTGGTAGACAGGACAGTCAGCCGAGACTGCAAGACCAGGTTGACCAATCTGTGCAATGCCTGGATTGATCACAAGAAGGCCTATGACTCAATGCCCCACAGCTGGATACTGGAATGCTTAGAATTGTACAAGATCAACAGGACCCTAAGAGCCTTCATCAGGAACTCAATGGGGATGTGGCGTACAACACTAGAGGCCAACTCCAAGCCCATAGCACAAGTCACCATCAAGTGCGGGATCTACCAAGGAGATGCTCTGTCCCCACTGCTGTTCTGCATAGACCTGAACCCCCTCAGTGAGATCATTAACAAGACTGGCTACTGATACCGACTACGGAACGGAGCAGTTGTCAGCCACCTCCTGTACATGGATGACATCAAGCTGTATGCCAAGAGTAAACGAGACATCGATTCACTGATACACACTACCAGGATATACAGCAATGACATCGGGATGTCATTCGGGCTGGAGAAGTGTAGTCAGATGATAACAAAGAGGGGGAAGGTAGTCAGAACTGAGGGGATCGAGCTACCAGAAGGCAACATTGCAGACATAGAGGACAGTTACAAGCACCTGGGGATCCCACAGGCGAATGGGAACGATGAAGAGGCCGCCAGGAAAGCTGCAACCACCAAGTACCTTCAGAGGGTCAGGCAAGTCCTGAGGAGTCAGCTGAACGGTAAGAACAAGATCCGGGCTATCAACACCTACGCCCTGCCCGTGATCAGGTACCCAGCTGGTATAATAAGTTGGCCAAAGGAGGAGATAGAAGCCAGTGACATAAAGACAAGAAAGCTCCTTACCATGCATGGATGGTTTCACCCCAAGTCCAGCACCCTGAGGCTGTACGCTAAGCGGAAGGAAGGGGGCCGGGGACTGGTGAGTGTCAGCACCACAGTCCAGGATGAGACAACAAACATCCAAGAATACATTGGGAAGATGGCCCCAACTGACCGAGTGCTCAGTGAATACCTCAGGCAGCAGAAACCCAAGAAAGAGGAGGGAGACGAGGAACCATCATGGAAGGACAGGCCCCTGCACGGTATGTACCACCGGCAGATAGAGGAGGTGGCTGATATCCAGAAATCCTATCAGTGGCTGGACAAAGCTGGACTGAAAGACAGCACAGAGGCACTAATCATGGCAGCACAAGAACAAGCTCTGAGTACAAGATCCATAGAGGCTGGGGTCTATCACACCAGGCAAGACCCCAGGTGCAGGCTGTGTAAAGATGCCCCTGAGACTATCCAGCACATAACAGCAGGGTGCAAGATGCTAGCAGGCAAGGCATACATGGAACGCCATAACCAAGTGGCCGGCATAGTATACAGAAACATCTGTGCCGAATATGGCCTGGAAGTTCCGAGGTCAAAATGGGAGACACCCCCAAGGGTGGTGGAGAATGACCGAGCTAAGATCCTGTGGGACTTCCAGATACAGACGGACAAAATGGTGGTGGCTAACCAACCGGACATAGTGGTGGTAGACAAACAGAAGAAGACGGCCGTAGTGATCGATGTACCAGTTCCGAATGACAGCAACATCAGAAAGAAGGAACACGAGAAGCTGGAGAAATACCAAGGGCTCAGAGAAGAGCTCGAGAGGATGTGAAGGGTGAAGGTAACGGTGGTCCCCGTGGTAATCGGAGCACTAGGTGCGGTGACTCCCAAGCTAGGCGAGTGGCTCCAGCAGATCCCGGGAACAACATCAGAGATCTCTGTCCAGAAGAGCGCAGTCCTGGGAAGAGCTAAGATACTGCGCAGGACCCTCAAGCTCCCAGGCCTCTGGTAGAGGACCCGAGTTTGAAGGATAAACCGCCCACAGTGGCGTGCTGGGTGTTTTTTTAAATGTATGTATGCATGCGATCTAACCCAAGGCATAAAAATGTACCTTTACTCTGGCTTCTTGAAGGCTTTCTGACATTAATAGGAGTCAAGTTCTTGTGCTGCTGGAAACAGACGTTATGACGGTCTAGATGTTAATAATGAATATTAATAATAATTCAGTGTTTCAGAGTTTAATGGCCCATGTACATTTTCATTGGCTTGGTAAAAAAAGCTTTTATTTATATATGTTAAAAATATTAATGCAGTTTAACCTCTTAGGACCTGGCGTCCACATATGGGGACATCACATTTTGGGTTGTCCAGACCACAATACTAAATTTTGCTCTTTCAAATGGCTTTCCAATGAGTCATATTGCTCTAAGGGGCACAATTGTTGTTTTTCATTTTGAGTTTTGCACATCATTACTCAATTGTGACTTTATAGTGTTGTTACGGTAAACTAGGGGACTCAAGCGTGGGACTCAAGAAATTTATTTACAAACGCCAGGTGATATGTAAAACAGTGAATAAGGTGCAATGCACAATTTCATTTATTTTATTTCATTTATTTATTTGTTTCACACATGGTTAAACAGTATTTCATTTCCTAAATTTTGATAGAACAGTGGCAGTATAATATCCTCGTAAGTGGATATCGGGCCCTTGTCTCGACCAAAACAACCCAAAATGTGATGTCCACATATGTGGACGCCAGGTCCTAAGAGTTAAAGAAAACCTTTTGGGCAAACTACGGCCCGCGGGCAACATCCGGCCCATTGGTCATTTTAATCCAGCCTGCCAAAGATTTCTACAGACTTGCCCAAATCAATTAATATCATAATTATGACTACATTAATTTGTCCTCGTCCCGTAATTCCTGACATTCCACCAGTTGGCGCATTAGGCGGAGTTGCTTAAATAGTTAAATACTATGAAAGGTAGCAATTGAAACTGATTGATCTCAATGTGTTGTCCAACTTTCTTAAACTGGATGAGTTTAAAAATTTTTAAGACCAGAAAAATGTCCAAACATTCAGAAGCTGACACAGAGGATGCTGATGTTGTTTGGCTCTACATGTGTGTGTGAACAGTCTTTTAGTGTGAAGAACACCAACAAAAGAACCCTACAGGTCCCAGTTGAGTGATGAACACTCAGATCTGTTCTGAGAATTGCCACAACAAAACTGACACCAGACTTTGATTCATTGGAAAAAAAAATGTTGATCAACAACACTGTTCCCACTAAAAGTGAACGCAAGTGTTAAGACTGAAATGCCGTATTTATGTTTATGCTTGATATGTATGCATCTGGTGCTGGCCCAACACGTCTGTCAAATTTTAAAAGTCAATGTATCTCCTGAGATGGCACAACACTGTTCTATAGTATAACTATCTTTCAGATAAATCACCCAGGAAAGCATATTTCATTTAAGTAAAAGAATCTAATTAGTTTTAACTTTCTGTTTAACAACAAAGTGTAGAATAAATGCCTATTAATGTCAACTCTATCTATTGTCATTTGTTAGATTTGGGTCAGATTAGAAGTTACACTGAAGTAACACAGTGGTGTTTTTCTGTGCAATTGTTTCAGTAGAATTCACATGGTTGGATGTATTATTTTGACACCACAACCTCCAAATCCTTATTTTTTTTTTCTTTCTTTAATAAAATGATGTAGACATGAGTCATTCTGCAATCTGGGATACTTTATTTGTTCATTTTAACAGGTGGAAGGACATTTTCCACAATAAGTTTATTATTAATAATAATAATAATAATAATAATAATAATTAATAATGTTTTCTCTACTTTTAAACCACATATTTTCTAGTAATTCAGCATAGTTCACACTTAAAGTTGTGCCATGAAAAAATCTGCCAGTGGTCTCTGCAGGGCAGAGTCAGCAGACATAAGCCAGCAGTTCTTTGTGACAGGAGGGTCGGTGCTGTAGTCAATAGCGCTGTCACTACAAAAGAAAAACAAGCTCATGTCTTGGTGGAATCTTAAACAGTTTTATGTTTTGAATGAAGAAACTGAAAACATTACAAAAATGTACCTTGTAACATCTGTCTCTTGGTTTTTAATCTTTAGTTTTGTGACAGGAACTTGCTGCACCACCTCATACACTGCTGGCTTTACAGCTGGAAAAAGGGAGTAAAATAATGAAACAAAAGCTGACACTGAAAACCAGATACTAAAACAGACACAGCAACAAGATACTTTTACAGAAACCACCTATGCTCGGTGCAAACTTTGTTTTTATTCTTAACATGACACTGACAAATTCATTAATTTCTTAAGCAATGAACAAAGTATGTGCATGCATGTCGTTTCACTCACCTAAAAGTCCTTCGGTGTTGTTGGTTGAGGGTTGCTGTCTTAAAACTGGCCAAAGGAGTCTTTGGCCATTTTTCTCATGTTGTGAGATGACCAGGAGAATGTCTTCAGCTGCAATGTGAATTTCAGTGTTGTACACAGTCACTGTAACACTGGAAAAATATGGACTTTATATGAATATTTTAAAGCTCTTTGAAGATTTGAAAGACCTTCACAGATCATTTCACTTGTCTTGGCTGACTACTGCCCTACTGAGGGCTGTAATAGACATTTCACAGTGTCACAACTCCATGTAATCCAACAAACCTGCTTCTACCTGGAAGGTTCAACAAAGCTAAAAAGAAAATGAGAATTTAATATACAGGGTGGGCCATTTATATGGATACACCGTAATAAAATGGGAATGGTTGGCGATATTAAAGTCCTGTTTGTGGCACATTAGTATATGTGAGGGGGCAAACTCCTCAAGATGGGTGGTGACCATGGTGGCCATTTAGAAGTCGGCCATCTTAGATACAACTTTTGTTTTTTCAATAGGAAGAGGGCCATGTGACACATCAAACTTATTGTTAATGTCACAAGAAAAACAATGGTGTGCTTGGTTTCAATGTAACTTTATTCTTTCATGAGTTATTTACAAGTTTCTCCTTGTTCACAGCCATTGACATGTCGAAGAGGTTAACATGTGAGGAGCGAAATTGTGTTGATATCTGGTGAACGCAGTAACCGGGTCATTGCAGCAGATTTCAATGCAAGACACCCTATGAGACCACCCATCTCCCATGCTACAGTTAGCAAACTGCTTGCTAAGTTTCGTGAAACTGGTTCAGTGTTGGATTTGCCAAAATGTGGACACAAGAAAACTGTCACCAATGAAGAAACATCAGTGGCTGTCCTAGCTTCATTCAGCAAGAGCCCACAGCGTAGCACTCGCCGCATGTCACTGGAGAGTGGCATTAGTCGAACATCCCTTCAGCGGATATTAGCTACTCACAAATGGCACCCTTACAAACTCCAGCTACTGCAGCATCTCAACGAGGATGACCCAGAATTTGCAGAATGGGCAAAACAAAATTGGAACAGGTCCCTCAGTTCACACAGAAGATTTTGTTCAGTGATGAGGCAAACTTTTATGTGAATGGTGAAGTTGGTGTGGTATATGGGGTACAACGATAGTCAATGGAAACCTCAAGGCCAATGGATATTTGAAATTGCTACATGATGATGTGTTTCCCTCTTTATGCACTGAAGCTGGCACGTTCCCTGAGTTTTTCCAGCAAGATGGTGCACCATCACGTTATGGGTGCCAGGTCCGAGCATTCCTAGATGAACAGTTTCCTGGAAAGTGGATTGGTCATCGTGGGCCAGTTGAATGGCCCCTGTTGTCTCCTGATCTGACCCCTTAGACTTTTATCTTTGGGGTCATCTGAAGGCAATTGTCTATGGTGTGAAGATGCGAGATGTGCAGCACCTGAAACTACAGATATTGGATGCCTGTGCTGGCATTTCTCCTGGGGTGTTGCTATCAGTGTGTGAAGAGTGGGAGAAGAGGGTTGCATTGACAATCCAACACAATGAACACATTTTATAAGTGGTCAGAAACTTGTAAATAACTCATGAAAGAATAAAGTTGCGATGAAACCAAGCACACCATTGTTTTTCTTGTGACATTGCCAATAAGTTTGATGTGTCACATGGCCCTCTTCCTATTGAAAAAACAAAAGTTGTATCCAAGATGGCCGACTTCTAAATGGCCACCATGGTCACCACCCATCTTGAGGAGCTTGCCCCCTCACATATACTAATGCGCCACAAACAGGACTTTAATATCACCAACCATTCCCATTTTATTACGGTGTATCCATATAAATGGCCCACCCTGTAGAATGTAATATATAATACCCGTAATAGAAACTTTTCTAAGCTTGAGAAAGCTTACCATGGGCAGGGCCTTTTATTCAAGCACTAGTTGTAAAAAGAATTTCATGAAATTAATGACAACTTTATGCATATTACAATCCCAAAATATCAGCACACACCTTTGGATTTCCTGCTACTCAATGGAAGACTGATAATCTTCACTTCAGTGTATCTTTACTTGGGTGCTTCTGTATAGATCTGCATACATGCATGCATCCCTGACTGATGACTGTCCTACAGGCCTGTTCTCTAAACCTCTGGGAAATCTGCATGTGCATGTGCTCTAGTGCTCTACAGCTGCAAGACATCTCAATACCTGGTGGTGTATCAAGTTGTATCTGCTATGTGTTAGACGTGTATTACAAGCAATCAGTAGCCGTGTCCAAATACAGGGGCTGCATCCCTCGGAGGCCGCATTTGAAGGCCGATTAGATCACAGCCCTGGTGATGAAGGCTGTCCCAATGCGAAGGCTGCTCCAAATGCGGCCCACAAATGCGTCCTCCTTTTCACCAGATTTGAAGGATGGGCCAGGTGGATCCTTCGTGGCCCAATATATCCCAGGATTCATAGCACAGCTGTGGATAGTTTTTCGAAAAAAATGCCACACGGCTCAAGTGGGTGGCCAAGAGTAAACTTTAAAAGTAAGTAAGTACTGAGTTTTATATCACTTATTTATGAGGCGATGCAAATGTTTTAATAACGAAGAACATCAAATACGTCACATGACATTAGTGATGTTAGTGCCGACGGTTCACTCATTAAGCTAAAAAAAAGGTGGTTTAATCATAGGAGTCTAACATGTGACCAATGGACCAATGTACTGGGAACTCATCTTGTTTAGTACTCCTTATATAACAAACAGAAAATACTTATTCTCTGTTGCTGTTTTTTAGTAGTGTTTACCACCTGAGACTTTCACCTTTGTGTCTGTCCTGCACTTTTCCCTTCTCTCTCTTTTTCTTTCTCTCTGATTGTTAAATAAAAGTATGAACATAAGTTACACTTGTGTTTGAATCCTACAGCTTATTGCATATTTGATTTCCATGTTTGAGAACTGCAAGTGGTCAGAGTCAGGACAGATGGACCCCACTGCTGCAGATCATCTGTGAGGTTTTGCACCCCTGATGATACACCAGGACAAACTAAGCAGTGTCTGAAGAAGCAGTCCCTTGGTTTAAATAACCAATTATCTGTCCTAATTATCAGTCTTATTAGGCAATGTTAAAATGATTTTATCACTCCAGTGTTTTCAGTGTCAGAAAGATTACTCTGGGCCTTTAAGTTAAAAACTATGAAAGGCAGTTAAACATTTTTATATTAGGTCATTTTTAATATATCAGTCTACATTTTCACTTTTCATTTTATCACAAACATACAGTTATCCCAGCTCGTAAATTTTCTTTTTACCCCTATATGTAAGCATTCAGACAAATGTAATAATGCCAACATATTTAAAAGCCAATATTTGTCTCTCTTATATACATCTATATTTACACTATAAAAGATGTATTGTGTTTGAGATGAAGATATAAAGTGATAGGAAATATAAATAAATGCAACTTGAATCTTTATTGAAGCTCAGTATTTGAAACTGAGTTCTAGTTCAGTGCTGTAAGTTTTTAATTAAATACAATAAATCTAATATTGACCATATTATATTTACATTACCAAATTGAGATGACACTAGTGTCATGAACAACATTAGTTGTTATTACTAATTGTTACTAATTGTTATTTATTACCTAATCTTAAAATTATTGTTCGGTATAGAAATGAAGCCCAACAATCATGTTTTTACAGTCCTGTGTTCTCAGCCGCAGATACTTAACAAATAAGAAAACCTCATGAAAAAACCAAACAAACAAAAAAGATCATTTTTCGCCTTCATTTCTGTCAAACATTCCTCTATAAAATGTTTCTAGCGGCTAGAAGCATGGTTGCTGGGCAACCTGAGCAGTGTGACTAAGGCGAGACAATCCCATTTAACAGCTTCAGACTTCCGGCCTTCTCGGTCTTGAAGGACCCGCCTCGTGAACAGTGAAGGCTGAGTCCTTCGAAGGATGCGGTCCCTGAATTGGGACACAGCTAGTATGTGCTTGAGACTGACTGGAACTGAACCGTGGGGACAGGCTGGGACAGGTGATGGAAGGATATCATGTGTTGTATGGCTAAAGAAGTTTATCCTATTTGTCTCCATGAGCCATTTTAAGATGATGCTTCAATCAGTGGCTGTTGATCAACGGTCAGGACAATTTGCATATCAGTGATCAAGAAACACACCTCACAGCCCATTGTTCATTCAGTAGTGCTAGTTTCAGTCATTGTGCAAATGTACTGTTTATAAGGTTGGGGAAACCTGCAGTCAACTAAGACTGAAAAAGTCACTTGGATGAGTGACAAAACATTTCTAGTTCTATTATTGTAGGGTCTACCTTACTATTTGGCGCTGTATAAATAAAACTGAATTGAATTGGATGAACGGAATCAAATTTTTGGCCTTTCTGCAAGTTGTTCCTAGCTTTTCCCATTCAAAACCTCTTTTGTCCTGGTATATTTGTCTTACAATATTCCAATATTGAAGGGTTGCTGTTGCATCCAGAACTAATTTTGTTGGATTCTTTTTCTTTCCTGTTGCTAAAGAGTGAGACCTCTCACCACCATGTTCTCAGTTTCTCTGGGTATCTCAGCTTGAGAGCTGGTGTGTAGGGTAGTTAAAGCAAATTACATAATTTGAGCATTTTAAAAATACTCAAGTAAATATTGTGCTACGAAGCTTATACACTGCTATTGATGTGTTTGTAGTTGTGATAGAAATGAACCTTTTATTTTTATTTTATGACAGACATGTTTAAATTAGTGAGATTTGGCCAAATCTCACAAAATACTCCATAAAAAAAGGGTACAATTAAAATTATTAATGGCCCAAATTGCCCTTTTTAGGTTGCATTTCCCAGGATATGTTGACATCAGAGATGTATACACTGATCGCCTCATGTAAATCTTGGGGAAAGAACTGAATAAGGGCGCACGTCTCTAAACAATACTGTGAGAACATACGTGTTGACCATTATACTGCAAAATCACCTGCCAACTGTCGAGGGATCCTGTCCAGCAGCTTGATATGTCACTGTCTGTCCATCTCGTACAGTGACCCTCTGTGATTCAGCGTCAACCTCAACATGCTGGTGAGTTTTGAGGTGTATAAAAATTTTACTGAAACCTCCGTTTGCAATTGAATCTAGCTCACCATTAACAGACAGGTCTAGAACAAAAGAGAAATGCTGCTCTTTAACCACTATAAAAACTGGGGGAGAAAAATAAAAATGCTCATGAGAAAGACTACTACTGACCTCTGCTGGGGTGGTGAAATAGTTTAAGGATTATAGCTCCACTGAAGTCAAAGCAGAGTGGAACAGTCTGATTCCCAGTTGAGTTGAGCAAAAACCTGTGGAGAAGAGGAGCTAGAGGTATAGAGACACAAAGTTAGACTCTGGAATCTGAAAATAATCTGAAAATAAAGAGCTGTGAAATCAACACTTACTCAACTCTTTTCATGCATTGGGCATTTTTGAAATTTTTTTTTCATGTTTTGGAAAAGTAGACATAAAACACATACTTTGTCTATTTCACAATTCTGAAAATGAATCCATTTTTATATATATATAAAAAAATAATAATAATTTTCCCATGCAGTCATAGAATGTTAGAAAACTTGCCTTAAGTTAAGAAAGTGTCATGGTGATATTGATTTTTTTTTAAATTTTCACCTATAAATACAAGTTTTCCAATAAAAGTGTAAGATACTTTAGAAAATGCATAGCACTAAAGACCATTTTATCCAAAAATTATTTTTCCCCTTTTTTTTGTAGGAATTTTTTTCCAAAGTCCCCTCTTTAAAATCTTTGATTTTCTTAGAACAAAAAAGTATTTCATCAATGCGATACTGTACCTGCAGTTTCGAAATCATAAGACATGTCGAAATCAGCTGTAAAAACATTTACACACATCTAATTACATAAAGTTAATATTGCAAAGCTGCAGAGTATATCATAATAAATAAGGATAATTAATTCATTTATAATTGAGTTTAATTGATGCTTTTATTAACATCCATGCTCTGACACTAAAGTTCTAAACTAAATCTTTAAACAGCTCACACACACACACACACACACACACACACACACACACACACACACACACACACACCTTTAGTGGTGTCTCCCAT
Organism: Oreochromis aureus; assembly: GCF_013358895.1. Lineage (NCBI taxonomy): Eukaryota > Metazoa > Chordata > Actinopteri > Cichliformes > Cichlidae > Oreochromis > Oreochromis aureus. Next base: position 21,453,466 of record NC_052946.1, on the reverse strand, counting down.
GGGGATTTGTAATCCATATACAGCAGGTGTTCCTGTACACTAACCTGGCCACTAGGTTGTACCTCCCAGTTTAAGTTGTCTCAGCTTGCATCTTACATCCTGCTTCTGTCTGACTCACATCTATTTGACTCAGTCTGTTACATACTCCCTTTCTTTCATTCACAGAACATCTCTGAACTGTAAGCGATCGTCTCCTCAGCTGAACTGGAGAATGTTGTTGTATTGGTTTGATTTGCTCACCAAACGGAACCACCCGCACTCTATAACCACTAGCAGGAGTAAGGTGTGCTAAATTGGGTTGACCTCCTGGCGACGGCCATCTCTGTGATGTTTCACCTTCCTTGGGTTTATGAAGCACATCTGTGTTCTCTCCTGGAGGCTTTGTGACCACCATAGATGTGAGAGGCGTCACAAAGCTGTACTTCAGTGACAGCGCCATAGCTTCCTTCTTCACTTTCTCTTTCTCAGGTCCAGATAATTGAAGCCTGTGTGACAAAGTATAAAATGGTGTTGTATGTAACTTCACACATTACAGGTGTTAAGCTAAATCCATGTCCTAAAATATGTATCTTAGAGACTTTCTTCACAGAAAGTCAATTCAGCAAAGTTCACCAAAAAACACACAATCTATTGTTTGTTACAGGGAAAATAAAGTCTAACCAAATCATGGAGATCCATTACCAGACCATAGACAGCCTGGCTGCCTATGTTGTCCAAATCCTTAGCTCCTGAGACACATACTTTTATGATTAAGTGTAAAAACTCTGCCTTTAAAAAGATGTGAAAAAAAGTTGTTTTTGAAATTTAGGGAGATGAACAAACATAATTGTACTAATATAATTTTATATGGGAGATGTTTAATAGAAAGGTAAGAAATGGAGATGTTGATGTTAAACTACCCAACACTGAAGAGAACACAGTTTATTACTGCAGCCATATTATCTGATGTCCCTTTAACAGACTTCTACTTGGAATTTTGGGACTAAATTTCAACCTGTTGCCCTGATCTAACAAACTTAAAACATTTACTGTTACTGCAGTTCACCTGTCCTTTTGATACCTTGTACATTCAAATTTCATTCTATACATTCAAGTTTGAGTCTCTATGTTTGAGTTTAATTCTATATATTCAGACATCCATTCAATATATCCAGACTTTTCTTATAATGTATATATAATGTGATCCTAAACAGCATCCCATGATTATAAATGCTTAAAATATCTGAAAAGTAAAGAAAGCAAAGTATAAAATAAATAAACAGTTTTGATTTATAAAAAAAAAAAATAGTGTTTTGAAGACACTGATGTAGCGGTAGAAACTTTAAAGACATAAAATCTGATTACACATTTAAGAGTCATACAAGGAAAGATGGCATATATTATACTCACTCTTTGTCCAGAAGCTGTTTAACTGTGAGGTACGCCCAAACCCTCTGGATACGGTCATCAGACACTGTTCCAGTGGATTCCACGGTTTCATTTGGGTTAGAGAATATTATTCTTCTATTACTCTGTAATAAATTAAGTGTATCGTCAGTCTATCGTAAAAAAGGTTTGAGAAGAGTTCTGCTGATAAGTCCTGTGGATTGATTCTTACTGAAATGCCCACAACTTGAGGGGTGAAGGTTTCAATGTTATTATCTGTGATCTCACCGGCCACCACAATCTCAGAACCATTATAATAGTGACTGAAGTTAGTCTGGGTTAGATTGGTCCCACCCACATAGATCATTGTCACATCTGTCAGTAGAGGTGTGGCCACCTCTTCATAGAAACCCTGTTGACATACAGCGTGGAAGTGATACAAATCATGCTCTTTCTTTTCTTTCAATTCTCAGGGTTTCAACTCACATAAAAGAGTATCTATAATTTAAATACCTTCAGCTGTAAATCAGCATCAGAGTCTTCATAAATCCGCCGTGCCACACCGTTATTTTGCAGCGACATTTTCTCAAGGAAATTAAAATTAACATCAAAACCAAAACCAAGACAGTACAGTGGGAATTTGCCTGCAATAGCCTGTCTTACATTTGACTGGATTTTCTCCAGATTTGTCACCCCTGAAAAGACACAAAACTCATAATAAATCGGGACAGTTAATCACAATAAGCTCACAAACACCTCAATTTCATGAAATTTTTGTGTACATTTGTTTACAGATGTGCTTTATTATAACCTGAGGTTGGGTCTCCATCTGTGAGAAGTATAAGGATAGATGCTGAACCTTCTCTGTTATGTGCATTCAGCATACGTGCTCCTTGCAACACTGCTTTATTTATGTCTGTGGCTGAAATGCAAGAAAAACAAAGTCTCAGTCCACTGTTCATTGGCCAAATGTTTATATTTCAAAATATGTATTTAATACAAAATCTCACATCCTCTGTCTTGAATATTGCGTGCAAAGTTTTTGGCGCTTTCCAGGTTTTTGCTGTTGGCCTGAACGAGTTCTCGCTTCCAGTAAGAAATTCTGTCATCAAAAGTGATCAGACCAAAGTGATCATCTTCTGCCAGATCATTCAAAATGTGGACTAATGCGATCCTCGTCTGGGTAAGAAAACATAATTTACACACATTTTTGTTAGTTAAAATTTAAAAAAATGAAAAAAGTATAAATAAAATCATATAAGAAACAGACCCTTCAAATACTTTACCTGCTCAATTTTTCTGCCATGCATTGAGCCACTTTGATCAATAACAAAGACGACATTTTTTGGTATCCGAGGAAGATCAGATGGAGCAAAATGATGAACAAAGTACCCGTCAGATTTCTAAGGTGGAGTTATTAAAAAAAATAAACTTGATTGTTTATAGGATTATTCAAGAGGCTTTTTAGCCCAAATTATACAGTTTGTGTTGCTAAAAGACCAGGATTTACCTTGATGTGTCCCAGTCCATTATCCCTGTTAACATCATAAACAATAACCAGATCTCCATTCATACCCTGATCTCCACAGCTGTCACACATTTTCTGTTGGTCGACTGTTGGATAGAAATACACCCACGCCTGGAAACAGAGTGAATCACAGTGTTTAGAAACTTGGAAGAGAGCGATGTCAGTGATTTTATTTTCTGTTTTCCGATTTGGGCTGATATTTATATTGTTAAAAATCGCAAATTAAACATTCTCAGAATTACTCATTTGTCTCAAATTAATGCAACATGACTTTACATACAAAGAGTGTCAGAGAAGCCTAACCTTTAGAAAAAAAATGAGATAAGAATCTACAAATATGTGTTCAAGAACCAAAACTTTAACCCAGAGGTCACTAACAGGTGGACCATGGTCCAGGTTTTGAAAACGCACTTGCCAAATTGAATGTGAGTTAAACCATTTCATGTAATGCCACTCAGCCAATCAACTCTGTGGATTCCAGGTGATAAACACTGGACTCTATAGTGCCAATAGTTGAGAGGTAGTCATTTCTCTAGACCCAGCTGTCTTAGCTAATTATAGGCCAATCTCCAACCTTCCTTTCATATCAAAAATCCTTGAAAGAGTAGTTGTCAAACAGCTAACAGATCATCTGCAGAGGAATGGCTTATTTGAAGAGTTTCAGTCAGGTTTCAGAGCTCATCACAGCACAGAAACAGCTTTAGTGAAGGTTACAAATGATCTTCTTATGGCCTCTGACAGTGGACTCATCTCTGTGCTTGTCCTGCTAGACCTCAGTGCTGCGTTTGATACTGTTGACCATAATATCCTATTAGAGCGATTAGAACATGCTGTAGGTATTACAGGTACTGCACTGCAGTGGTTTGTATCATATCTATCTAATAGACTCCAATTTGTTCAAGTAAATGGAGAGTCCTCTTCACACACTAAGGTTAAATATGGTGTTCCACAGGGTTCAGTGCTAGGACCAATTCTATTTACATTATACATGCTTCCCTTAGGCAGCATCATTAGAAGACATAGCATAAATTTTCACTGCTATGCAGATGACACGCAGCTCTATCTATCCATGAAGCCAGGTAACACACACCAATTAGTGAAACTGCAGGAATGTCTTAAAGACATAAAGACCTGGATGGCCGCTAACTTTCTGCTTCTTAATTCAGATAAAACTGAGGTTATTGTACTCGGCCCTGAAAATCTTAGAAATATGGTATCTAAGCAGATTCTTACTCGGATGGCATTACCTCGGCCTCCAGTAACACTGTGAGGAACCTTGAGTCATTTTTGACCAGGACATGTCCTTCAATGCACATATTAAACAAATATGTAAGACTGCTTTCTTCCATTTGCGCAACATCTCTAAAATTAGAAATATCCTGTCTCAGAGTGATGCTGAAAAACTAGTTCATGCATTTATTACTTCCAGGCTGGACTACTGTAATTCTTTATTATCAGGATGTCCTAAAAACTCACTGAAAAGCCTTCAGCTGATCCAAAATGCTGCAGCAAGGGTACTGACAGGGACTAGAAAGAGAGCATATTTCTCCTGTTTTGGCTTCCTTCATTGGCTTCCTGTTAAATCCAGAATTGAATTCAAAATCCTGCTCCTCACATACAAAGTCTTAAATAATCAGGCCCCATCTTATCTTAATGACCTTGTAGTACCATATCACCCCATTAGAGCACTTCGCTCTCGCTCTGCAGGCTTACTTGTTGTTCCTAGAGTATTTAAAAGTAGAATGGGAGGAGAGCCTTCAGTTTTCAGGCCCCTCTTCTGTGGAACCAGCTTCCAGTTTGGATTCGGGAGACAGACACTATCTCTACTTTCAAGATTAGGCTTAAAACTTTCCTTTTGCTAAAGCATATAGTTAGGGCTGGACCAGGTGACCCTGAATCCTCCCTTAGTTATGCTGCAATAGACGTGGCTGCCGGGGATTCCCATGATGCATTGAGTTTTTCCTTCCACTCACCTTTCTCACTCACTATGTGTTAATAGACCTCTCTGCATCGAATCATATCTGTTATTAATCTCTGTCTCTCTTCCACAGCATGTCTTTATCCTGTTTTCCTTCTTCACCCCAACCGGTCGCAGCAGATGGCCGCCCCTCCCTGAGCCTGGTTCTGCGGAGGTTTCTTCCTGTTAAAGGGAGTTTTTCCTTCCCACTGTCGCCAAAGTGCTTGCTCATAGGGGGTCATATGATTGTTGGGCTTTTCTCTGTATTTATTATTGTGCTATCTACTGTACAATATAAAGCGCCTTGAGGCGACTTTTGTTGTGATTTGGCGCTATATAAATAAAATTGAATTGAATTGAATTGAATTTGATAAGACAGTATAGAAGAAAAGAAGAAAGAGAATAAGAATAAAAATAGCAACACATGCAGTTTTACCTGCTGTTTCAAGCAATTATAAACTGCCTGAAGCAGTTTGTAAGAACTGACCTTTTCACTTTCTTGATACAAATGGTTCCTGAGACAACTTTTTCAGGTTTAAGGAACATAGACTTATGGAACTTCACCATGTTTGGCTCCACACACAAAAGCAAGGCAGTTTTGTCCAAAGTGAACATAATCAAAACTAATCATCAGTGTGCACCTCCACAGGTGTGTGAGATTTTTAACCAATGTTCAGTTCTATGCTGTGTGACCAATAATAGTTTTGGAATTATTTTTCAAATTATTTCTCAAAAGGTTTTGTCAGGGTCCCTGTGCCTACCCGGTCGGCTCAGCATGGCTACATGTTTTTATTTTCATTTTTGTTCCTGCTCTCTCCCTTCCTCTCTTTCCCTCCTCCCTCGGCCTGGGCGGAGCTCACCTGTGGGCTCCTGACCCACACACCTGTGGCTCATCACGAGTGTTCCAGCTCCTTTATAGGATGGCAGCTCTGTGTCTCTCATCGCTGGACCGTTGCCGACCCTCGTCAGTGTAACTCCAGCTCAGTTAACTCTAGAGTGTTTCTCAGTGACCTTCCATTGTAATCCCTTTGTGTCTCTGTGTACAGATCCCCTGGACCCACCCCTGTGTTTTCTGAAGTGATCGAGTGTGCTTTCTGTGGAGTGTGAAGAGGAGTGTGGAGTGGACGGAGGTGTGTGCGTGGACTTTCAACGTCTTTCCCTTTCGTGTGTGGACCCCCGGAGTCTGGCCTTCCCCTCACTTTTGTAAATAGATCACCTGGTGAACTGTGATAAAGACTCTTGTGTTTTCGAGACTTGGGGCCTGCGCGTGAGTCCGTTCCGTCCCGTTGTGACAGGTTTTGCAATTGTACTGATTTCATTTGATTTGACAGTCTATATTGCACACCAAATAATTTCACATTGTGATCATCTGGATCTTTGCTTGAAGAAATGTTAGTTGAATACCCCTGCTTTAAACCTCATTCTTCTGTACAAGGATGAGAAATGAGCCATAATGTTGGAAGAAATGTCATAGTTACCGTAATGATTATTTGTGCATTTTACTCCATTTATTTTCATACATTATACACTAAGATCAAGCTCCCTCTTACTTCAAATGAATAACAACCTGTTAGTACCTCAAACTGTCTCTTGTTAGAAAGCTCATAATTTTTTTACTGTATTACAACAAAAGATTTCAGTACCTGTTTATCTGCATGTGTTTTGGTGATGGCATTAGCGAGGGCTTTGGTGCTCAGGCCTCCTTTCACATCAATGAAACTGATGCCAGCTTCCTCGTGAATGTGCACATCCACCTGATATTAAATACAATATAATAAAACAAAATATCTCATCATGTGTGCTGTTATCTCAGCATTTTTCCACTAATAGATACCAACAAGACAATCACCTTGAAGTCTCTGACAGGCTGCATGGGTCGAGCATGGATTTGCAGCTCGTACTTGCCATGTGTGCGTTTCATCAGTTCCTCATATGTGAGTTCAAAAGTGACCTTTTTGTGAGCAGCCACAGTTACAGAGGTTTTAAATTCCTCCAGAGTCCTTCCTACAGAACTAAAGCAGAAACAATGATCATTTCACTTACTTGTAATTATGGCTGTAGTTTGAGTAGGGAGTAAGGTTAACTCAAATTATATTTTCCTATTTGCATTCGCATTAACATTATTTTAAAGAAATGAAGAAAGAAGAGAAAACACAAGAACAGACCCAACTAATTTTCAATGACAGAAATATTTTCTTTTTCTTCTTCTTTATCCAAAGGAACACTCAGTGTATTTGTACAATACCTATAATATTAATCATTTAGTTAATACCTGACAAGTCCAGCACTTTCACCACGGGACACAGCTTCAGTGTACTGCTGCTGAGCTTGCTCCTTAGCTTTCACAACACCATCATAAACTTGGCCATCGATAAACCTGAAGAGGACCAAGAAAAGCCCTTATGTAAATGCACACACTGCTGAATATCCTGTAATTTGTTCTTCAGTGTAGAATTCTTTATTTGCAAATGTCTCTGGATGGTTACAGATTATTTTAACTTCACACACATTCGAAATTTACTGATGAAGGCATTCTTGGGAAGCCGAACATGGAATTCAATTTCCTTTGATTCGTCCATACGATTGGCCACACGGCTTGTGATGACAGTGGTGGCATAACGACTGGTCACTGTGGAGTTAATGTGAAAGCTGTAGATGTCCCAGTCATCCTGAGCAAACACAGGAGGCACGTTTCACCAAAAACAAACAAACAAAAAAAGCCTCTCTTCAGGTCTTTTTAATGTCCAAATAACATGACAGTATTGCAAGTTATAATTACACATATCTAGGAATAAATCACTTAATGGGAAAGGCCATTTGATCCTTAACCTAACACTGACCAGCACCTTTATTAAATGCCAAGCTCTAAACATTAAAATAAGTTCATAGTCCACTTTTTACCCTGATCTCAGACAAATAATAAGGTAAACATATGCACACAGTCAGTATTTCTTCACTTCAAAAGACGTTACATTATCTTCTATTCTGTTCCCTTGAAGTGCTCTGTTGGTCCTTTATGTCTACTGAACTTACCTTGTTTGGCAGTGTGGAGGCCAAAGCAAAAAGGAGTCCTATGAGCGTGATTTGCACCACAGCTCTCCCCATGATGCCTCTAACCAAAATACCAGCAAAGCAGCTGAAACGCTCTTTTGAACTTAAACAAGTACACCGTTATTATGCACACAGTGTTTTTTAAAGGGCAAACTCACTCGCTTACACAAACACCGTCTCACACAAACATTCCCAGGAAACTGTAATTTACTGCTTACCCAGCACTTTATTAGACCTTTAATATTTACATTGAGGATCAAAACGTGTGCACTTCAACCAAACGTGGCCAAACTTTGGTCCCACAGCTGTCTTTTTCATTTGTGATAAGCAATTCACTGTTGGTGAATGTGACTAATATTATTGTCTCAGGCCAAAAATAGTTTATTTACGTATGATATACGTATGACATATTTATTTAAGTATGAACAGCTTTTTTTGAAACAGTATGAATGTAACAAGGACTGGAGAGGTCTGGAAAAACAGGGAAAAAAAACGAGAGATGTGATGTAAAATTTGTCGAAATGGTCTTTGTGATGGGAAGTAATAAAATCTGTGACGATCATAAATTTTATCACGTCATAAAGTATTAAAAATAATAATAATAATTCATGTTTAACTTATGTATTAGTGAGAAATGAAATGTATGGAACAATAATTTATACTTGTGTTTTGGGCACACATTATTTTCATAACTGCTTTTATTCACGGTTGGATGATGGATGTGTGTGTGTGTGTGTGTGTGTGTGTGTGTGTGTGTGTGTGTGTGTGTGTGATATTACATAGGTAAGGCTTTATAACAACATAGAGGAGTAGTGATGGTGAAAGTTGGATAATTTGTACCCTCCCACACTCTGTGTGAGTCAGACGTCCCAGTGAGAGAGTCCAGAGAGACATCTGGATATTCACACAACGGTCACTCAGCAGCTAATGAGAAGCCCTGAGGGTTCAAGCCGCGACCTGGAGCTCCTCCTTAAAGCATCAATAGTAAGTAAGGATGGCCCTCACCTCAAACTCAACCAGTGAGAAAACTGATAACTTATTCTGTAGATGATCATTGAGTAACAGCTGTTGGGGGGTTATGACACCCTGTCACCTGAAGCCATGGGTCAGAGAGAGAAACCAGGTTCTTGCTTGCTTGACATTTACGTATTGGAAATAGCCTTATGTGTCAAACCAGCGAGCTGGAGCTCCTCCCTGAAGCACCAATAAAGTAATTCAAAGAGAGGGTGGCCTTAATCTCTGCTAATGAGAAGAGCAGCAAGGCAGGCTTTTACCAGATCAATAAAAAAAAATTGTCAACATCACAACCTAGTTTCAAGGGGGGGAGAGAGTGCAAATAAATAACAAATTACTTTAACACTAAAATTTAACTGAGAAATCAGCTACGAAGAATGAGAACTTTTCACCACTGTGGGCATGAGGCCCTGCAGCCTTTCGCTGCTCAGCCCAACACAAACAACAGGGCATCTACACCAGAGAAGCTTTGGATATATGTTTGCAGAGTCCATAAACCAGCTGAAGAAACTCTGGAAGAACAATGGGCTTTAAATTCTGTCCCAGAACTGAACCTCTACCAGTTTAAAGTCATGAACTTTTTAAACTGCTAACAATCAGAGTCACTTTGACAGCCTCTGACTGGGCAGTATTGACTTTGACTGTCACCCCCAAGATTAATACAAGCCTGAGAGAGATGCATCAATAAGGAGAGGCCCAGACCAGAGATCAGCAGACAGATAAAAAAAAAGACATCATCAAAAACTGTCAGTACCAGGCTCTAATCCAGAGTCAAATTTTCTTCTATCAGTGTCGTTGGAAAAAGTAAGGGTTACTTTTTGGTTTCTTTGGTTATTTTTCCTCTTAAAATAAAAAGACAAAGCTGCTGTTCAGGCAGTATCCCCACTCTGGGCAGGTTGGTGTGAGGTCTATCAATAAATAGCCATGCGGTTCTTTGGTGGTTTCTTCAAAACTCTCCAAGAAGAAATGTTGGAGTCCAGGAAATGTTTAACAAGCTAATGTATTAATCTGTAATTTATCATGGATGTTTTGAATAACAGCACGTAAGTACTGTTCATTCTGATGGTTCTGCTGTTTACCTTGCAAAAACACATTATGAGTCAGCATCGTGACACTAATGGTTTTATGGTGTCTGTAATGTGTAAAAATACAGACCACCTATTAAGGTTTGACAAATGACATTGTCCAAAAAACTAAAATGATTCTGGTGAGAGGGAAACAAACTTTCATCTTCAAAAAAATTAGGCAACCCTTTAATGAATTTAATCCTGGCCATGCTGGCCATGAAACATGAACATGAAGAAACCATAGATGACCTGGAAAGTGCCTGAGTCCTTGTTAGCATTGGACATGCTCTTACCATTTATTTGGTCACATGTACTCATTGGACTTACCCAACCGATTTTAAGTAAACATTTGTGGCTGAAAAAAATCTGGAACATTCCTGGATGTGATCTGGCCTTAACAAAGGCTCAAAAATGGGCAATAATTTTTTTTTCATATGAAACCAAAGTGGGCGATAAACAAACAAGAAAGACTGGACTTGCGGAAGAAAAGCCGATCAGCTGATCATTGATCAGTTTCATGTTTGAAGTAATAACAGGAGAGGAAGGGGGAGTGAATGAGAGAAGTAGATGCAACTGCGCAGCAAAGACAGAATAACTCCAGCTTTGTGTCTATTTTTTAATTCTAGCTGAAGTACGGGACAAATCGCTTTTCACCTCAATATGGAACTCCGATGGCCAGTCCAGCTGTGGCCACCCTCAAGGCTCTATATATATATGTGTTATGAGAGTGTGAGTAATGTGGATGTTGTGAGATTATTCTGTTATCATATGTTACCTTATATCTGTAATCAAAGCAGTTGAATTATGATACTGCTGTAGATCATATTATACCCCTTAGTATAGAGTGTGTGATCAGTATGTAGTTTTAGTTTGCATTATACTTCTGACTTAAAAGAGTGTGAAAATCATTAGATCTATTTGATTGACCTGTATTATTCGACACTGTTGAATGTGTTACACTGTTTCTTGACATTTCATACTGCTGAATCATGAAGAGAATGTTGTGTGCAGGAGACCTTGTGTCTAGAATAGAAGAGAAAGACCACATTCCATACCCCCACCTTTACGGAGAGCAGAAAAACAAGGAGCCGAGGTCATAACTTAGGCGCCGTAAGAGAGAAAACATGTGAATGTTTAGGCTTTTACGACTAGGTGGGGGCCACTAGGGGCTATAAAAGGCTGAGTAACCCGTCACCATTTTGAGACTTGCTGTGACCCTCTGCAGGCAGGTCTCCCCATCATGATGGTTCTTATGCTCTTAAAGGTTGAATTGTATGGAAATAAAATATTGTTGATTGAGCATTTATACACCGAGTATTGTCCTTCCTTCAGCCCAAAGATTAAAAGAATTGGGAGATTTTAACAACTTGGTGCCGTGACCCGGATCTTTGGCGTGCTGAGGAGGGGCAGATTTGGCCTGTGGTGAGATCGTGGGGCGAGGCGAACAGAGGACCGGTCCAAACAGAAAGGTAAGCACAGCCTGTTGTATTATAAATACCAAATGTGCATATTGGGCTTTCCAAATTAATCTGTTCGCTGAGTTACACGTATTTTCACATTAAATTTGTCGGTGTCTGGTTTTTGGCATGAGATACTAACAACATAAGTTGAGGCTGAATTCCAGTGTGTTAGATAAACTGCTTCTACCAAGAAACTAATAATACACTACGTTGAGCTAGTTGCAGCCCACTTTACCTTCCACATTTAACTTTGTCTAAGACTGGCTTCTGTAGCAATAATACATTAGAATCTTTTGGAGACGCGGCCATAAGTCCAGTACATTGAATAGAGGTTTTGAAGTTGGTTTATGGTGTCGGTTAAGCCCTCGTTGATGCGGCCATAAAATTAGTATAAAATTAAGGTTAAGCAGATGCTGGCTTACGGTGTCGGTTAAGCGCCAGTAACGCGTAATGCGTAACGCGTCCGTAGGTTTTGGTTTATGATGCGGCCGTGTTCTGGTGATGCGGTCGTAAGTGCAGCATGAGTGGTAGCTGGTTTCAGCACATTGAATAGAGGTTAGACGGTGGTTTATGGTGTCGGTTAAGCCTCGAGGGCTGCGGTCATAAAATTATAAGTAAAATATTTACTTCACCCCGATTAAAGGTAAAGCAGACGCTGGTTTATGGTGTCGGTTTTGAGCCTCGGGGACGTAGGCATCACTTCTGTTTATGATGCGATTTTGCCCGTGGTGGCGGCCATAAGCGCAGTGAAAAGGGGTACATGGTCTATGGTGCGGTTGTGCTTGGAAGAGTTCTAACAGTTGAGCTTAGAGGTTTCTGTGTAAATTTCCGCTTATGAAAAGCGCTCTCTGTGAGTCTCACTGCTGGTGAAACGCGCTGTGTGTGTGAGGCGCGCTCTGGGTGCTGTTCTGTGTGTGTGAGGCGCGCTCTGGGTGTTGTTCTGTGTGTGTGAGGCGCGCTCTGTGTGTGAAGCGTGAACACAGTGACAGTGACGGTTGATGTGTGAATAGGAGGACATTAGTGCGAAGAGAATGCTTTAAGATCAAAGGTTGACGCCTAGTGGACCTGTGGAAATTAAGTTTGTCCTGGGGTTGGCTCCCCCACCGTGTGTTGGACGCGACGCACGGACCAGCGGCGTCTGGAGGTCCAGGTTTATCACCTGAGAACTCAGGGCCCTCAAACGATAACAGAGTAACACTGGAACCGCTGTGTAGTCACGGGTTCACATTTACTCTGGAATAGAACAAGAGAATGCTTTCACATCTAAGGTTGAGTTCTATCATAGGTGAAATATAAAAAGGTTGAATTCCTCGTTTCAGTGGTTGAAATTGTTGTGTGCCTGTCCCCTGACGAGTGTGAAATTAAATAAAGAGGGAATTTGGAGCCACATAGAGATAGACGGGCATAATTGGGTGTATTACTCTGTGGTGTAATAAAAAATAATAAAAAAAGGAGAGAGAGACAGTAAGAGGTGTGTAGTGGAGAATTATTGAGGAGTAGAGAGAGGAATATGTTGGGAGACTGACGTGCAGTTTGCGCTGTCAAGGTGGGCGTGTTGCCTGCTTATCTGTTTAACAATGATGACAATGATATTAAATAAATCTCTTAGTGTGTTAATACAGGTGGCTACGGACCTGGACCAACTGCCCCACAAGCACAGCAGCGAAGCAAAATTATAGTAATGGGAACCACACCCAGCACGAATCAGCAGCTGTGAAACAGACAGCAGCGAGGAGAGAATTAGAGGAGAAATTAAGAGAAGTTTTAACACAAAATTGGGGCCAACAAACTTGTGGAGGTTGGGAAGGCGTCCGAGCATCACAACAAAAGGTGAAACAAAAACACACACACGAGCAGAGAAATGTGAGAAAAGGCTCCTTGTAAGGTAACGCCTAGTTTGAGAAAAAGTTAAAATTAACCTGCCTATAAATGTACACACATGCAATGAAAAACAGCTTACACTCATGAACATGTGAAGATTTTCCAGCAAGGTTAAAGCAGCAAAAATTAACATACTTCTGTTGTTAAATGATGAAGTTTATTCATTACTAACAAATAAACCCTCTGGGTTGCAGGACAACAATTTAGCTTCAAAGAAAAAGAAAATAAAGAGACTGGTATGACCAACTAGTGATGAAATAACAAATTTAGTGGTTAACAGTCAAAGTGTGAGATGTTTTCTGATGATTGAACAACACAAGTGATTACTGACGGAAAGAAAATTCTCTTTTGTGAGTTTAAACATGATCTTAAGAATTTGAACATGTGCATGTTGTCCTGTCAACTTGGTGGGTTATGAGTTGATTATATCGTGAGAAAAAAAAAAAAAAAAAAAAGAGAGAGGCTGACACAGGGCCTGGCCCGGTGTTTCTCCCCCTCTTTGTAACACAGCCAATACAACATCATTTTCCTGTTCGTACACTTCTGTTTGTTTTTGGTTTGTTTTGTTTTTGTTTTTTGTTTTTTCTCTTTATGTTTAATTACAGGCTGCTTTGCCGGTCCTGAAAGCCGAGGCTGACCTGGACTCCTGCTCTCCCCTCTACGTGACCCTGACCAAATGCTGCAACAGCTGGACCCACAACAACAACCTGAAAATGTCAACAGTGCTGCAGGAATGCGATCTCATGCAGCAGAGACGGAGAGCACTAAACCTAAGGCCCGCTTCACTACACGGGGGAAAATTCTCAGACAGCTTCAAGCTGACAGAGCTGTGACGAGACGCCCGCCAAGCCCGAATGAAAAGTGAGGCCGAGCAAAGGAATGCTGACCTTAACAACTCTGCATTAACACTGTGCAGGACAGTCACGGACCAACATGCATGATCGGGCAGCAGAGAAAAGGGCGTGACCGAGACCGAAGGACCAGCTGAGGTCAAAAGGCACCTCAGAATGGACAAAAACACAGAGGAAGATGCAGGTTTCACCTGCAGTGAGTATGGACTGGAGAAAGGACTGCCCCAATTGGGGTCAGAACCAGGATGGACAGAACTTTGAGCAGCAGCAGCAGCAATGGTGGCAAACAGACTGAAAAGGAGGAGGGCAGGACCCCAGGGCATGCTTCAGGCTGTGGTTTACCCAAGACACCAGAACAGGAAAGTGATGAACACAAACACACACGTCTACATACACTGACTCAGAATGAAGAGAAACACACATACAAACACATACACTGATTGCTTCAGTGAAAAATCACATACACACACATTGAAATGCTGATTCACTGAGAAGTGATCCACACACATACACATACACATACACATGCACACGCTTGTAAGCGAAGAGTGATGTGCACACACACACACACACGCTGATGCAATGAAGAATGCTTTGCTAACAAATGCTTATGCTGATATGCAAAATGCTGCACACAAATATCCCAATACATCATTTTTATGAGGAGCCATTGATTACCATTGATTACTTAAAATGTGTTTTATGTCACCCAGAGGACATTTATGTAGATTTTAGGGGTACGGTCTGAAACAGTTGGGTTATGAAAACAATGTCTGTGTGTGATATCTGTTTATGGCTCAAGGCCTTGACTGAATTCTTTGCTGTGCTTCACACAGCCCTGATGAGGAACAGTGGCACAGAGTGAAAATGATGAATTAATAGTGTAAGTTTTAGGTCGGAGTAGTGCATTTTCTGTGATTGAAATTTAATTCAAGGAGGAACAAAAGGTGTCACGGCACCTGAGGTTCTCATTCCCACACAATATTGTCCCGGCAGGAAGCAAAACGTTCCTGTGAATTTCTGGTTGATTTTTTGGTTTTGCTTAGCGCTAGCTTGATTTTATCAGTGAGCTTTGGCTTGTGTTCTTTCTCGTAAGCGAGAGAGGGATAGTTTTATGCTTGGACATGTCTGCAACGGGCCCTAGTTTGTGTTATTTTTATTAGTATTTTGTTGGTTACGTCTGTTTTCGTTTTTGTTACAGTGCACTGAGGAAAAAAACATCTGAGAGGTGTGATCCACCGGTGGTGATATTTTGTGAGTTCATGATTTAACAATCAGCTCTTTAAACCAGGCCTGAAAGATTGAGATTTAAAGCGCTATAAAATATTATTACTGTAAACAGTTGCAAAGTGTGCTTCTCCATGATTGTAATTGGCTTGGGAGAAATTCACTTATATGGGACACTGATTGTGTGGTAAGTCCTGAGTCTAACAGGATTGCAGCGAGTCAATCCAGTCCAAAAAACAAGGAATAGTTTCCTTTAAAATGATGACATCATCTTGCTGGTGATGGATGCTCGAATAGGTCGCGCGAGACTCCATTATCAGCAACATCTGGTATGAATGGGTGTGAATGGATGCATGTGACTGGACGGTGATGGACGGACTAAAAGTTTTGACTGACTTGATACTGAGACAATGACTGCACCAACTTTAGGATTAGTAAATGCCAACGAACAATTCACCTAGCCGGCAAGAGAAGGGTGGATGCTTCGCTTTGTTTTGTTTTGTTTTTGCAGGAGCAGGAGGATAAGAGAGACTGGAGGAGGAGACGGTAGCTTCACATGAGAGTGTGGAACTGCAGACTTAACCCTTTGGTTGCTAATGCTAATTTTGAGGTCTGAGATATGATGTCACTAACCTTTTTAATTTTCTAGCTCCGGTGAATTGACACATGGGAGTGTGTCAAAAAGGGGGGAGTGGAAGTTGAGTTTGAACATCAAGCAATGGAAGTTGAGTTTGAACATCAAACAATGGTTATATAAAAATTTTTATGACTTTATTTGTGTGTTTAATAATTTAGGTATGGTAAAACTTAAGCTTATAGTGTTAGAATAAAAATGGTTAATTTGTTTTGAATCACTAGAAGAACAACGGATAACAACATTAGATTATCAAGGCTAGGGAGAGAGGTGTTTTGATTTTCTGCCTTACAGAGAGAGGAACAGACACCAGACGAGGTCACGGAGATACGAGGACCCTTCACAGCAGAGACAGATGTAGGGACTGCCGAGACAGCAACTGGGGTCAAGTGTCATGGCGTTTGGGCTCCTCGAGAAGATGGATCCCATAAACACAGCAATAACCATGAAGGGGTTGGCCAAAATCTAGGAACACCAGACCAACGAGGTTCGAGGGCTCTTGGCAAAAGGGGACACGGCGGTGACCCCAAAATACACAGATCTTTGTTTGGAATCGGGCAGAATAATCCCTGATCTGTGCAACGACTAAAGGCTGGTCTAACCCCGGAGGTCGAAGAAAGAAGCTGAGAATCACCCAACTGGAAGATACTGGTAGCTGCAGCAATAAAATAAAGGTTAAAAGCTCCTGAGACAGAGGTTCTAGTCTGAGTATATTTGAAAGGTATAAGGTGGCATCAAAATGGGGGTGGAAAACTGGAGCACCAAAATAAAGCTGTGGGAGAACTGGGAGTGATGGGAGTGTCATCTGTAACTGCTGTTATTGTTGTAAATCTAATTTTTCTTGCATCTGAACTGCGTAAACACAAGAGGTCATCCCACATATGGTCCACCCGTTAAAGGGGGACAGAGGGCCTCAGGACCAAGAAGAACTGGACCTTGTAACGCTGGAGTGTATGTTATAAGTGATCTCTTAAAAAAAGAGATCAAAAGGGGGAATTGTGAGATTATTCTGTTATCATATGTTACCTTATATCTGGAATCAAAGCAGTTGATGTCATGATCCTGGGTCCTTTTGACCCAGCGTTTTGTGTTTTCTATTAGTGTCATTTTGGTTCTGTTCTTCCTCCTGTTTAGTGTTATTCCGTTCTGTCGTCTACTCCTGTGTTAAGTCTGCGTTTCCTAGTCTGTGTCTTTGTGTGTATGTGTTTCCTGTTTTATTGTGAAGGTCTGCGTCTGATGTGAGTGTTTTTAGTTTGCCTCCCTTGTCTCGTCATGTTAATCTCTCCCAGCTGTGTCCCCCACCTGTGTGTAATCTCCCTGTGTTCTCTGAGTGTATTTTAGTCGTGTCTTTTGTCTTAGTGATTGCTGGTTCGTCTGTGTTGTTTCCCCTCGATGTCCCTGCGTCTCTCCGTGTGTGTTTCCTCGGACCTCCCCGCATCTGCGTTCTGGTTTGTTTTGTTAGTATGACCCAGTTTAGGTTTTAGTTTCTTTTTCCCAGTACCTTTGTTGTTCGTTGTCCTTCCTTCAATAAATACTCACCTGCACCTGAGCTGCTGTTTTGGTCCCAAAATAATTCCACACGGCTTGCACCCGCGAACCGTGACAGCACGAACCAGCCAACATGGACCCAGCAGCAGTAAATCCGTCGGAAGAGCTCCGGGACGACATCATTTATAATGTGGAGAATCTTCTCGGCCTGTGGCTGGAACACCCCCCGGAAGAGCTTCGCCGCGTAGTGGAAAGCCGGCTACAACGGCTCTTTTCCAGCCTGCCATGGCTACTGGAGTCTCTTCCCCCGACCATGCAGGCTTTTCTTCACCTCACACCACACCTTCTCTCCGCCACTCCTGCCCCGCTGCCCGACTCGCCGGATGTGTTCTTGCCCGGCTCGTCGGAGCCGTCTGCGGGGAGGAAACGCCGATCGCGCCGTCGGCGCGCCACCCCACAGCCGGTTGTTCGGACTTCTAATTCGCCGGCTGTGGTGAGTGAGGACTCTTTTCTATCTTCGGACTGTGGAACTGTTTATTCCGGGACTGTCTTCTGTGCAGCAGATGATTTTGTGAACAGCTCATCGCCTGCTCAGCAGCCGCTTTCAGCTCAGTTTTCTGATGTCATTCCACCGCTGCTTTCAGAACTCAGGCCCTGCAGGAGGGGCAAGCTGCGGCGAAAGAAGGCTTATGTGGTGGAGGACACTGGGCTTACTCCGCTGCAATCCTTTGCCTTGTATTTGGGACTTCCACGTTCAGAGCTACACAATCTTCCCGCCTCCTCGTCCCAGTCTCGCTCCACCACACCTCCCCAGCCTCCAGTGGCTCACTTAGCTGCCCAGCCTCCAGTGGCTCACTTAGCTGCCCAGCCTCCAGTGGCTCACTTAGCTGCCCAGCCTCCAGTGGCTCACTTAGCTGCCCAGCCTCCAGTGGCTCACTTAGCTGCCCAGCCTCCAGTGGCTCACTTAGCTGCCCAGCCTCCAGTGGCTCACTTAGCTGCCCAGCCTCCAGTGGCTCACTTAGCTGCCCAGCCTCCAGTGGCTCACTTAGCTGCCCAGCCTCCAGTGGCTCACTTAGCTGCCCAGCCTCCAGTGGCTCACTTAGCTGCCCAGCCTCCAGTGGCTCACTTAGCTGCCCAGCCTCCAGTGCTCCAAGTTTCACCCGCAATTCAGGCCCCAGTGCCGCCTGTAGTTCAGGCCCCAGTGCCGCCTGTAGTTCAGGCCCCAGTGCCGCCTGTAGTTCAGGCCCCAGTGCCGCCTGTAGTTCAGGCCCCAGTGTCCCCCGCAGCTCCAGTGTCCCCCGCAGCTCCAGTGTCCCCCGCAGCTCCAGTGTCCCCCGCAGCTCCAGTGTCCCCCGCAGCTCCAGTGTCCCCCGCAGCTCCGTCGCTCATTCCGTCACCAGTCTCACACACTCACTTCATGCAGGGAGAAGGTCTAAGTTCCTCCCAGGGAGATTCAAGCGAAGTAATGCACTCCAGGGCCTCCCCAGAAGCTAGGTTTCACCCCCCAGCTGTTTCTGGACCCCTGAAGATTAAGCAGCTCTCAGAGAACTCCTCCGTGTCAGTGTTGCCTGGGCAAAACCAGTGCTCGGTGCATTGCCAGTCACCTCTGTGTCAGCTAGTGGCCTCCATGACCGCTGGCTCAGTCATGGCTTCCGCTGGAGGGTCCGAGGGACCGCTCCGGCCTTCGTCTCCTGTCTCCGCTGGAGGGTCCGAGGGACCGCTCCGGCCTTTGCTTCCTGTCGTCGCTGGAGGGTCCGAGGGACCGCTCCGGCCTTTGCTTCCTGTCGTCGCTGGAGGGTCCGAGGGACCGCTCCGGCCTTTGCTTCCTGTCGTCGCTGGAGGGTCCGAGGGACCGCTCCGGCCTTTGCTTCCTGTCGTCGCTGGAGGGTCCAAGGGATCCGTCCGGCCTTTGCCTCCTGTCGTCGCTGGAGGGTCCAAGGGATCCGTCCGGCCTTTGCCTCCTGTCGTCGCTGCAGGGTCCAAGGGATCCGTCCAGCCTGCAGCGCCTCCGTCTCCGGCTTCCACGCCGCCGCCAGCTGCAGCGCCTCCGTCTCCGGCTTCCACGCCGCCGCCAGCTGCAGCGCCTCCGTCTCCGGCTTCACGCCCGCCGCCAGCTGCAGCGCCTCCGTCTCCGGCTTCCACGCCGCCGCCAGCTGCAGCTTCACCATCCACGCCAGCGGCAGCCTCACCATCTACGCCGCCAGCTGCAGCGCCGCCGCCTCCGGCTTCCACGCCGCCGCCTGCAGCGCCGCCGCCTCCGGCTTCCACGCCGCCGCCTCCGGCTTCCACGCCGCCGCCTGCAGCGCTTCCGTCTCTGGCTTCCATGCCAGCTGCCGCCTCTTCATTCACGCCAGCTGCAGCGCCTCCGTCTCCGGCTTCCACGCCGCCGCCAGCTGCAGCTTCACCATCCACGCCAGCGGCAGCCTCACCATCTACGCCGCCAGCTGCAGTGCCTTCGTCTCCGGCTTCCACGCCGTCACCTGCGGCCTCTTCGTCTCCGGCTTCCACGCCGCCGTCACCTGCGGCCTCTTCGTCTCCGGCTTCCACGCCGCCGCCAGCTGCGGCCTCTTCGTCTCCGGCTTCCACGCCGCCGCCAGCTGCAGCGCCGCCGCCTCCGGCTTCCACGCCGCCGCCTGCAGCGCTTCCGTCTCTGGCTTCCACACCAGCTGCCGCGTCTTCATTCACGCCAGCTGCAGCGCCTCCATCTCCGGCTTCCACGCCGCCGCCAGCTGCAGCTTCACCATCCACGCCAGCGGCAGCCTCACCATCTACGCCGCCGCCTGCAGCGCCGCCGCCTCCGGCTTCCACGCCGCCGCCTGCAGCGCTTCCGTCTCTGGCTTCCATGCCAGCTGCCGCCTCTTCATTCACGCCAGCTGCAGCCTCACCATCTACGCCGCCACCTGCAGTGCCTTCGTCTCCGGCTTCCACGCCGCCACCTGCAGTGCCTTCGTCTCCGGCTTCCACGCCGCCACCTGCGGCCTCTTCGTCTCCGGCTTCCACGCCGTCACCTGCGGCCTCTTCGTCTCCGGCTTCCTCGCCGTCACCTGTGGCCTCATCAGCCTCGCCTGGTCCAGCCTCCGAGTCTTCAGCCTCGCCTGGTCCAGCCTCCGAGTCTTCAGCCTCGCCTGGTCCTACCCCGTCGGGGTCCGCAGCTGACTGGCCACCTTCCAGGCCACTGGCCAGGCGACATCGCCGTCGTGGGCGGCCCCCGGACCGCCTCCGCCTGGGTCGCCGCCGCTGCCGTCCTCACGGCCGACCCCCTGAACTGTGCCCACGTCGGCGCCGCTGCCGTCCTCACGGCCGGCCCCCTGAACTGTCCGGGCTCCTGGGTTGTCGGCCCCCGGGCCGGCCCCCTGACCTGGGTCCACATCGCCACCGTGGCCTTCCGCACGGTCGGCCCCCGGAACTGTTTGGACTCCTGTGCGGTCGGCCCCCTGGCCGGCCCCCTGAACTCTTCTGTTTTGGACTCTGTTTTTTGGGGCTCCTTTTGTTGTTGTCTTTTGGTTTTGGACTCGTGTTGTGTTTTCTGGTGCTCCTGTTTTGTTTTGGCTTCGAGCCCTCCTTCCTGGGCCCCCACCGCCCGCCCTGGTCGGGTTGTTTTCTGTTTTGGGCGTTTCTTGGTTTTCTTGTTTTGGGCTGTCTGGGGCCAGCCTTTGAGGGGGGGGTACTGTCATGATCCTGGGTCCTTTTGACCCAGCGTTTTGTGTTTTCTATTAGTGTCATTTTGGTTCTGTTCTTCCTCCTGTTTAGTGTTATTCCGTTCTGCCGTCTACTCCTGTGTTAAGTCTGCGTTTCCTAGTCTGTGTCTTTGTGTGTATGTGTTTCCTGTTTTATTGTGAAGGTCTGCGTCTGATGTGAGTGTTTTTAGTTTGCCTCCCTTGTCTCGTCATGTTAATCTCTCCCAGCTGTGTCCCCCACCTGTGTGTAATCTCCCTGTGTTCTCTGAGTGTATTTTAGTCGTGTCTTTTGTCTTAGTGATTGCTGGTTCGTCTGTGTTGTTTCCCCTCGATGTCCCTGCGTCTCTCCGTGTGTGTTTCCTCGGACCTCCCCGCATCTGCGTTCTGGTTTGTTTTGTTAGTATGACCCAGTTTAGGTTTTAGTTTCTTTTTCCCAGTACCTTTGTTGTTCGTTGTCCTTCCTTCAATAAATACTCACCTGCACCTGAGCTGCTGTTTTGGTCCCAAAATAATTCCACACGGCTTGCACCCGCGAACCGTGACAGCTGAATTATGATACTGCTGTAGATCATATTATACCCCTTAGTATAGAGTGTGTGATCAGTATGTAGTTTTAGTTTGCATTATACTTCTGACTTAAAAGAGTGTGAAAATCATTAGATCTATTTGATTGACCTGTATTATTCGACACTGTTGAATGTGTTACACTGTTTCTTGACATTTCATACTGCTGAATCATGAAGAGAATGTTGTGTGCAGGAGACCTTGTGTCTAGAATAGAAGAGAAAGACCACATTCCATACCCCCACCTTTACGGAGAGCAGAAAAACAAGGAGCCGAGGTCATAACTTAGGCGCCGTGAGAGAAAAACATGTGAATGTTTGAGCTTTTACGACTAGGTGGGGGCCACTAGGGGCTATAAAAGGCTGAGTAACCCGTCACCATTTTGAGACTTGCTGTGACCCTCTGCAGGCAGGTCTCCCCATCATGATGGTTCTTATGCTCTTAAAGGTTGAATTGTATGGAAATAAAATATTGTTGATTGAGCATTTATACACCGAGTATTGTCCTTCCTTCAGCCCAAAGATTAAAAGAATTGGGAGATTTTAACAATGTCTAAGTTGTGGAATAAAATTGAGGCACAGGTGGCCAGAAGGGGACGGGGGGGCCTCCCCTGCACCCTGGTGACACACCTGCACCCCAAGGCCCTACCTGTGTGGGTGGGTGTGGTGGAGCGGGAAGAGGGAGGCAGCCGGGGATGGGGAGGAAAAGAAGAAGGGAGGGGCAAGATGCCCCTCCCTAGGGCCAGCTCCCCCGCTGACCCCAGTAGGCACCCCCGTCCTCTGGTACCCACCAAGGCAAGGGAGCCCAGGCCCATCCAGACCGGGGCCTACGGCAGCAGCACCGCCAAGCCCCACAGGACCCGGGGCAGCCCACCCGACCCCACCGCAGAGGAAACTGTACCCACCCTAACATTCAATCATCTCCGAGACTACACAAGACAATAGACACCCAGGTTAAGTTTATTCTCCACCTCTCCTATGTCTCTCCCCCACCTGCAGAGTGGACTCCTGCAAGGATGGAACAACCTCCCTGCCAGTTGAAGAGTCCCCCAGTTGGGCCGATGCACCAGAGGCCCCCTGCGCCAGGGCTGAGCCCCCGTGCACCTACCCGCCCACAACCTCGGCGACACACCGACGAGGACCGAAGCCCCCAAGGCCCAGCCAGAGCCCCAGCATGGAGGCGAAGCACCCCCGAACCCCAAGCCCTCAGCCGGAAAAGGGTGGAGTGCCCACTCCGGGTCGGGGATGAGTTCCTGCCCCAAGTGGAGGAGTTCAAGTATCTCGGGGTCTTGTTCGCGAGTGATGGGAGAAGGGAGCCGGAGATCGACAGACGGATTGGTGCTGCGGCTGCAGTGATGTGGACGCTGCACCGGTCCGTCGTGGTGAAGAGGGAGCTGAGTGTAAAAGCGAAGCTCTCAATTTACCGGTCGATCTACGTCCCTACCCTCACCTATGGCCTCGAGCTGTGGGTAGTGACCGAAAGAACGAGATCGCGGATACAAGCGGCAGAAATGGGCTTCCTCCGAAGGGTGTCTGGCCTCTCCCTTAGAGATAGGGTGAGAGGTTCGGCCATCCGGGAGGGGCTCAGAGTAGAGCCACTGCTCCTCCACATCGAAAGGAGCCAGTTGAGGTGGTTCGGGCATCTGACAAGGATGCCTCCTGGGCGCCTCCTGGGTGAGGTGTTCGGGCATGTCCCACCGGGAGGAGGCCCAGGGCAGACCCAGGACACGCTGGAGAGATTATATCTCTCGGCTGGCCTGGGAACGCCTTGGTATTCCCCCGGATAAGCTGGAGGAGGTGGCTGGGGAGAGGGAGGTCTGGGCTTCTCTGCTTAGGCTGCTGCCCCCGCGACCCGGCCTCGGATAAAGCGGATGAAGATGGATGGATGGATGGATGGATTTAGCCAAATCTCACAAAATACTCCATACAAAAAAGTGTACAATTAAAATTATGGACGGCCCCCAAACGGCCCTTTTAAGGTTTCATATGTTTTGCAATATATATAACTGACATCAGAGATGTACATAATGATCGCCTCATGTAAATCCTGGGAAAAGAACTGAATAAGGGCGCACGTCTGTAAACAATACTGTGAGAACATACGTTTTGACCATTATACTGCAAAATCACCTGCCAACTGTCGAGGGATCCTGTCCAGCAGTTTGATATGTCACTGTCTGTCCATCTCGTACAATGACCCTCTGTGATTCAGCGTCAACCTCAACATGCTGGTGAGTTTTGAGGTGAATAAAAATTTTGCTGAAACCTCCGTTTGCAATTGAATCTAGCTCACCATTAACAGACAGGTCTAGAACAAAAGAGAAATGCTGCTCTTTAACCACTATAAAAACCCGGGGAGAAATATAAAAATGCTCATGAGAAAGACTACTACTGACCTCTGCTGGGGTGGTGAAATAGTTTAAGGATTATAGCTCCACTGAAGTCAAAGCAGAGTGGAACAGTCTGATTCCCAGTTGAGTTGAGCAAAAACCTGTGGAGAAGAGGAGCTAGAGGTATAGAGACACAAAGTTAGACTCTGGAATCTGAAAATAATCTGAAACAAAGAGCTCTGCAATCAACAACTCTTTTCATGCACTGGGAATTTTTGAAATTTTTTTCAGAGTTTTGGAAAAGTAAAAATGAAACACTTTAATTTTACATACTTTGTCTATTTCACAATTCTGAAAATGAATCTATTTTTTATATTTAAAGAAAAAAATTATTTTCCCATGCAGTCATAGAATGTTAGAAAACTTGCCTTAAGTTAAGAAAGTGTCATGGTGATATTGATTTTTTTTTTTTTTTAATTTTCGCCTATAAATGAAAGTTTTC
This sequence comes from Oreochromis aureus, assembly GCF_013358895.1. Classification (NCBI taxonomy): domain Eukaryota; kingdom Metazoa; phylum Chordata; class Actinopteri; order Cichliformes; family Cichlidae; genus Oreochromis; species Oreochromis aureus. The sequence goes on along the minus strand of NC_052946.1, from coordinate 21,428,871 downwards.
CAATAAAAGTGTAAGATACTTTAGAAAATGCATAGCACTAAAGACCATTTATCCAAAAATTATTTTTTCCCCTTTTCTTTTTTTGGAGGAATTTCTTTCCAAAGTCCCCTCCTTAAAATCTTTGATTTTCTTGAAACAAACAAAGTATTCCATCAATGCAATACAGTACCTGCATAGTAATAGGACATGATGTAACGATGGGACCTAATCTTAGGATCGAAATCAGCAGCTGTAAAAACATTTACACAAATCTAATTACATAAAGTTAATATTGCAAAGCTGCAGAGTATATCATAATAAATAAGGATAATTAATTCATTTATAATTGAGTTTAATTGATGCTCATATTAACATCCATGCTCTGACACTAAAGTTCTAAACTAAATCTTTAAACAGCTCACACACACACACACACACACACACACACACACACACACACACACACACACACACACAACTTTAGTGGTGTCTCCCATGGGGATTTGTAATCCATATACAGCAGGTGTTCCTGTACACCAACCTGGCCACTAGGTTGTACCTCCCAGTTTAAGTTGTCTCAGCTTGCATCTTACATCCTGCTTCTGTCTGACTCACATCTATTTGACTCAGTCTGTTACATACTCCCTTTCTTTCATTCACAGAACATCTCTGAACTGCAAGCGATCGTCTCCTCAGCTGAACTTGAGAATGTTGTTGTATTGGTTTGATTTGCTCACCAGAAAGCGCAAAACTCAGCTGACCAGTATTAGGAGTAAGGTATTCTAACATCACATCACATCTCTGTGATGTTTCACCTTCCTTGGGTTTATGAAGCACATCTGTGTTCTCTCCTGGAGGCTTTGTGACCACCATAGATGTGAGAGGGGTCACAAAACTGTACTTCAGTGACAGCTCCATAGCTTCCTTCTTCACTTTCTTTTTCTCAGGTCCAGATAATTGAAGCCTGTGTGACAAAGTATAAAATGGTGTTGTATGTAACTTCACACATTACAGGTGTTAAGCTAAATCCATGTCCTAAAATATGCATCTTAGAGACTTTCCTCACAGAAAGTCAAGTCAGCAAAGTTCACCAAAAAACACACAATCTATTGTTTGTTACAGGGAAAATAAAGTCTAACCAAATCATGGAGATCCATTACCAGACCATAGACAGCCTGGCTGCCTATGTTGTCCAAATCCTTAGCTCCTGGGACACGTACTTTTATGATTAAGTGTAAAAACTCTGCCTTTAAAAAGATGTGAAAAAAAGTTGTTTTTGAAATTTAAGGAGATGAGTGATGATGAAGAAACATAATTGTACTAATATAATTTTATATGGGAGATGTTTAATAGAAAGGTAAGAAATGGAGATGTTGATGTTAAACTACCCAACAATGAAGAGAACACAGTTTATTACTGCAGCCATATTATCTGATGTCCCTTTAACAGACTTCTACTTGGAATTTTGGGACTAAATTTCAACCTGTTGCCCTGATCTAACAAACTTAAAACATTTACTGTTACTGCAGTTCACCTGTCTTTTTGATACCTTGTACATTCAAATTGTATTCTATACATTCAAGTTTTAGTCTATATGTTTGAGTTTAATTCTATATATTCAGACACCCAATCAATATATCCAGACTTTTCTTATAATATATATATATACATATATGTACAATACATATATACAAATATATATATGTATATATATATATATATACATATATATATATGTCAGTGTGTGAAGATTGGGAGAAGAGGGTTGCATTGACAATCCAACACAATGGGCAGCACATTGAACACATTTTAAAAGTGGTCAGAAACTTGTAAATAACTCATGAAAGAATAAAGTTACGTTGAAACCAAGCACACCATTGTTTTTCTTGTGACATTACCAATAAGTGTCACATGGCCCTCTTCCTATTGAAAAAACAAAAGTTGTATCCAAGATGGCCGACTTCTAAATGGCCACCATGGTCACCACCCATCTTGAGGAGTTTGCCCCCTCACATATACTAATGTGCCACAAACAGGACTTTAATATCACCAACCATTCCCATTTTATTACCGTGTATCCACATAAATGGCCCACCCTGTATATGTAAATAATTTCAAGTACAGTCAAATGTCAAATCATATATATAGATATAGATATAGATTTATCTATAGATATATATATATATGTATGTATGCATGCGATCTAACCCAAGGCATAAAATGTACCTTTACTCTGGCTTCTTGAAGGCTTTCTGACATTAATAGGAGTCAAGTTCTTGTGCTGCTGGAAACAGACGTTATGACGGTCTAGATGTTAATAATGAATATTAATAATAATTCAGTGTTTCAGAGTTTAATGGCCCATGTACATTTTCATTGGCTTGTTAAAAAAGCTTTTATTTATATATGTTAAAAATATTAATGCAGTTTAACCTCTTAGGACCTGGCGTCCACATATGGGGACATCACATTTTGGGTTGTCCAGACCACAATACTAAATTTTGCTCTTTCAAATGGCTTTCCAATGAGTCATATTGCTCTAAGGGGCACAATTGTTGTTTCTCATTTTGAGTTTTGCACATCATTACTCAATTGTGACTTTATAGTGTTGTTACGGTAAACTGGGGGACTCAAGCGTGGGACTCTGTTGCTTGAAGAAAGAACAAGAAATTTATTTACAAACGCCAGGTGATATGTAAAACAGTGAATAAGGTGCAATGCACAATTTCATTTATTTTATTTCATTTATTTATTTGTTTCACACATGGTTAAACAGTATTTCATTTCCTAAATTTTGATAGAACAGTGGCAGTATAATATCCTCGTAAGTGGATATCGGGCCCTTGTCTCGACCAAAACAACCCAAAATGTGATGTCCACATATGTGGACGCCAGGTCCTAAGAGTTAAAGAAAACCTTTTGGGCAAACTACGGCCCGCGGGCAACATCCGGCCCATTGGTCATTTTAATCCAGCCTGCCAAAGATTTCTACAGACTTGCCCAAATCAATTAATATCATAATTATGACTACATTAATTTGTCCTCGTCCCGTAATTCCTGACATTCCACCAGTTGGCGCATTAGGCGGAGTTGCTTAAATAGTTAAATACTATGAAAGGTAGCAATTGAAACTGATTGATCTCCAATGTGTTGTCCAACTTTCTTAAACTGGATGAGTTTAAAAAATTTTTAAGACCAGAAAAATGTCCAAACATTCAGAAGCTGACACAGAGGATGCTGATGTTGTTTGGCTCTACGTGTGTGTGTGAACAGTCTTTTAGTGTGAAGAACACCAACAAAAGAACCCCACAGGTCCCAGTTGAGTGATGAACACTCAGATCTGTTCTGAGAATTGCCACAACAAAACTGACACCAGACTTTGATTCATTGGGAAAAAAATGTTGATCAACAACACTGTTCCCACTAAAAGTGAACATAAGTGTTAAGACTGAAATGCCGTATTTATGTTTATTTGATATGTATGCATCTGGTGCTGGCCCAACACGTCTGTCAAATTTTAAAAGTCAATGTATCTCCTGAGATGGCACAACACTGTTCTATAGTATAACTATCTTTCAGATAAATCACCCAGGAAAGCATATTTCATTTAAGTAAAAGAATCTAATTAGTTTTAACTTTCTGTTTAACAACAAAGTGTAGAATAAATGCCTATTAATGTCAACTCTATCTATTGTCATTTATTAGATTTGGGTCAGATTAGAAGTTACACTGAAGTAACACAGTGGTGTTTTTCTGTGCAATTGTTTCAGTAGAATTCACATGGTTGGATGTATTATTTTGACACCACAACCCCAAATCCTATTTTTTTTTTTTTTCTTTCTTTAATAAAATGATGTAGACATGAGTCATTCTGCAATCTGGGATACTTTATTTGTTCATTTTAACAGGTGGAAGGACATTTTCCACAATAAGTTTATTATTAATAATAATAATAATAATAATAATAATAATAATAATAATGTTTTCTCTACTTTTAAACCACATATTTTCTAGTAATTCAGCATAATTCACACTTAAAGTTGTGCCATGAAAAATCTGCCAGTGGTCTCTGCAGGGCAGAGTCAGCAGACATAAGCCAGCAGTTCTTTGTGACAGGAGGGTCGGTGCTGTAGTCAATAGCGCTGTCACTACAAAAAAAAAAACAAGCTCATGTCTTGGTGGAATCTTAAACAGTTTTATGTTTTGAATGAAGAAACTGAAAACATTACAAAAATGTACCTTGTAACATCTGTCTCTTGGTTTTTAATCTTTAGTTTTGTGACAGGAACTTGCTGCACCACCTCATACACTGCTGGCTTTACAGCTGGAAAAAGGGAGTAAAACAATGAAACAAAAGCTGACACTGAAAACCAGATACTAAAACAGACACAGCAACAAGATACTTTTACAGAAACCACCTATGCTCGGTGCAAACTTTGTTTTTATTCTTAACATGACACTGACAAATTCATTAATTTCTTAAGCAATGAACAAAGTATGTGCATGCATGTCGTTTCACTCACCTAAAAGTCCTTCGGTGTTGTTGGTTGAGGGTTGCTGTCTTAAAACTGGCCAAAGGAGTCTTTGGCCATTTTTCTCATGTTGTGAGATGACCAGGAGAATGTCTTCAGCTGCAATGTGAATTTCAGTGTTGTACACAGTCACTGTAACACTGGAAAAATATGGACTTTATATGAATATTTTAAAGCTCTTTGAAGATTTGAAAGACCTTCACAGATCATTTCACTTGTCTTGGCTGACTACTGCCCTACTGAGGGCTGTAATAGACATTTCACAGTGTCACAACTCCATGTAATCCAACAAACCTGCTTCTACCTGGAAGGTTCAACAAAGCTAAAAAGAAAATGAGAATTTAATATGGAATGTAATATATAATACCCGTAATAGAAACTTTTCTAAGCTTGAGAAAGCTTACCATGGGCAGGGCCTTTTATTCAAGCACTAGTTGTAAAAAGAATTTCATGAAATTAATGACAACTTTATGCATATTACGATCCCAAAATATCAGCACACACCTTTGGATTTCCTGCTACTCAATGGAAGACTGATAATCTTCACTTCAGTGTATCTTTACTTGGGTGCTTCTGTATAGCTCTGCATACATGCATGCATCCCTGACTGATGACTGTCCTACAGGCCTGTTCTCTAAACCTCTGGGAAATCTGCATGTGCATGTGCTCTAGTGCTCTACAGCTGCAAGACATCTCAATACCTGGTGGTGTATCAAGTTGTATCTGCTATGTGTTAGACGTGTATTACAAGCAATCAGTAGCCGGATCCAAATACAGGGGCTGCATCCCTCGGAGGCCGCATTTGAAGGCCGATTAGATCACAGCCCTGGTGATGAAGGCTGTCCCAATTCGAAGGCTGCTCCAAATGCGGCCCACAAATGCGTCCTCCTTTTCACCAGATTTGAAGGATGGGCCAGGTGGATCCTTCGTGGCCCAACATATCCCAGGATTCATAGCACAGCTGTGGATAGTTTTTTTGAAAAAATGCCACACGGCTCAAGTGGGGTGGCCGAAGAGTAAACTTTTAAAAGTAAGTAAGTACTGAGTTTTATATCACTTATTTATGAGGCGATGCAAATGTTTTAATAACGAAGAACATGAAACACGTCACATGACATTAGTGATGTTAGTGCCGACGGTTCACTCATTAAGCTAAAAAAAAGGTGGTTTAATCATAGGAGTCTAACATGTGACCAATGGACCAATGTACTGGGAACTCATCTTGTTTAGTACTCCTTATATAACAAACAGAAAATACTTATTCTCTGTTGCTGTTTTTTAGTAGTGTTTACCACCTGAGACTTTCACCTTTGTGTCTGTCCTGCACTTTTCCTTCTCTCTTTTTTCTTTCTCTCTGATTGTTAAATAAAAGTATGAACATAAGTTACACTTGTGTTTGAATCCTACAGCTTATTGCATATTTGATTTCCATGTTTGAGAACTGCAAGTGGTCAGAGTCAGGACAGATGGACCCCACTGCTGCAGATCATCTGTGAGGTTTTGCACCCCTGATGATACACCAGGACAAACTAAGCAGTGTCTGAAGAAGCAGTCCCTCTTTGTGAGGGACTGCTAAAAATGTTTAAATAACCAATTATCTGTCCTAATTATCAGTCTTATTAGGCAATGTTAAAATGATTTTATCACTCCAGTGTTTTCAGTGTCAGAAAGATTACTCTGGGCCTTTAAGTTAAAAACTATGAAAGGCAGTTAAACATTTTTATATTAGGTCATTTTTAATATATCAGTCTACATTTTCACTTTTCATTTTATCACAAACATACAGTTATCCCAGCTCGTAAATTTTCTCTTTACCCCTATATGTAAGCATTCAGACAAATGTAATAATGCCAACATATTTAAAAAACAATATTTGTCTCTCTTATATACATCTATATTTACACTATAAAAGATGTATTGTGTTTGAGATGAAGATATAAAGTGATAGGAAATATAAATAAATGCAACTTGAATCTTTATTGAAGCTCAGTATTTGAAACTGAGTTCTAGTTCAGTGCTGTAAGTTTTTAATTAAATACAATAAATCTAATATTGACCATATTATATTTACATTACCAAAGTGAGATGAAACTAGTCTTATGAACAACATTAGTTGTTATTACTAATTGTTACTAATTGTTATTTATTACCTAATCTTAAAATTATTGTTCGGTATAGAAATGAAGCCCAACAATCATGTTTTTACAGTCCTGTGTTCTCAGCCGCAGATACTTAACAAATAAAAAAACCTCATGAAAAAACAAACAAACAAAAAAAGATCATTTTTCGCCTTCATTTCTGTCAAACATTCCTCTATAAAATGTTTCTAGCGGCTAGAAGCATGGTTGCTGGGCAACCTGAGCAGTGTGACTAAGGCTAGACAATCCCATTTAACAGCCTCAGACTTCTGGCCTTCTCGGTCTTCGAAGGACCCGGCCTACGTAGACAGCGAAGGCTGAGTCCTTCGAAGGATGTGGTCCCTGAATTGGGACACAGCTAGTATGTGCTTGAGACTGACTGGAACTGAACCGTGGGGACAGGCTGGGACAGGTGATGGAAGGATATCATGTGTTGTATGGCTAAAGAAGTTTATCCTATTTGTCTCCATGAGCCATTTTAAGATGATGCTTCAATCAGTGGCTGTTGATCAATGGTCAGGACAATTTGCATATCAGTGATCAAGAAACACACCTCACAGCCCATTGTTCATTCAGTAGTGCTAGTTTCAGTCATTGTGCAAATGTACTGTTTATAAGGTTGGGGAAACCTGCAGTCAACTAAGACTGAAAAAGTCACTTGGATGAGTGACAAAACGTTTCTAGTTCTATTATTGTAGGGTCTACCTTACTATTTGGCGCTGTATAAATAAAACTGAATTGAATTGGATGAACGGAATCAAATTTTTGGCCTTTCTGCAAGTTGTTCCTAGCTTTTCCCATTCAAAACCTCTTTTGTCCTGGTATATTTGTCTTACAATATTCCAATATTGAAGGGTTGCTGTTGCATCCAGAACTAATTTTGTTGGATTCTTTTTCTTTCCTGCTGCTAAAGAGTGAGACCTCTCACCACCATGTTCTCAGTTTCTCTGGGTATCTCAGCTTGAGAGCTGGTGTGTAGGGTAGTTAAAGCAAATTACATAATTTGAACATTTTAAAAATACTCAAGTAAATATTGTGCTACGAAGCTTATACACTGCTATTGATGTGTTTGTAGTTGTGATAGAAATGAACCTTTTATTTTTATTTTATGGCAGACATGTTTAAATTAGTGAGATTTGGCCAAATCTCACAAAATACTCCATACAAAAAAGTGTACAATTAAAATTATTAATGGCCCAAATTGCCCTTTTTAGGTTGCATTTCCCAGGATATGTTGACATCAGAGATGTATACACTGATCACCTCATGTAAATCCTGGGAAAAGAACTGAATAAGGGCGCACGTCTCTAAACAATACTGTGAGAACATACGTTTTGACCATTATACTGCAAAATCACCTGCCAACTGTCGAGGGATCCTGTCCAGCAGCTTGATATGTCACTGCCTGTCCATCTCGTACAGTGACCCTCTGTGATTCAGCGTCAACCTCAACATGCTGGTGAGTTTTGATGTGAATAAAAATTTTGCTGAAACCTCCGTTTGCAATTGAATCTAGCTCACCATTAACAGACAGGTCTACAACAAAAGAGAAATCCTGCTCTTTAACCACTATAAAAACTGGGGGAGAAATATAAAAATGCTCATGAGAAAGACTACTACTGACCTCTGCTGGGGTGGTGAAATAGTTTAAGGATTATAGCTCCACTGATGTAAAAGCAGAGTGGAACAGTCTGATTCCCAGTTGAGTTGAGCAAAAACCTGTGGAGAAGAGGAGCTAGAGGTATAGAGACACAAAGTTAGACTCTGGAATCTGAAAATAATCTGACAATAAAGAGCTGTGCAATCAACACTTACTCAACTCTTTTCATGCATTGGGCATTTTTGAAATTTTTTTCAGCGTTTTGGAAAAGTAAACATAAAACACATACTTTCTCTATTTCACAATTCTGAAAATGAATCCATTTTTATATATATAAAAAAAATAATAATAATTTTCCCATGCAGTCATAGAATGTTAGAAAACTTGCCTTAAGTTAAAAAAGTCATGGTGATATTGATTTTTTTTTTAAATTTTCACCTATAAATACAAGTTTTCCAATAAAAGTGTAAGATACTTCATAATGCATAGCACACAGACCATTTTATCCAAAAATTGTTTTTCCCTTTTTTTTGGAGGAATTCTTTCCCAAAGTCCCCTCTTTAAAATCTTTGATTTTCTTAGAACAAAAAAAGTATTCCATCAATGCAATACAGTACCATCAGTTAAGTCAATCGGGGCATCAACAGGCTCTGAATAATCTGCAAATAATTTAAACAGCACTAGTTACATACCGGAAAATTTCAGATCTCCGGTTGATATTGCATGACTTTGGACAACACAATAAAAGAAATCTTTGAATGTCTTAGAACAAAAAAAGTATTCCATCAATGCGATACTGTACCTGCAGTTTCGAGATCATAGGCCATGCCGTAATCAGCTGTAAAAACATTTACACACATCTAATTACATAAAGTTAATATTGCAAAGCTGCAGAGTATATCATAATAAATAAGGATAATTAATTCATTTATAATTGAGTTTAATTGATGCTTTTATTAACATCCATGCTCTGACACTAAAGTTCTAAACTAAATCTTTAAACAGCTCACACACACACACACACACACACACACACACACACACACCTTTAGTGGTGTCTCCCATGGGGATTTGTAATCCATATACAGCAGGTGTTCCTGTACACCAACCTGGCCACTAGGTTGTACCTCCCAGTTTAAGTTGTCTCAGCTTGCATCTTACATCCTGCTTCTGTCTGACTCACATCTATTTGACTCAGTCTGTTTCATACTCCCTTTATTTCATTCACAGAACATCTCTGAACTGTAAGCAATCGTCTCCTCAGCTGAACTGGAGAATGTTGTTGTATTGGTTTGATTTGCTCACCAGAAAGAACCCACCGCCCACTATAACCACTAGCAGGAGTAAGGTGTGCTAAATTGGGTTGACCTCCTGGCGACGGCCATCTCTGTGATGTTTCACCTTCCTTGGGTTTATGAAGCACATCTGTGTTCTCTCCTGGAGGCTTTGTGACCACCATAGATGTGAGAGGGGTCACAAAGCTGTACTTCAGTGACAGCTCCATAGCTTCCTTCTTCACTTTCTCTTTCTCAGGTCCAGATAATTGAAGCCTGTGTGACAAAGTATAAAATGGTGTTGTATGTAACTTCACACATTACAGGTGTTAAGCTGAACCCATGTCCTAAAATATGCATCTTAGAGACTTTCCTCACAGAAAGTCAATTCACCAAAAAACACACAATCTATTGTTTGTTACAGGTAAAATAAAGTCTAACCAAATCATGGAGATCCATTACCAGACCATAGACAGCCTGGCTGCCTATGTTGTCCAAATCCTTAGCTCCTGAGACACATACTTTTATGATTAAGTGTAAAAACTCTGCCTTTAAAAAGATGTGAAAAAAAGTTGATTTTGAAATTTAGGGAGATGAACAAACATAATTGTACTAATATAATTTTATATGGGAGATGTTTAATAGAAAGGTAAGAAATGGAGATGTTGATGTTAAACTACCCAACAATGAAGAGAACAGTTTATTACTGCAGCCATATTATCTGATGTCCCTTTAACAGACTTCTACTTGGAATTTTGGGACTAAATTTCAACCTGTTGCCCTGATCTAACAAACTTAAAACATTTACTGTTACTGCAGTTCACCTGTCTTTTTGACACCTTGTACATTCAAATTTCATTCTATACATTCAAGTTTCAGTCTATATGTTTGAGTTTAATTCTATATATTCAGACATCCATTCAATATATCCAGACTTTTCTTATAATGTATATATAATGTGATCCTAAACAGCATTCCATGATTATAAATGCTTAAAATATCTGAAAAGTAAAGAAAGCAAAGTATAAAATAAATAAACAGTTTTGATTTATAAAAAAAAAAATAGTGTTTTGAAGACACTGATGTAACGGTAGAAACTTTAAAGACATAAAAGCTGATTACACACTTAAGAGTCATACAAGGAAAGATGGCATGTATTATACTCACTCTTTGTCCAGAAGCTGTTTAACTGTGAGGTACGCCCAAACCCTCTGGATACGGTCATCAGACACTGTTCCAGTGGATTCCACGGTTTCATTTGGGTTAGAGAATATTATTCTTCTATTACTCTGTAATAAATTAAGTGTATCGTCAGTCTATCGTAAAAAAGGTTTAAGAAGAGTTCTGCTGATAAGTCCTGTGGATTGATTCTTACTGAAATGGCCACAACTTGAGGGGTGAAGGTTTCAATGTTATTATCTGTGATCTCACCAGCCACCACAATCTCAGAACCATTATAATAGTGACTGAAGTAAGTCTGGGTTAGATTGGTCCCACCCACATAGATCATTGTCACATCTGTCAGTAGAGGTGTGGCCACCTCTTCATAGAAACCCTGTTGACATACAGCGTGGAAGTGATACAAATCATGCTCTTTCTTTTCTTTCAATTCTCAGGGTTTCAAATCACATAAAAGAGTATCTATAATTTAAATACCTTCAGCTGTAAATCAGCATCAGAGTCTTCATAAATCCGCCGTGCCACACCATTATTTTGCAGCGACATTTTCTCAAGGAAATTAAAATTAACATCAAAACCAAAACCGAGACAGTACAGTGGGAATTTGCCCGCAATAGCCTGTCTTACATTTGACTGGATATTCTCCAGATTTGTCACCCCTAAAAAGACACAAGACATACCCAGTTCAGCTCAGAAATAATGTACGCTTATAATTCATAATAAATCAGGACGGTTAATCACAATAAGCTCACAAACACCTCAATTTCATGAAATATTTGTGTACATTTGTTTACAGATGTGCTTTATTATAACCTGAGGTTGGGTCTCCATCTGTGAGGAGTATAAGGATAGATGCTGAACCTTCTCTGTTATGTGCATTCAGCATACGTGCTCCTTGCAACACTGCTTCATTTATGTCTGTGGCTGAAATGCAACAGCAACAAAGTCTCAGTACACTGTTCATTGGCCCAATGTTTATATTTCAAAATATGTATTTAATACAAAATCTCACATCCTCTGTCTTGAATATTGCGTGCAAAGTTTTTGGCGCTTTCCAGGTTTTTGCTGTTGGCCTGAACGAGTTCTCGCTTCCAGTAAGAAATTCTGTCATCAAAAGTGATCAGACCAAAGTGATCATCTTCTGCCAGATCATTCAAAATGTGGACTAATGCGATCCTCGTCTGGATAAGAAAACATAATTTACAGACATTTTTGTTAGTTAAAATTTTTAAAAAAAGAAAAAAGTATAAATAAAATCATATAAGAAACCAACCCTTCAAATACTTTACCTGCTCAATTTTTCTGCCGTACATTGAGCCACTTTGATCAATAACAAAGACGACGTTTTTTGGTATCCGAGGAAGATCAGATGGAGCAAAATGATGAACAAAGTACCCGTCAGATTTCTAAGGTGGAGTTATTAAAAAAAATAAACTTGATAGGTTATAGGATTATTCAAGAGGCTTTTTAGTCCAAATCATACAGTTTGTGTTGCTAAAAGACCAGGATTTACCTTGATGTGTCCCAGTCCATTATCCCTGTTAACATCATAAACAATAACCAGATCTCCATTCATACCCTGATCTCCACAGCTGTCACACATTTTCTGTTGGTAGACTGTTGGATAGAAATACACCCACGCCTGGAAACAGAGTGAATCACAGTGTTTAGAAACTTGGAAGAGAGCGATGTCAGTGATTTTATTTTCTGTTTTCCGATTTGGGCTGATATTTGTATTGTTAAAAATCGCAAATTAAACATTCTCAGAATTACTCATTTGTCTCAAATTAATGCAACATGACTTTACATACAAAGAGTGTCGGAGAAGCCTAACCTTTAGAAAAAAATGAGATAAGAATCTACAAATATGAGTTCAAGAACCAAAACTTTAACCCAGAGGTCACTAACAGGTGGACCATGGTCCAGGTTTTGAAAACGCACTTGCCAAATTGAATGTGAGTTAAACCATTTCATGTAATGCCACTCAGCCAATCAACTCTGTGGATTCCAGGTGATAAACACTGGACTCTATAGTGCCAATAGTTGAGAGGTAGTCATTTGAAAAGACAGTATAGAAGAAAAGAAGAAAGATAATAAGAATAAAAAATAGCAACTCATGCAGTTTTACCTGCTGTTTCAAGCAATTATAAACTGCCTGAAGCAGTTTGTAAGAACTGACCTTTTCACTTTCTGGATACAAATGGTTCCTGAGACAACTTTTTCAGGTTTAAGGAACATAGACTTATGGAACTTCACCATGTTTGGGTCCACACACAAAAGCAAGGCAGTTTTGTCCAAAGTGAACATAATCAAAACTAATGATCAGTGTGCACCTCCACAGGTGTGTGAGATTTTTAACCAATGTTCAGTTCTATGCTGTGTGACCAATAATGGTTTTGGAATTATTTTTCAAATTATTTGTCAAAAGGTTTTGCAATTCTACTGATTTCATTTGATTTGACAGTCTATATTGCACACCAAATAATAATGATTATTTGTGCATTTTACTCCATTTATTTTCATACATTATACACTAAGATCAAGCTCCCTCTTACTTCAAATGAATAACAACCTGTTAGTACCTCAAACTGTCTCTTGTTAGAAAGCTCATAATTTTTTTTACTGTATTACAACAAAAAGATTTCAGTACCTGTTTATCTGCATGTGTTTTGGTGATGGCATTAGCGAGGGCTTTGGTGCTCAGACCTCCTTTCACATCAATGAAACTGATGCCAGCTTCCTCGTGAATGTGCACATCCACCTGATATTAAATACAATATAATAAAACAAAAGATCTCATCATGTGTGCTGTTATTTCAGCATTTTTCCACTAATAGATACCAACAAAACAATCACCTTGAAGTCTCTGACAGGCTGCATGGGTCGAGCATGGATTTGCAGCTCGTACTTGCCATGTGTGCGTTTCATCAGTTCCTCATATGTGAGTTCAAAAGTGACCTTTTTGTGAGCAGCCACAGTTACTGAGGTCTTAAATTCCTCCAGAGTCCTTCCTACAGAACTAAAGCAGAAACAATGATCATTTCACTTACTTGTAATTATGGCTGTAGTTTGAGTAGGGAGTAAGGTTAACTCAAATTATATTTTCCTATTTGCATTCGCATTAACATTATTTTAAAGAAATGAAGAAAGAAGAGAAAACACAAGAACAGACCAAACTAATTTTCAATGACAGAAATATTTTCTTTTTCTTCTTCTTTATCCAAAGGAACACTCAGTGTATTTGTACAATACCTATAATATTAATCATTTAGTTAATACCTGACAAGTCCAGCACTTTCACCACGGGACACAGCTTCAGTGTACTGCTGCTGAGCTTGCTCCTTAGCTTTCACAACACCATCATAAACTTGGCCATCGATAAACCTGAAGAGGACCAAGAGAAGCCCTTATGTAAATGCACACACTGCTGAATATCCTGTAATTTGTTCTTCAGTGTAGAATTCTTTATTTGCAAATATCTCTGGATGGTTACAGATTATTTTAACTTCACACACATTCGAAATTTACTGATGAATGCATTCTTGGGAATCCGAACATGGAATTCAATTTCCTTTGACTCATCCATACGATTGGCCACACGGCTTGTGATGACAGTGGTGGCATAACGACTGGTCACTGTGGAGTTAATGTGAAAGCTGTAGATGTCCCAGTCATCCTGAGCAAACACAGGAGGCACGTTTCACCAAAAACAAACAAACAAAAAAAGCCTCTCTTCAGGTCTTTTTAATGTCCAAATAACATGACAGTATTGCAAGTTATAATTACATATCTAGGAATAAATCACTTAATGGGAAAGGCCAATTGATCCTTAATCTAGCACTGACCAGCACCTTTATTAAATGCCAAGCTCTAAACATTAAAATAAGTTCATAGACCACTTTTTACCCTGATCTTAAACACATGATAAAGTAAACATGTACACACGGTCAGTATTTCTTCACTTCAAAAGACGTTACATTATCTTCTATTCTGTTCCCTTGAAGTGCTCTTTTGGTCCTTTATGTCTACTGAACTTACCTTGTTTGGCAGTGTGGAGGCCAAAGCAAAAAGGAGTCCTATGAGTGTGATTTGCACCACAGCTCTCCCCATGATGCCTCTAACCAAAATACCAGCAAAGCAGCTGAAACGCTCTTTTGAACTTAAACAAGGACACAGTTATTATGCACACAGTGTTTTTTAAAGGGCAAACTCACTCGCTTACACAAACACCGTGTCACACAAACATTCCCAGGAAACTGTAATTTACTGCTTACCCAGCACTTTATTAGACCTTTAATATTTACATTGAGGGTCAAAACGCAATGCGCTTCAATAAACGTGGCCAAACTTTGGTCCCACAGCTGTCTTTTTCATTTGTGATAAGCATTCTGACAAATCAAAGATCAGCAATCTAGCTTTTCACTGTTGGTGAATGTGACTAATATTATTGTCTCAGGCCAAAAATAGTTTATTTACGTATGACATATTTATTTAAGTATGAACAGCTTTTTTTGAAACAGTATGAATGTGACAAGTACTGGAGAGGTCTGGAAAAAAAAACAGGAAAAAAAAAAAAGCGAGAGATGTGATGTCAATTTTGTCGAAATGGTCTTTGTGATGGGAAGTAATAAAATCTATGACAATCATAAATTTTATCACATGTCATAAAGTATTAATAATAATAATAATAATTCATGTTTAACTTATGTATTAGTCAGAAATGAAATGTATGGAACAATAATTTATACTTGTGTTTTGGGCACACATTATTTTCATAACTGCTTTTATTCACGGTTGGATGATGGATGTGTGTGTGTGTGTGTGTGTGTGTGTGTGTGTGTGTGTGTGTGTGTGTGTGTGTGTGTGTGTGCGATATTACATAGGTAAGGCTTTATAACAACATAGAGGAGTAGTGATGGTGAAAGCTGGATAATTTGTACCCCATTGGAAGTGCATAATTAATTTTATTTGGTTTTTATGCAAAATTAGATCACAATCAGTGAAACTTAGACCCTCCACACTCTGTGTGAGTCAGACGTCCCAGTGAGAGAGTCCAGAGAGACATCTGGATATTCACACAACGGTCACTCAGCAGCTAATGAGAAGCCCTGAGGGTTCAAGCCGCGACCTGGAGCTCCTCCTTAAAGCATCAATAGTAAGTAAGGATGGCCCTCACCTCAAACTCAACCAGTGAGAAAACTGATAACTTTTTCTGTAGATGATCATTGAGTAACAGCTGTTGGGGGGTTATGACACCCTGTCACCTGAAGCCATAGGTCAGAGAGAGAAACCAGGTTCTTGCTTGCTTGACATTTACGTATTGGAAATAGCCTTATGTGTCAAACCAGCGAGCTGGAGCTCCTCCCTGAAGCACCAATAAAGTAATTCAAAGAGAGGGTGGCCTTAATCTCTGCTAATGAGAAGAGCAGCAAGGCAGGCTTTTACCAGATCAATAAAAAAAAATTGTCAACATCACAACCTAGTTTCAAGGGGGAGAGATAGTGCAAATAAATAACAAATTACTTTAACACTAAAATTTAACTGAGAAATCAGCTACGAAGAATGAGAACTTTTCTCCACTGTGGGCATGAGGCCCTGCAGCCTTTCGCTGCTCAGCCCAACACAAACAACAGGGCATCTACAATGGCACCAGAGAAGCTTTGGATATATGTTTGCTGAGTCCATAAACCAGCTGAAGAAACTCTGGAAGAACAATGGGCTTTAAATTCTGTCCCAGAACTGAACCTCTACCAGTTTAAAGTCATGAACTTTTTAAACTGCTAACAACCAGAGTCACTTTGACAGCCTCTGACTGGGCAGTATTGACTTTGACTGTCACCCCCAAGATTAATACGAGCCTGAGAGAGATGCATCAATAATGAGATGCCCAGACCAGAGATCAGCAGACAGATAAAAAAAGACATCATCAAAAACTGTCAGTACCAGGCTCTAATCCAGAGTCCAAACGTCTTCTATCAGTGTCTTTGGAAAAAGTAAGGGTTACTTTTTGGTTTCTTTGGTTATTTTTCCTCTTAAAATAAAAAGACAAAGCTGCTGTTCAGGCAGTATCCCCACTCTGGGCAGGTTGGTGTGAGGTCTATCAATAAATAGCCATGCGGTTCTTTGGTGGTGTCTTCAAAACTCTCCAAGAAGAAATGTTGGAGTCCAGGAAATGTTTAACAAGCTAATGTATTAATCTGTAATTTATCATGGATGTTTTGAATAACAGCACGTAAGTACTGTTCATTCTGATGGTTCTACTGTGTTTACCTTGCAAAAACACATTATGAGTCAGCATCGTGACACTAATGTTTTTATGGCGTCTGTAATGTGTAAAAATACAGACCACCTATTAAGGTTTGACAAATGACATTGTCCAAAAAACTAAAATGATTCTGGTGAGAGGGAAACAAACTTTCATCTTCAAAAAAATTAGGCAAGCCTTTAATGAATTTAATCCTGGTTATGCTGGCCATGAAACATGAACATGAAGAAACCATAGATGACCTGGAAAGTGCTGGAGTCCTTGTTAGCATTGGACATGCCCTTACCATTTATTTCGTCACGTGTACTCATTGGACTTACCCAACCGATTTTAAGTAAACATTTGTGGTTGAAAAAAATCTGGAACATTCCTGGATGTGATCTGGCCTTAACAAAGGCTCAAAAATGCTAAAAGAAAACAGGGAACAGTGTAGACAAGATATGGGAAGTAGACTGTGGAGGATTAAAGAGCATCTCTGAACCTTGTCATACAAACTTCCAGTCAGAATATCATGCAGGGATGAGTCCAGAATAAACAGGACAAGAGGTCAGTATCAGCAAATCTTTATACACTTTTATGACTAAAAAGGGTTTGCAATAAAATGTGACTATCACAGTGAAGTCCACTAACGACTAACAGAGTACCTTTAATGGTGCAACCTGCCAGCAATGTAACATCACCTGATAACTCAGTCTAGCTAGCAGGAAAATTATAGGTGCTTTTCTTTAACCAAATCTACTCCAAATAAATACCAAATAAATATGATCCCAAGTGTTTTCCTAAGGAAATAATTGGTACCAAATTGCTGTGAGATGTTTGCACATTTCCCAATTAATATTGCACCAGTCCCAGTTGACATAAAGACAAAGCCAAGGAAAAAAGAATCTGTTTAAAATCCGGCCCTACTCTAAAACAAACTAGAGAGAAGAAAAACAGTGGTATAATCACATGTGCAGCCTGTCCTCCAACAGTATGAAAGAGCAAAATTTAGTATTGTGGTCTGGACAATCCAAAATGTGATGTCCCCATATGTGGACGCCAGGTCCTAAGAGGTTAAACTGCATTAATATTTTTAACATATATAAATAAAAGCTTTTTTTTAACAAGCCAATGAAAATGTACATGGGCCATTAAACTCTGAAACACTGAATTATTATTAATATTCATTATTAACATCTAGACCGTCATAACGTCTGTTTCCAGCAGCACAAGAACTTGACTCCTATGAATGTCAGAAAGCCTTCAAGAAGCCAGAGTAAAGGTACATTTTTATGCCTTGGGTTAGATCGCATGCATACATACCCACACACATATATATATATATATATATATATATATCTATATCTATATATATATGTATGATTTGACATTTGACTGTACTTGAAATTATTTACATATACAGGGTGGGCCATTTATATCGATACACTGTAATAAAATGGGAATGGTTGGTGATATTAAAGTCCTGTTTGTGGCACATTAGTATATGTGAGGGGGCAAACTCCTCAAGATGGGTGGTGACCATGGTGGCCATTTAGAAGTCGGCCATCTTGGATACAACTTTTGTTTTTCAATAGGAAGAGGGCCATGTGACACATCAAACTTATTGGTAATGTCACAAGAAAAACAATGGTGTGCTTGGTTTCAACGTAACTTTATTCTTTCATGAGTTATTTACAAGTTTCTGACCACTTATAAAATGTGTTCAATGTGCTGCCCATTGTGTTGGATTGTCAATGCAACCCTCTTCTCCCACTCTTCACACACTGATATATATATATGTGTATATATATATATATACATATATGTATTTGTATACATGTATTGTACATATATGTATATATATATATATATATATATATATTATAAGAAAAGTCTGGATATATTGATTGGGTGTCTGAATATATAGAATTAAACTCAAACATATAGACTAAAACTTGAATGTATAGAATAAAATTTGAATGTACAAGGTGTCAAAAAGACAGGTGAACTGCAGTAACAGTAAATGTTTTAAGTTTGTTAGATCAGGGCAACAGGTTGAAATTTAGTCCCAAAATTCCAAGTAGAAGTCTGTTAAAGGGACATCAGATAATATGGCTGCAGTAATAAACTGTTCTCTTCATTGTTGGGTAGTTTAACATCAACATCTCCATTTCTTACCTTTCTATTGAACATCTGCCATATAAAATGATATTAGTACAATTATGTTTGTTCATCTCCTTAAATTTCAAAAACAACTTTTTTTCACATCTTTTTAAAGGCAGAGTTTTTACACTTAATCATAAAAGTACGTGTCTCAGGAGCTAAGGATTTGGACAACATAGGCAGCCAGGCTGTCTATGGTCTCGTAATGGATCTCCATGATTTGGTTAGACTTTATTTTACCTGTAACAAACAATAGATTGTGTGTTTTTTGGTGAACTTTGCTGAATTGACTTTCTGTGAGGAAAGTCTCTAAGATACATATTTTAGGACATGGGTTCAGCTTAACACCTGTAATGTGTGAAGTTACATCCAAAACCATTTCACACTTTGTCACACAGACTTAAATTATCTGGACCTGAGAAAGAGAAAGTGAAGAAGGAAGCTATGGAGCTGTCACTGAAGTACAGCTTTGTGACTCCTCTCCCATCTATGGTGGTCACAAAGCCTCCAGGAGAGAACACAGATGTGCTTCATAAACCCAAGGAAGGTGAAACATCACAGAGATGTGATGTGATGTTAGAATACCTTACTCCTGATACTGAGCAGCCGAGTTTCGCGCTTTCTGGTGAGCAAATCAAACCAATACAACAACATTCTCGAGTTCAGCTGAGGAGACGATTGCTTACAGTTCAGAGATGTTCTGTGAATGAAATAAAGGGAGTATGAAACAGACTGAGTCAAATAGATGTGAGTCAGACAGAAGCAGGATGTAAGATGCAAGCTGAGACAGCTGATACTGGGAGGTACAACCTAGTGGCCAGGTTGGTGTACAGGAACACCTGCTGTATATGAATTACAAATCCCCATGGGAGACACCACTAAAGTTGTGTGTGTGTGTGTGTGTGTGTGTGTGTGTGTGTGTGTGTGTGTGTGTGTGTGTGTGTGTGTGTGTGTGAGCTGTTTAAAGATTTAGTTTAGAACTTTAGTGTCAGAGCATGGATGTTAATATGAGCATCAATTAAACTCAATTATAAATGAATTAATTATCCTTATTTATTATGATAAACTCTGCAGCTTTGCAATATTAACTTTATGTAATTAGATGTAAATGTTTTTACAGCTGCTGATTTTGATCCTAAGATTAGGTCCCATCGTTACATCGTGTCCTATTACTATGCAGGTACTGTATTGCATTGATGGAATACTTTTTGTTTGTTTCAAGAAAATCAAAGATTTTAAGGAGGGGACTTTGGAAAGAAATTCCTCCAAAAAAAGAAAAGGGGAAAAAATAATTTTTGGATAAAATGGTCTTTAGTGCTATGCATTTTAAAGTATCTTACACTTTTATTGGAAAACTTTCATTTATAGGTGAAAATTAAAAAAAAAAATCAATATCACCATGACACTTTCTTAACTTAAGGCAAGTTTTCTAACATTCTATGACTGCATGGGAAAATTATTTTTTTCTTTAAATATAAAAAATAGACTCATTTTCAGAATTGTGAAATAGACAAAGTATGTAAAATTAAAGTGTTTCATTTTTACTTTTCCAAAACTCTGAAAAAAATTTCAAAAATGCCCAATGCATGAAGAGAGTTGTTGATTGCACAGCTCTTTGTTTTCAGATTATCTTCAGATTCCAGAGTCTAACTTTGTGTCTCTATACCTCTAGCTCCTCTTCTCCACAGGTTTTTGCTCAACTCAACTGGGAATCAGACTGTTCCACTCTGCTTTGACTTCAGTGGAGCTATAATCCTTAAACTATTTCACCACCCCAGCAGAGGTCTGTAGTAGTCTTTCTCATGAGCATTTTTATATTTCTCCCTGAGTTTTTATAGTGGTTAAAGAGCAGCATTTCTCTTTTGTTCTAGACCTGTCTGTTAATGGTGAGCTATATTCAATTGCAAACGGAGGTTTCAGCAAAATTTTTATTCACCTCAAAACTCACCAGCATGTTGAGGTTGACGCTGAATCACAGAGGGTCACTGTACGAGATGAACAGACAGTGACATATCAAGCTGCTGGACAGGATCCCTTGACAGTTGGTGTTAGAGTGAATTGTTAATGTTTGTCATTTTTATGCTTACCATCCATTTCTACATTGTTTAACTGTGGGATGAAAGCAGTTCCACAGTCCCCCTCCCCAGATTCTTGAGTTTTTGGGTGAGGGGCTGTAGGTTTGATTACAGACACATCCTATCTGGAAGGTCTGTTTGATGTAAGCTTCCTGCCCAGCAGGTCTCTCTCACACACACACACACACACACACACACACACACACACACACACACACACACACACATATATATACATACAGTGCCTCGTCTTTGTAACCAAGGGGGGTTAAGAGGGGAGGTACGTGTTGTAAACTATTGTGTGAACTGTAACAGTTTGTCAATAAATAGCTGTGAGGGAAGCTGCTCTTTGAAGGACTTTGGGCTTGAGACAGGTTAGGAGCGTGAGCTCCAAGAGCTGGTTCTTGACCAAAGGCCTCCCTGCTTAAGTAATGTCGATCGAACACTGTTGCCTTGTTTTTCTTTCATGGGAATAAGTCCTGGATACAGCGGGGTCTGAGTTTAGACCCAACATTTATTTGGTCCTCCGAGCCGGAGCCTAACACATCGCATTCACCGAGGAGAGGGAGAGGACGCCACCGCAGTCTGCTAGCATCCATTGTCTGGGACGATTGACGAAAGCCCTGGTACTTTGCTTTGTTCCTGGCCGGACAGTTTGCGCCTGAACTCCCCTCGGGATGGATGGCGATTGACGGGAACCAGAGACTCTTCCCATGAACGGAAACAACACGAACAGTGAGTACAGAAGGCCTTAGAGAGCGGCTACGTGCCCGTGCGTTAAAGCAGGTACGTGAGTGCTCAAACTGTGCGTGTAGACGCAAGCTGCCTGGTTTCTCCGCCAGTGTTTTTGTTTGTTTTTAATCTTTTTTGATTTATTTAAGGAGGGTTAAGTCGGTTTCTCCACCGAAGGAGGTTTAAAGAGGTTTCTCCACCGAATAGAAGGAGGGTAAGGACGGTTTCTCCACTGAAAGGAGGATAGAGCTCTATAAAGATAAAAAAAAAAAAAAAAGGTTCTCCGCAGTTAAGGGCGTTGAGTGTATGGTTTCTCCACCAATGGTAAGGAGGAAAGAGCTCGCCGCGGTAAGGGGGATTATAGGCCTAAAAAGAGTGTGAATGAGCGTATATGTGTGTGAGTGCCAGTAAAGTGAACGCAGCAGCACAGAAGGAAACCTAAGTGGTGTTAACGGATTTCGGTGACCTGTTATGTACACGTAGCCTGGGTTTTGGTGTAAGTCGCGTTGCCTGCTGCAAACTTAAAAGAAGTCTGCCTTGAAAGAGGATGAAATACACAGCAAAGTTTTTATTGGGCAGCACGTGGTGTGTGGATCGTTGAAGAATGAAGTGAAATTGTGCGCTAAGCAGAAGTGAGTGTGAGCGTGTCTGACGTCACGGTGTGTGTGAAGGTATCCAGCTGGGGTAGACGTGATTCTGCAGGTCACCTTCCCAGCGGACAAAGAAATAACATAGTTGTGTTGATGAATGATAACACAAAGAGTGTTTGGTGTTTCTCAGCCTGAAACAGCTGTAATGCTACTTTCTGTTTTGGAGAGAAGGACAGTTTTAAAAAAACAGAGAGAGAGAGAGATGTGTGTTGTTTTAAGCAGTGATGAGAATAATGAAAATGTGATGAGAGGAACACAAAAACATACAGAAAATGGATTAACTATTCTAACCCTACATGCATATACACAATGAATGATACTCATGAAGACCAGACAGCATCTTAAGCATGAGATTCTGTTTGTCATCTTGTCCAAGTCACTAGTAAGATGAAAGTGATACATAGACTAGTGGACTGAATATTATAGGAGGACAGATGACTGCATCATAGAGGAAAACAGAATGCTGATGAGGGGTTTTAAATGAGTGAGCTGAGTGAGCTGATTGTGAGTTTCTGGTGTGTGAAGAAGTTTTACCATGGCACACATTTGGTTACATGAGAAGAAACTTATTATGTGATGAGACAACAGGGTTATGCTGTATGTTGTGTGTGGCTGATTGGATGAATGTTTGAGATTGATCTAGCTGTTGATTTGTCTTTTGTTACTAAGTTGAGCCTGCCAAATGGGTTGTTACAATTTATCCCCCTGGCATGAAGAACACGTGTCATGACTTAACAAGGCCTTTCTTTCCTTTGCTTTCCTTTATTTTCTTTCCTTTCTTTTTATTTTGTTACTTTCATGGTGCACTGAAGGTTTCGTTTGATGATCTCTGTTTGAGCAAATATGCACGATTAGAATAGAAGCGTTATACGACTCGTCGTCGAGAAAACTGTTGCAAAAGTTGAGTTTCTCCAAAAATTAAAATGGGCTTGGGAGAAAGCCACTTATTTGGGACAATCAGAAAACAAGTCCCTGCCAAAAAGGATTCAGCGACGTAATCCGATTCTAAAGTTTTTCTTTTTCTTTTGAAATGACGTCATTGCTGGCAGTAGAAACTTATTGCGTCACGAGAGATTCTACTGTCAGCAAATAAAAAAATGAGTGGAAAAACTGACTGACAAAAGCTGACAAGACTGACTGACTTAACACCATTGTGTGAAGTTAACCCCCACCTGACAAAGGTGTGGATGTATCTCTGTGTGTGTCTCTATTGCAGGAGCAGAAGGAGACCACAGGAGGAAACTTGGGTCACATGACTATGTGAACTCTGCAAATTTAGCCTTTTAGTTTAAAATTCTCTGTGTCTGTGAATTCACCATGGGTGTGTCATTAACTACTTTGTGTTGCTCACAGAGATTACTGTGAGAATGAGTGTATACGAATGCGCAGCGCTAACATTTACCTTTCTTTTTACAGCAGATGGTTAATCATGTGATTCGATCATGTGATTTATAGCAGGACGCATCTTAATGATGTTTTTCTATCACAGGATTACTGAGATTTTGAGTGAAGAAAACTGTGGTTACAGGCTGTGTGTTGATGATGAAATTACACTGTGTTATGGAGAAAATATGAAAATTACAGGGGAGAAGTGAATACAGTGTGACACTGTGTTTGAAACCAGTGTTACTTCTTTTTACAGCAGAGTGTTAACTTTATGACCTTTTTACAGCATCTCTGGAATCTGGATGGCCGGCACCTGATGAACCGTGTGTTTGGCTAATGTTTGTTTTTCTTTAAGAGTGCTTGTAAAGGATTCAGCACAGACAGACAAGTGACAATTGAACAAATGTGCAGTGGTTACAGAATAGTTGAATATGGGGCTCATTAGCTGGCCACTATTGAGCTCACAGTGATAAAAATGAGTGGAGTGACAAACTTAAGGAAAGTCACCGATTAAATTGTGGAATAAATTGGGATGATTCATGATTTGGGACAAATTATGATAATAATAATAGTGATTTAATGACTGGAGAAAACCTGCACATGATATTTGTCTTTTATGCTGAATACTTTATTACTCTTATGATCTATAGTTGGTTGAGAATGTGAAGTTTGATTTAAAGACTTTGTCTTCCAGGATACAGGCTCTGGGTGGAGCTGAGAGTTAAACAAGCTAAACATTTAATTGCTGACTGATGTTTTTACACAGGGTTACAGGTTGGAGTGAAGATGCTCCAAGGGACAAACCCTGGAGATTGTTTTAGGGAGACTGTGCAACATTCTTGTACATGTCTCATTGGGGAGTTGACACATGGCGGAAGCCATGTGGTGAGAGGAGTGTCATTTTAATTTGCAGATGTCGTGAGGTGCCATGACGAAAAGGAGTGACTGAGAGGATCGTCCATAAGATGGAAGCTGAGGCCAGGAGAGAGGCTTCAGGAGGATCGGAGATCACCTTCAGCACAGAGAGCTGTGCTACTGGGCTTCCAGGAGATCGTCATGAGGAGACTCTGCACTGCAAAATCTTAAATGAGATAAAAGAGTTTCGACATTGATGTTGAGGAAGACAACTAAGGTGTACGACGTGCTCTGCCTTTAAAATCTTCAGCAACGTTGAATCGTGAGAACCTGAGGGAGTGTGCCAGGCTCCAAAAAGTGACAGCGCAGAGGAGGTCCAGCGATGGACTTGTGGTTCTGTGAACAGCACAAATGCCAGGTGACTGTGAAATAACTAACAGCACTTTTTCCACAAGTGAAGCCAGTAACTTACTATCCTACTAGATTAGCTCTAGTTGCTTGTGCTTTACCTCCATGCATGAGATCAGTATGTGCAGCAGCTTAAGCTGTACAATGTTTCAGGATATAGTTTTTCACCTTTTTGACACTGTTAGTTCCACACGAGGTAGATGTCTACTACTGCAGGCTAAAATTACATTTCTGTCACCTACAAGACACCTGTCTTTAATGTTACTGTTACTCTCACAACCACATATTACCATAAAGTGATGCACAATTCTGAATCCGTCAAACCTTTTGCCAACGAAAGAAGAGGGCACTTCTCATGAGTGTAGAGAGCACGTAGAGAAGGAGTGTAAGCCGAGGGATGACTTAATAGATGTGCCACTTGGTGAGGGAAAGGTTTGGTTTGTTGATGGTTTGAGTTTTACAACAGTAGAGGGACAGACTAAAATAGGTTTTACCGTAGTAGATAGTGCGAAAGTTATCTGTGCAGGACAACTGACATGTTTCATATTTGCTTGAGTAGCAGAGATAGTAGGTTTAACGGAAGTGTGTAATGCTGAAGAGTGTCAATATACACTGATAGCCAGTATGCATTTGCTACATTACATTTCTTTGTAGTACAGTGGGTGAGACGAGGTGTGACAGCCTCTACAGGGAAACCTGTAGAACACGCCAAACTCTTGCGAAATCTGCTGGAGGCAGAGTTATTGCCCAGTAGAATTGGCGTTTGCAAATGTGTAGCACACATGTGAGGGAAAGATCCAGTTGCATTAGAGAATGCTTTTGCACATAAGATCGCGAAAGACGCAACTTTACGAGAACATGGTGTTAACATTTTAGCAGTGCAATGCCAGCAGACGTTGGCTATTATGTGGAATGCACTGGTAGACATGCAGGGCCACTCACCTACTGCAGGAAAACAGCTGTGACTTACAGAAGGAGTGAGCTTGCAGGATGGTGTTTGTTATCTGTGTGATAAACCAATACTGCCTTAGAATTTATATAGGACTGCTGCTATTTTGCGCCATGGGCTTTGCCATGTCACAACAGGAGGGAGATAATGAGTAGTTTATACTTTAAGATTAAAATACCCTTAAAAAAAATTTTTGCAGGTCATGTATGATATGTTGCAAGCACAATTCTCGGGGTAATTTGAGACCTAAGAGAGGGAAATTCCCCAGACCCGGTCACCCATTTTAAGTTATTCACATGGACTTTATAGAGCTGTCCAACTGTAATAACTATAAGTACTGTTTAGTGATAGTGTGTCCTTTTTCAAAGTGGGTAGAAATTGTACAAACTAGAAAAGCAGATGCCATTTCGGTTGCCAAAGCAATATGTAAGAATATCATTTGGAACATGGGATTCCCAAGACCATTTATAGTGATAATGGTCCACATTTTGTAAATGAAGTTATTAGATTAATGGCACAACATCTAGGGATAACACTAAAACATCATTGTTTATATCACCCACAAAGTGCAGGGTTGATAGAGAGACCTAATGGAACAGTAAAGTTAAGACTTAGGAAGAGACGCAGGACATGGTTAAACGGTATAGAATTAGTTAAGATGTATATGAATGTACATGAGGATTACTCCAACAGAGAATGGTCTGACTCTTTGAGATTATATATGTTAGAGTATTTAGAGTTCTAGTCTTCTGTAGTGATGATAGAAAAGCAGAAGAGAGATCATATTAGCAGATTAGATGCTTAAAATGTTTAAAAATGAATAAGTCTTGAGAACAAATGATCTGCCAGATGATTCTGTTCTCTGCAGGAGCAGTGTCTGAAGTCTGGAGATTGGATGTTGATAAGGCCATGGAGAGGAAGTGCTGGTCCAGTCCACGGTGGGAAGGTCCCTATCGGATGCTGCTGACGACGACCACAGCAGTGAAGATTGCTGAAAGGATTACTTGGATACATCAAGCGCACTGCAAGAAGGTGACACACATCCAGGCCAGCTCGGGGTAAGTGGCAGGAAGACCGGGTACAAAGGGGGGGGAAAGCCTCCAGGGCCCCTCGTCTCAATCCGGTGAAGAAACCAACTGAGCCACAGGTACTCATCAGAATGGCTGGGAATGTGCTGTGCGCCTTCTTGTGCCTGTGGACCCAGAGTGGGATGACAGGAGCGCACTGGGACAGAGCAAATCACACCCAGTACCCGCATGGGGTTTTTAACAACTACTGGTGGCAGTTTGTGAACACAACCGCTCACATAAAGAACGAGACCAATGGTTATGCTTGTGATGCCACTGTCTACACATTCTTCTGGACTGTGGCCATATAGCATCACTGAGAGCGAGACAGTTGTTTGGTTGCCTTGGCAACACATCCAGGAGTAAACGTACTTGAAACACTGCCAACTTTTCAACTGCTCTGAACCTGACTGGACGGTTGATTCACCAGTAGCTGGGAAGGTGAACTGCTCTGGTACAACAGACCTGCTAGTCTGACTTAAGAATTTGACTTGCTGCAGGACATTGAACAACTAAACGAACCGGAAACAGGCCAGTTGCCTATGTGTATGAAGGGCAATGGATTAGTCCAAGTTGGAGATTTACCATGAAATTTGTGCAACATCACCTATTCTTTGTGTCCTCTGCAAGAAGGATGCAAACAGAGAAGCCTTTTGTCTACATTTACATCATGAACACTTCTCTAAGCTGGTTGAGGTTTTGAGCCAAGAAGATCAAAACAGCTTGATCCAATTTCCTTTACAAAACTTTTCCTGTGGTGACAACAGGACAGGAGAAGAGTTGTAAATGCAGACTAGAAAGCGAAAATTTCAGAAGAAATTTTAAGTGTGCCTATGCCGCTGCTAATCACTGTAGTTTGCCATTCATACGGCTACAGAGAGCAAAACTCAGCAGAGCAGCCATTCTCCACCATGAGTTATGATAAAAACAAACACCGCTCGCGCCTCACAGATGACAGCTTACAGTTTTGGGTAAAGATGAGGTGACTTCAGTTACAGCCCGATTTGCAGGCGTTGTGCACAGAGGTTCATGAGCAGAAGTCCCATTGTATCACGGCAGACCCCGACAATGTTTGCATGAACATGCTTTGAAGCATTACGTTATGGACCACTTTTCACACATGGTTGGTGTACCCACACAGGCAGCTGTAGCTTTTCAACTCATAGCCCAACACACACCCAAAAACAGCCAAGAGAGCACAGACTTTACACCCGTGGGTCCACCTCCCCTGCAGCGGCACTGCAGACCACGCCCGACACACACATCAAACACATAAAATAAATATTTATGCACTTTCGCATTCACTTTTTGTTTTTGTTATTTTTACACAGTGTTCTGAATGATGAACAATGGTCTACAGCCAATCTTGTGTATTATTATACAAACTTTGGTTGTAAGATTCAGATAAGTATTTAATAAAAGCTAAATATTTTATATGAGAGTAAGAAAGAAAAGTATATCTTTATGTCCACCTTTCTCTGTTAATGCCCTACCTGGCCTCCTGGCAAAAGCTTTGCTAGATCCGCCCCTGCACAGTTACCAGCTGTCAGCTACACAAAAAAGGAGCTTGGTGTTTACAGGGAGTGCAGAATTATTAGGCAAATGAGTATTTTGTCCACATCATCCTCTTCATGCATGTTGTCTTACTCCAAGCTGTATAGGCTCGAAAGCCTACTACCAATTAAGCATATTAGGTGATGTGCATCTCTGTAATGAGAAGGGGTGTGGTCTAATGACATCAACACCCTATATCAGGTGTGCATAATTATTAGGCAACCTCCTTTCCTTTGGCAAAATGGGTCAAAAGAAGGACTTGACAGGCTCAGAAAAGTCAAAAATAGTGAGATATCTTGCAGAGGGATGCAGCAGTCTTAAAATTGCAAAGCTTCTGAAGCGTGATCATCGAACAATCAAGCGTTTCATTCAAAATAGTCAACAGGGTCGCAAGAAGCGTGTGGAAAAACCAAGGCGCAAAATAACTGCCCATGAACCGAGAAAAGTCATGCGTGCAGCTGCCAAGATGCCACTTGTCACCAGTTTGGCCATATTTCAGAGCTGCAACATCACTGGGTGCCCAAAAGCACAAGGTGTGCAATACTCAGAGACATGGCCAAGGTAAGAAAGGCTGAAAGACGACCACCACTGAACAAGACACACAAGCTGAAACGTCAAGACTGGGCCAAGAAATATCTCAAGACTGATTTTTCTAAGGTTTTATGGACTGATGAAATGAGAGTGAGTCTTGATGGGCCAGATGGATGGGCCCGTGGCTGGATTGGTAAAGGGCAGAGAGCTCCAGTCCGACTCAGACGCCAGCAAGGTGGAGGTGGAGTACTGGTTTGGGCGGTATCATCAAAGATGAGCTTGTGGGGCCTTTTCGGGTTGAGGATGGAGTCAAGCTCAACTCCCAGTCCTACTGCCAGTTTCTGGAAGACACCTTCTTCAAGCAGTGGTACAGGAAGAAGTCTGCATCCTTCAAGAAAAACATGATTTTCATGCAGGACAATGCTCCATCACACACGTCCAAGTACTCCACAGCGTGGCTGGCAAGAAAGGGTATAAAGAAGAAAAACTAATGACATGGCCTCCTTGTTCACCTGATCTGAACCCCATTGAGAACCTGTGGTCCATCATCAAATGTGAGATTTACAAGGAGGAAAACAATACACCTCTCTGAACAGTGTCTGGGAGGCTGTGGTTGCTGCTGCACGCAATGTTGATGGTGAACAGATCAAAACACTGACAGAATCCATGGATGGCAGGCTTTTGAGTGTCCTTGCAAAGAAAGGTGGCTATATTGGTCGCTGATTTGTTTTGGTTTTGTTTTTGAATGTCAGAAATGTATATTTGTGAATGTGGAGATGTTATATTGGTTTCACTGGTAAAATAAATAATTGAAATGGGTATATATTTGTTTTTGTTAAGTTGCCTAATAATTATGCACAGTAATAGTCACCTGCACACACAGATATCCCCTAAAATAGCTAAAACTAAAAACTACTTCCAAAAACTTTCAGCTTTGATATTAATGAGTTTTTTGGGTTCATTGAGAACATGGTTGTTGTTCAATAATAAAATTATTCCTCAAAAATACAACTTGCCTAATAATTCTGCACTCCCTGTATTTGTCTCTCAAAAATAGTTCATAACTTCCTTCAACTTATTCATGTCACCTAAAGAGTAAACCTGTTTCTCCATCACCAGTTCAGCTCTGATGATTCAGTAAGGACATCTGCCGTTTTACAGCTGTAGCTCCAGCAAACATCAGCTGATACCAGAAATTAAAAGCAAATGAATTCGAACAACAGCTGATCAAGCTTAAACGTGCTGCTGTTGTTTTGCGCGATAAACAAACAAGAGAAAACGCCGATCATTGATCAGTTTCATGACTGAAGTTTCAACAGGCGAGAGAATGACAGGGAGGCTCTCATAAAGTTCAACATGCGCACACAGCTGTATAGAAACTCCATCGTGCTAGCTAGAGCGCAGTACGAGTTATTGTAAGTGATTGAAAAAGTCAGCACAACGAAAAATAAACTACACCTAAACTCGGTTTATATCTGACCGAAATAGAGTGCAGTTCATAACTTCTTACCTGAAATTCAGTTCACCTCACGCTCCTGCCTTCGCTTTCCTGATCCATGATTGACCACCGCGTTAGCAATCGCCTGCCCGGCCTCGTATGTCTCGTTGGCGGCATGTCCTTTCTGTCACACACGGTGGATAGCTGCCCTCTGTTGTAGCTCCACCACCAAACAACTCAGTTATTTTTCCACATCGACCAGCATCATCGGCCCATATAAATGAAAAATAAGTCCAGCTAAGACACAGACCCTTGCCGAGCGATCGGGCGATGAAACAAATTTTAGCTACCTCACTATCAGCCAAGCCTGGGTGGTTTTTCACGAAGGGTCACTAGCGGCGCTAGCTAGCTAAGCTAGCAGCGCTAGCTAGCTAGCCGGCTATCAGCAACACATAAGAGAACTGTTGCTAAATAAACTACACCTAAACTCGGTTTATATCTGACCCAAATAGAGTGCAGGTCATAACTTCTTACCTCAAATTCAGTTCACCTCACGCTCCTGCCTTCGCTTTCCCTGATCCACGATTGACCTCCGTGTTAGCAAACACCGGTCGCCTGCCTCGTATGTCTCATTCGCGGCATGTCCTTTCTGTCATACACCGGTGGATAGCTGCCCACTGTTGTAGCTCCGCGTTATAGCACCACCAAACAACTCAGTTATTTTTTCCACATCCAGCTGTAACTCCGATTCTATGCGAGCATTTGCGAGACCGGGGAGGTGAAACGACAGAGAGAGTCCCTCGCTATCCATTTGCAGCCAAGTCGCGGCAGCTAGCTAGGTAGCCGGCTAGCTGTCAGGCAGGACCGACGTAGTCAGAGCACTGTCGCTAAATATGGGATGTCTTGATAAAACAAGCAGATATTTGAAGTTTACACACCTACATTCTCGCCTGAAAATATCTTAAAAGCTTATTTTGTGACCTAGAAACACGAATAAAAGACATATAAAATGAAGTGGTGGCCGCCATTGTTCACTCTGTAGAGGCGTGCTATGAATTGTGGGATATGGAGTTTTCAACACAAGGATAAATCTTTTCGGCTGTACTACTCCCGGTATACCACTAGAGAGAGCCAAGACACCACAAATGAAGTCTGTTTCTATGGCGCCAAAAGAAGAATCTTTCTAAATTTGCACTAAAATATTAATATTTAAAAAACTATAAAAGTCATGAACACCAAAAGTCGTACCATACTAGTCCAGCTCCAGCCGCACAAAATGATCTAACATATGTAACCCTAATGTCAAAACTGTTTGGCAGAGGAGCGCGGGAAAATTTTCACTAAAATATTAATATTTCAAAAACTATAATAGTCTTAAACACCAAAAGTCATAGCACACCATTCCAGATCCAGCCGCACAAAATGAGGTAACATATATGAAGTTTGTCTCAAAACTGCGGGGCGAGTTTCGCTGCAAAATTTCAGGCGGAAACTGGAGAATAATAATAACTAGAAAAATTTGCATTTCCTGCGAAAATGCTGTGTGGATGCCTTAACGCTGAAGCTGTCTGCTGAAAAGCTGAAAAAGATGAAAAGTTGCAAAAAGTTGTATGGTGGT
The DNA here is from genome assembly GCF_013358895.1 of Oreochromis aureus. Taxonomy (NCBI): domain Eukaryota; kingdom Metazoa; phylum Chordata; class Actinopteri; order Cichliformes; family Cichlidae; genus Oreochromis; species Oreochromis aureus. Next base: position 21,396,499 of record NC_052946.1, on the reverse strand, counting down.
GGAAAAAAAATGTCACCCTGAGCAGGATTCGAACCTGGACCTCCTGGGAGCAAGGTGGCTACTCATCTCACTGTGCCAAATTCAATCTCACAAGTTAAGAGATGGAGAGACTGACAATTATGGTGAAATGAGCAGAAACTGCTGAGAATTGCGCTGATAAGAGGTGAAATGGTTGAAAATTTTGCAGAAAAGAGGTGAATCAGCAGAATTTCTGCAGAAAAGAGGCAAAGAAGCAGAACGTTGTGCTGAATAGAGGTGAGTCAGCAGAATTTCTGCTGAAAAGAGGCAAAACAACCTGTTTCTGCTCAAATTCACCAATCAGAGGTCTGTCTGCTTCATCAGGTGGGTACTTGTATGTATTTCTGCCATGGAGCGTTAACAAGAATCTGAGGTCCATATTAGAAAAGCTGCTAAAATCATAAAACTTGCGCTGAAAAGAGATGAATCAGCAGAGTTTCTGCTGAAAAGAGGTTTTTTTTTCCTGAAAACCGCCAAAAAAGCTGGAATTTGTGCTGAAAAGGGGTGGAAAAAAAATGAAAATTTTGCTGAAAAGGCTAAAGCATACCAAATCAAACTATTTGTGCCAAAAGATAGTGTTTCTGCCATATTGTGGTACTACTACATTACAACATGAATACGGATTAAAGATGAAAGAAACTGGCAACAAATTCCTCCACTACAAACCAGTCTGATACCACTTCTTTGCAGTGTTCACGTTTACTAAGGCACTACCCAAAAGGCGCCACAAGAGGGCACTCCAACACAAGAGATGACCTATGTACACTGATGCACTTAGTAACAGTCAGCCTCCTTGAATTGGCAGAAATACTGTGATTTAGTAGTAATACTATAACATAACAGATATACTGTGATGTTGCAGACATAGTATGTTTTTGCACTACTCATTTGTAGTGAAAAAAATTAGCAATATAAATTACAGGTCTGTGATAGTGTATAAATTTGTAGTGAAAAAATTTTTTTGACCAAGGTGGGATTGAACCCACGACCTTGGAGCTGCAGAGCCGTGTCATTACTGATTGCGCCACCTGGAAAGGGGGCGGGTCGCTGAAAAACAAACACATCAGCAATCAGAAATAGATCGCGATGAGAGGCGAAAAGCGCCGTTTTTTGGAGTTACAAAACGTCGTGTAACTCAAAAACTAGGAGGCCTAGCAGCATAATTCTTGTACTGGGTGAATCAGCGGACTTTGGTGTATTTTGACTACGATTTTCATTGCTCTTTGTAGCTCCGTCGCGGAGATATGACAAGAGAAGAAACGGGTTCATTTTAAGAGTTTGAAAACAAACATAATTTATGACTCAACAGGAAGATAACACTTTGCTTTATTAAAATTATTGTGGCATGCAGAGGAATCTTGCAAAGAAACTCACAGGGAGAGATTGAGCCTGTATTTCCACCCCAAGCTGGTAGGGGGAGCTTTTTATTGAACATGCTTGTGCTACAATGTGCTTCAAGGGTCAATAACAGCATAACAGAACTCACTTATGGTACTGCATTCTTCCTATAAAACAATAACTGTCAGTGACTTTGTACCGTAGTATAAACACAACATTCAAGACAACAGTTAAAAAGTAACGTAACCATAAACAATGAAACAAGAACATCTAAAATGCAGCACATGTCCCAAGGAATGATGGGAGAGAACTAGCTGTTCCCTCAACACGCCACATTATTTATGATTTGTGATTTGGCAGAAACACTGGGACTTGGTATAAATATTATGATTTACATGAAATACTTTGACTTACCAGAAATTCTATAATCTAGCAAAAAGCACTTCAGCATAGCAGAAATTCTATGATTGAGCAGAATTACTAGGATTTAGCACAAACACTATGATTTGTCTAAAAAACCCTTTATTTTGCAGTTATATTGTGATTTGGCAGAAATACTATGCTTTGGAACAAATACCAAGATTTGGCAGAAATACTATGAGCAGTAATAATATAACATAGCAGAAATACTGTTATTTTGTGAAAATACTATGCTTTGGCACAAATACCATGATTTGGCCAAAATACTATGATTTAGCAGAAATACTATGATTTAGCAGAAATACTAAGATGTAGTAGAAGTACTTTGATTTAACAGAAATACTATTATGGAGGAGTAATACTTTAAAATGGGAGAAATATTGATACACACACACACACATACACAGAGCCTAAAGGGAACAGTGGCTGTTAAGAGTCTGGGCTTGATATATCTAGGTCAGTTAAAGTAGCTGCACCTGCTGTAATCAGCCCTTACACACACAGACACAGAGAGAGGTATATAAGTTTTCTGCAGTGTATTTCTCACATTCACATTCAGGATTCCCCTCGAACCTCCTGGTCCCAAGGCAGCTACTCATCTCACTGAGCCAAACTCATTCTCACAAAGAAGAGGTAGATAGACTGACAATTGTGCTGAAATTATCAGAAGCTGCTGAGAACTGTGCTGATAAGAGGCAAAAAGGATGAAAATTTTGCAGAAAAGAGGTGAATCAGCAGAATTTCTGCAGAAAAGAGGCAAAGAAGCAGAACGTTATGCGCTGAAAGAGGTGAATCAGCAGAGTTTCTGCTGAAAAGAGTTGTTTTTTTTTGAAAAAAAAAAAGCTGAATTTGTGTCTGTCTGCTAAAAATAGCTGAAAAACTTGAAAAGTAGCAAAAAAATTGTATATTTTGGAGAAGCATAAGAACTTAGCAAAATGTAAAAACTAGCAGAACTGCAATAATGTAAAGAAAACATAATACTCAGCAGAAATAAAATAACCTAACAGAACTTAGCAGAAATATTGTAACTATAACAAAAACTGGGCACAAATAACATGATAACTTCTCAAAAATACAGAAATTTTAGCAAATATGGTACAAGATTACAGAATACTTTATTTAAACAAAAATACCTAAACACTGCAGAAATACTGTGATTTAGGACAAATACTACAACATAGAAAATGCTGTGATTCAACAAATATACTATTCTATTTCACAAATAGAATGAATATGCTCAAATAATATGATTTTGCTCAAAAATACTATGATTTAGCAATAATACTAAGATTTGGCAGAAATACTATGCTCAGCACAAATACTATAATTAATTACAAGTTCAATAACATAGCAGAACTATCAAGATTTAAAATAAAATACTATTAGTTTTGCCCCAATACCATGATTTGGTACAAATACTATAATTACACAGACTATATTGTCAGCTAAATTGGCTGCACCTGCTGTAATCAGCACTTACACACACAGACACAGAGACAGCTATGAGTTTTCTGCAGTGTATTTCTCATTCAGGATTCCCCTCGAACAAATGGCCATAATTTCCTAACCGTAGGGGCTAGAACGCTCATTCTGACACCGATTTGTTCAGAAGAGATGGGGAAAACTTCAGGCCTTCATAATTCAGAGATAAAATATAAATTATTGAAGATATATGACTTGTAATACACTGTAACTGAGTAGAGGCGAAGCAAAACTGCCTTGACTTGCCCTCAAACAACGTTTTGTAACTCTAAATCTATATGGAGCATCAAAATCATTCTTTCACCGTAAGAAACAGCAGGCTTTGGTGAACAGTCATGGAAATTTTCAGGTCTCTGTTGAAATCCATCAAAAGATATGACGAGAGACAAAAGTGCCTCATTTCCAGAGTTTGAAATCTGAAGAAATCTGAGCGAGGAAAAATTTCCTACCCTCAAACAAGTGTAATTCATGGCCAAACGGTAATAGGTGAGGAAAAAATTTTGAATTGTGAGCATCAGGGATGTCTGAAGATATATTGGCACAAGCCTCATGTCTCAACTTTGTTTCGTTAAGGAGATATGACGATTTGAAAATGCCTCTCATTAGAGAATTCCAGCGCTGATTTTGAAGAAACTCTCCATTGAGTTTCTATGGAGAGTTTTGAGACTTTATGTTACTCTGAGGAGATTTGCAAAAATCTATAAGTCCCACAACAATGATAGTGACATTTTCTGAAAGCCAGCAAAAATACCTACATTTTGATGTATAATTTGTGGGAGTTGAGTGGAAATTGAGTGAGTAGCAAGAAGTTGTTCAGACATGAAGAGAAAATTCAGAAAGGACGAGTGCACACTCTGAGTTAATTGCATAGCAACCATAACAACGCATGTATTTTCTGAAAAATCACAATTTTGCAACTGAAAACTTAAAGAGGTATAAAATTAAAACGGTAGAAGATCTGAAAAAGCTGAATCATTGAGGAATAGCCCAATAGTCTGAGAACATTTTAAAGTTTGAATGGAGTTTCTAGGTGAAAGTATGACAAAGTAGTTAAGTTTCAAAAACAAGCAAGTTTTAGCAGAATTGTGGAAGTTTTCCATTCATTTCAATGGGACAAATTAAAGGAAAAAGGGTAATATTTTAAAAGTATAACAGTAATAAACACCAAAAGTCATAGCAAACATTAGCAGAAAGAGCAGAACAGTATAGAGTTTGAACGGAGAAAATCGGCTGAAAACTGAGGCAGTAGATAGACGGCAAAAAAACGTGGAAGCAACTTGAAGAATAATAAAGAACTAGAAAAATTTGCATTTCCTGCGAAAATGCTGTGTGGATGCCTTAACGCTGAAGCTGTCTGCTGAAAAGCTGAAAAAGATGAAAAGTTGCAAAAGTTGTATGGTGGTGAAGAAACTGAAAATTCCGCTGAAAACAAGTGAAGAAGGAGAGATTTTTGCTTAAAAGTGGTGAAAAGCAAAAATTCTACTGCAAAGGGTAAAGACGGCGAAATTTTGCTAAAAAGTGGTGAAAGAAACCCTCCTATGTTGCCATGAGCAGGATTCAACCCGCCCTCCTGGTCTCAAGGCAGCTACTCATCTCACTGAGCCAAACTCATTCTCCCAATGAAGAGGTGGAGAGACTGACACTTTTGCTGAAATGAGCAGAAGCTGCTGAGAATTGTGCTGATAAGAGGAGAAAAGGCTGAAAATTTTGCAGAAAAGAGGTGAATCAGCAGAATTTCTGCAGAAAAGAGGTAAAGAAGCAGAAAGTTGCACTGAAAAGAGATGAATCAGCAGAATTTCTGCTCAAAAGAGGTTTTTCTGAAAACAGCTGAGATTTGTGCTAATAAGAGGTGAAAAGGCTGAAAATTTTATGGAAGAGGTGAATAAGCAGAATTTTCAGCAGAATTCTGCCGAAAAGATGTTTTTGCTGAAAATACCTGAAAAAGCAGGGACTTGTGCTGAAAAGTGGTGAAAAAAAAAAAAAATACTGCCGTGAGCAGGATTTGAAACTGGCCCTCCTGGTCTCAAGGAAGCCACTCATCTCACTGAGCCAAACTCACTCTTGCAAAGAAGAGGTGGAGAGACTCATAATTCTGCTGAAATGAGCAGAAGCTGCTCAAACTTCTGCAGAAAAGAGGTGAATCAGCAGAATTTCTGCTGAAAAGAGGTAAAACAACCTGTTTCTGCTCAAATTCACCAATCAGAGGTACTGCCTCTGTCTGCTTCATCAGGTGGGTACTTGTATGTATTTCTGCCATGGAGCATTAACAAGAATCTGAGGTCCATATTAGAAAAGCTGCTAAAATCATAAAACGTGCGCTGAAAAGAGATGAATCAGCAGAGTTTCTGCTGAAAAGAGTTGTTTTTTTTTTCTGAATACAGCCAAAAGGCTGGAATTTGTGCTGAAAAGGGGTGAAAAAAATGAAAATTTTGCTGAAAAGGGGTGAAGAAGCTAAAGTATACCAAATCAAAGTATTTGTGCCAAAACATAGTGTTTCTGCCATATTGTGGTACTACTACATTACAACATGAATACGGATTAAAGATGAAAGAAACTGGCAACAAATTCCTCCACTACAAACCAGTCTGATACCACTTCTTTGCAGTGTTCACATTTACTAAGGCACTATCCAAAAGGCGCCACAAGAGGGCACTCCAACACAACAGATGACCTATGTACACTGATGCACTTAGTAACAGTCAGCCTCCTTGAATTGGCAGAAATACTGTGATTTAGTAGTAATACTATAACATAACAGATATACTGTGATGTTGCAGACAGACATAGTATGTTTTTGCACTACTCATTTGTAGTGAAAGAAATTAGCAATATAAATTAGAGGTCTGTGATAGTGTATAAATTTGTAGGAAAAAAATGTTGACCAAGGTGGGATTGAACGCACGACCTTTGAACTGCAGAGACGTGTCATTACTTACTCTGCTGAAATTAGCAGAAGCTGCTGAGAATTGTGCTGATAAGAGGTGAAAAGGCTGAAAATTTTGCAGAAAAGAGGTGAATCAGCAGAATTTCTGCAGAAAAGAGGCAAAGGAGCAGAAACTTGCGCTGAAAAGAGATGAATCAGCAGAGTTTCTCCTTAAAAGAGTTTTTTTTTGAAAAACAGCCCCAAAAATGGAATTTGTGCTGAAAAGGTGAAGAAGCTAAAGTATACCAAATCAAAGTATTTGTGCCAAAACATAGTGTTTCTGCCATATTGTGGTATTTGTGCCACAAAAGTTACTACATTACAACATGAATACAGATTAAAGATGAAAGAAACTGGCAACAAATTCCTCCACTACAAACCAGTCTGATACCACTTCTTTGCAGTGTTCACGCTTTACTAAGGCACTACCCAAAAGGCGCCACAAGAGGGCACTCCAACACAAGAGATGAGGTGAATGAGCAGAACTTCTGCAGAAAAGAGGCAGAACAAAAGAGAAAACTGAAAACAGCTTTTGCCATGACCGGGATTTGAACCTGGCCCTTGTGGTCTCAAGGTAGCTGCTCATCTCACTGAACCAAACTCATTCTCACAAAAGCAAGAGATGGAGCAACAGACAATTTTGCTAAATGAGCAGAAGCTGCTGAGAACTGTGCTGAGAAGAAGTGAAAAGGCTGAAAATTTTGCAGAAAAGAGGTGAATCAGCAGAATTTCTGCAGAAAAGAGGTAAAGAAGCAATAAGTTGCGCTGAAAAGAGATGAATCAGCAGAGTTTCTGCTCAAAAGAGTTTTGTTTTTCTGAAAACAGCCAAAAAGCTGGAATTTGTGCTGAAAAGGGTGAAAAAATGAAAATTTTGCCTACAGGGTGAAGAAGCTAAAGTATACCAAATCAAAGTATTTGTGCCAAAACATAGTGTTTCTGCCATATTGTGGTACTACTACATTACAACATGAATACGGATTAAAGATGAAAGAAACTGGCAACAAATTCCTCCACTAAAACCAGTCTGATACCACTTCTTTGCAGTGTTCACGTTTACTAAGGCACTACCCAAAAGGTGCCACAAGAGGGCACTCCAACACAAGAGATGACCTATGTACACTGATGCACTTAGTAACAGTCAGCCTCCTACTTAGCCATTACGTAATACAGCGATATTACAGTGTACAAATTCACATAAATTTGCAGGGGAACAAACAAAGCAGGAACAAGCCCAAAACAATCAAATAACTGTGCTGCCATAGCTATCACTAACTAGCACATACGCTAAAGGTAACTAAAACAATACACACAAGTAGCAGGGTAAACATCTTAAGCATGGAACATTAACTCACGTTTATGTGACACACACCATCCCCAACAAATACAGGATGGGCTATTTGCTCCCCTTCCCAGCAGCTCTCTCCTCAATCGTTAGCCCAGGAACGAAGGAAGACCATCTAGCTCAGAAGTCCCATGAATTCCCTCACTGCTCAGAGGCTGCTGGGTAATGTAGCTCACACTAATACAGGTTTTTCTACAAGCACAATTACTATAACATAGCAGAAATGCTGTGATTTTGTTGAAATACTATGCTTTAGGACAAATACTATGATTTGGCAGAAATACTATGTTTTAGGACATATACTATGATTTGGCTCAAATACTATGATATAGCAGCAATACTATGTTTTGGTACAAATGCTGCGCTTAGGCACAAATATTATGATTTGGCAGACACTATGATTTAGCAGAGATAATATGATTTGGCAGAAATACTAAACTTTGGCACAAATACTATAATTGAGTACTTTAAGATGAGAGAAATACTGTGATTTTGCAGAAATACTATGTTTCAGTACAAATACTATGACAAAGCAGAAATACTATGACTTAGAAGTAATACTATAACAAAAGGGATTCCTCAAAATACTATGAAATTGCAGTAATTCTATGATTTGGCAGAAATACTGTACTTCAGACAAATACAATGCTTTGGTACAAATACTATATTTTGATTTGAATACTATGATTTGGCACGAGTAGTATGATTTAGTACAAATACTACGAATTGGCAGAAATACTGTGACTTAGTAGTAATAGTATAACATAACAGATATAGACTGTCTGCAAAATCATACTATGTTTTTGCACAACTAGCACAATATGGCAGAAATACTATGATTTGGCACAAGTACTATGATTTAGTACAAATACTCTTATTGGCACAAATACTATGTTTCAGTACAAATACTACGATTTGGCAATAATACTGGGTTTTAGCACAACTACTGAGATTTGGGTGAAATACTATGATTTAGAAGAAATACTATGACTTCAGACAAATACAATGTTTTGGTTCAAATAATATGATTTGCAAAAAATACTATGATTTGGCACAAGTACCATGATTTAGTACAAATACTACGATTTCGCTCAAATACTATGGAATTGCAGTAATACTATGATTTGGAATACTATGATTTGGTAGGAATACTATGCCTTAGTAGTAATACTATAACATAACAGATATACTATGATTTTGCAGAAATTCTATGTTTTTGCACAAATACTACAATTTGGCAGAAATACTATGTTTGGGCAGTAATACTATGATTTGCTATAAATACTATGATTTGGCACATATACTATAATCAGCAGATATACTATAACATAACAGAAATTCTACGACTTAGTAGTAACACTATAATATAACAGAAATTTTAACTGGGCACAAATAACATGATTTGGCACAAATACCATGATTTGGCAAAAAGATATCATGATTTGGCACAAATACGATCATATTGCAGAAATACTATGATTGGGTACAAATACTATGATTTGGCACAAGTACTATGAATAAGTACAAATACTATGATTTGGCAGAAATACTATGATTTAGCAGAAATACTATGTTTTAACATAAATAATATCTTTTGACACAAATTTCTGCTAAAGGTACTATTTCTGCTTTTTAGCAGAAATACTGTAATTTTGCACAAATACTATGATTTGGGATAAATACTGTGATTTGGCAGATATACTATATTCAGCAAATATACTATAACATAACACACATTCCTCCACTTAGTAGTAATACTATAACATAAAATAAATATTATGGTTTTGCCCCAAAACCATGATTTGGCACAAACACCATGATTTTTCAAAAATACTATGATTTAGCAGAAATACTATGATTGAGCAGAAGTACTAAGATGTAGTAGAAGTACTTTGATTTAGCACAAATACTATTATGGAGGAGTAATACTTTAACATGGGAGAAATATTGATACTCACACACGCATACACAGAGAGCAAAGTGTACAGGGCTGTTGAGAGTCTGGGCTTGGTATATCTAGGTCAGCTAAATTGGCTGCACCTGCTGTAATCAGCACTTACACACACAGACACAGAGAGAGCTATGGGTTTTCTTCAGTGTATTTCTCACATTAAGGATTCCCCTCGAACAAATGGCCATAATTTCCTAACCGTAGGAGCTAGAACGGTCATTCTGACACCGCTTTTGTTCAGAAGAGATGGGGAATCTGCAGGTCTTCATAATTCAGAGAAAAATATAAATTATTGAAGATATATGACTTGTAACACACTGTAACTGAGTAGAGGCAAAGCAAAACTGCCTTGACTTGCCCTCAAACAACGTTTTGTAACTCTAAATCTATATGGAGCATCAAAATCATTCTTTCACCGTAAGAAACAGCAGGCTTTGGTGAACAGTCATGGAAATTTTCAGGTCTCTGTTGAAATCCATCAAAAAGATATGACGAGAGAAAAAAGTGCCTCATTTCCAGAGTTTGAAATCTGAAGAGATCTGAGCAAGGCACAAATTTCCTACCCTCAAACAAGTGTAACTCATCTCAAAACGGTAATAGGTGGGAAAAAAATTTTGAATTGTGAGCATCAGGGATGTCTGAAGATATATGGGCACAAGCCTCATGTCTCAACTTTGTTTCGTTAAGGAGATATGACGATTTGAAAATGCCTCTCATTAGAGAATTCCAGCGCTGATTTTGAAGAAACTCTCCATTGAGTTTCTATGGAGAGTTTTGAGACTTTATGTTACTCTGAGGAGATTTGCAAAAATCTATAAGTCCCACAACAATGATGGTGACATTTTCTGAAAGCCAGCAAAAATACCTACGTTTTGATGTATAATTTGTGGGGGTTAAGTGGAAATTGAGCGAGTAGCAAGAAGTCGCTCAGACATGAAGAGAAAATTCAGAAAGGACGAGTGCACACTCTGAGTTAATTGCATAGCAACCATAACAACGCATGTATTTTCTGAAAAATCCCAATTTTGCAACTGAAAACTTAAAGAGGTATAAAATTAAAACGGTAGAAGATCTGAAAAGCTGAATCACACAGCAATAGCCCAATAGTCTGAGAACATTTTAAAGTTTGAATGGAGTTTCTAGGTGAAAGTATGACAAAGTAGTTAAGTTTCAAAAACAAGCAAGTTTTAGCAGAATTTCTGAAGATTTCCATTCATTTCAATGGGACAAATTAAAGGAAAAAGTGTAATATTTTAAAAAGTATAACAGTAATAAACACCAAAAGTCATAGCAAACATTAGCAGAAAGAGCAGAACAGTATAGAGTTTGAACGGAGAAAATCGGCTGAAAACTGAGGCAGTAGTTAAACGGCAAAAAAGCGTCGGAAGCAACTTGAAGAATAATAATAAAGAAGAAAGAGAAACAGGATCTCAATAGTGTGGAAGCCCTTTTAGGGCATCCACACAATAAAGAATAAAGAGAAACAGGAACTCAATAGTGTGGAAGTTTCTTTAGGGCATCCACACAATAAAGAGAAACAGGAACTCAATAGTGTGGAAGCCCTTTAAGGGCATCCACACAACTAGAAAAATTGCATTTCCTCTGCGAAAATGCTGTGTGGATGCCATAACGCTGAAGCTGTCTGCTGAAAATGACTGAAAAAGATGAAAAGCTGCAAAAATTGTAACGGCAGTAAAGAAACTGAAAAATTCTGCTGAAAACAGGTGAAGAAGCAGAATCTTTTGCTGAAAAGAGTTGAAAAGGCAAAGATTCTGCTTAAAAGGGGTAAGAAGGTTCAAATTTGTACTGAAGAGGTGAAAAAGTTTCTTCTGAAATGAGCAGAAGATACTGAGATTTGTACTGATAACAGATGAAAGGCTGAAAATTGTGCTTAAAATAGGTGAATCAGCAGAATTTCTACTGAAAAGAGGGAAAGTTGTAGAACGTTGCACTGAAAACAGGTGAATCAGTAGAATTTCCGCTAAAAAAGAGATTTCTGCTAAAAACAACCGAAAAAGCTGGTATTTGTGCTGAAAAGTGATGAAAAAACTCACAATTCTGCTGAAACGGGATGAAGAAGAGGTGTTGGGGTCTTGAGAAGAGTTAAATAAGTTGAACTGATATGGTTGGGTACAAATACTATGATTTGGCAATAATACTGCGTTTTAGCACAACTACTGAGATTTGATTGAAATACTATGATTTAGAAGAAATATTATGACTTTGTGCAAATACAATGTTTTGGCACAAATACTATGATTTGGTTGGAATGCTATGATTTGAAACAAATACTATGATTTGGCAGAAATACTATTATTTGGTAGAAATGCTATGATTTACCAGAAATACTATGTTTCTCCAAAATACTATGATTTTGCAGAAATACTATGCCTTAGTAGTAATACTTTAACATAACAGATATATGATGATTTTGCAGACATTCTGGTTTTACACAAATACTATAATGTGGCAGAAATACTATCTTTTAGCACAAATACTATAATTTGGCACAAGTACTATGATTTAGTACAAATACTCTTATTGGCACAAATACTATGTTTCAGTACAAATACTACGATTTGGCAATAATACTGGGTTTTAGCACAACTACTGAGATTTGGGTGAAATACTATGATTTAGAAGAAATACTATGACTTCGTACAAATACAATGTTTTGGTTCAAATAATATGATTTGCAAAAAATACTATGATTTGGCACAAGTACCATGATTTAGTACAAATACTACAATTTCGCTGAAATACTATGAAATTGCAGTGATACTATGATTTTGAAGGAATACTATGATTTGGTAGAAATACTATGCCTTAGTAGTAATACTATAACATAGCAGATATAATGTGATTTTGCAGACATAGTATGTTTTGCACAAATACTACGATTTCGCTCAAATACTATGGAATTGCAGTAATACTATGATTTGGAATACTATGATTTGGTAGGAATACTATGCCTTAGTAGTAATACTATAACATAACAGATATACTATGATTTTGCCGAAATTCTATGTTTTTTTAACAAATAGTATTTCTGCCAAATTGTAGTATGTTTGGGCAGTAATACTATGATTTGCTATAAATACTATTATTTGGCACATATACTATAATCAGCAGATATACTATAACATAACAGAAATTCTACGACTTAGTAGTAACACTATAATATAACAGAAATTTTAACTGGGCACAAATAACATGATTTGGCACAAATACCATGATTTGGCAAAAGATACCATGATTTGGCACAAATACGATCATATTGCAGAAATACTATGATTGGGTACAAATACTATGATTTGGCACAAGTACTATGAATAAGTACAAATACTATGATTTGGCAGAAATACTATGATTTAGCAGAAATACTATGTTTTAACATAAATAATATCTTTTGACACTAATTTCTGCTAAAGGTACTATTTCTGCTTTTAGCAGAAATACTGTAATTTTGCACAAATACTATGATTTGGGATAAATACTATGATTTGGCAGATATACTATATTCAGCAAATATACTATAACATAACACACATTCCTCCACTTAGTAGTAATACTATAACATAAAATAAATATTATGGTTTTGCCCCAAAACCATGATTTGGCACAAACACCATGATTTTTCAAAAATACTATGATTTAGCAGAAATACTATGATTGAGCAGAAGTACTAAGATGTAGTAGAAGTACTTTGATTTAGCACAAATACTATTATGGAGGAGTAATACTTTAACATGGGAGAAATATTGATACTCACACACGCATACACAGAGAGCAAAGTGTACAGGGGCTGTTGAGAGTCTGGGCTTGGTATATCTAGGTCAGCTAAATTGGCTGCACCTGCTGTAATCAGCACTTACACACACAGACACAGAGAGAGCTATGGGTTTTCTTCAGTGTATTTCTCACATTAAGGTTTCCCCTCGAACAAATGGCCATAATTTCCTAACCGTAGGAGCTAGAACGCTCATTCTGACACCGCTTTTGTTCAGAAGAGATGGGGAATCTGCAGGTCTTCATAATTCAGAGATAAAATATAAATTATTGAAGATATATGACTTGTAACACACTGTAACTGAGTAGAGGCAAAGCAAAACTGCCTTGACTTGCCCTCAAACAACGTTTTGTAACTCTAAATCTATATGGAGCATCAAAATCATTCTTTCACCGTAAGAAACAGCAGGCTTTGGTGAACAGTCATGGAAATTTTCAGGTCTCTGTTGAAATCCATCAAAAAGATATGACGAGAGAAAAAAGTGCCTCATTTCCAGAGTTTGAAATCTGAAGAGATCTGAGCAAGGCACGAATTTCCTACCCTCAAACAAGTGTAACTCATCTCAAAACGGTAATAGGTGGGAAAAAATTCTTGAATTGTGAGCATCAGGGATGTCTGAAGATATATGGGCACAAGCCTCATGTCTCAACTTTGTTTCGTTAAGGAGATATGACGATTTGAAAATGCCTCTCATTAGAGAATTCCAGCGCTGATTTTGAAGAAACTCTCCATTGAGTTTCTATGGAGAGTTTTGAGACTTTATGTTACTCTGAGGAGATTTGCAAAAATCTATAAGTCCCACAACAATGATGGTGACATTTTCTGAAAGCCAGCAAAAATACCTACGTTTTGATGTATAATTTGTGGGGGTCGAGTGGAAATTGAGCGAGTAGCAAGAAGTCGTTCAGACATGAAGAGAAAATTCAGAAAGGACGAGTGCACACTCTGAGTTAATTGCATAGCAACCATAGCAACGCATGTATTTTCTGAAAAATCCCAATTTTGCAACTGAAAACTTAAAGAGGTATAAAATTAAAACGGTAGAAGATCTGAAAAGCTGAATCACACAGCAATAGCCCAATAGTCTGAGAACATTTTAAAGTTTGAATGGAGTTTCTAGGTGAAAGTATGACAAAGTAGTTAAGTTTCAAAACAAGCAAGTTTTAGCAGAATTTCTGAAGATTTCCATTCATTTCAATGGGACAAATTAAAGGAAAAAGTGTAATATTTTAAAAAGTATAACAGTAATAAACACCAAAAGTCATAGCAAACATTAGCAGAAAGAGCAGAACAGTACAGAGTTTGAACGGAGAAAATCGGCTGAAAACTGAGGCAGTAGTTAAACGGCAAAAAAAAGCGTCGGAAGCAACTTGAAGAATAATAATAAAGAAGAAAGAGAAACAGGATCTCAATAGTGTGGTCCACACAATAAAGAGAAACAGGAACTCAATAGTGTGGAAGCCCTTTGAGGGCATCCACACAATAATAATAATAATAATAAAGAATAAAGAGAAACAGGAACTCAATAGTGTGGATGCCTCCAGCATCCACACAATAATAAAGAACTAGAAAAAATTGCATTTCCTGCGAAAATGCTGTGTGGATGCCTTAACGCTGAAGCTGTCTGGAAGCCCTTGAGGGCATCCACACAATAAAGAGAAACAGGAACTCAATAGTGTGGAAGCCCTTTAGGGCATCCACACAATAAAGAGAAACAGGAACTCAATAGTGTGGATGCCTCCAGCATCCACACAATAATAAAGAATAAAGAGAAACAGGAACTCAATAGTGTGGATGCCTCCAGCATCCACACAACTAGAAAAATTTGCATTTCCTGCGAAAATGCTGTGTGGATGCCTTAACGCTGAAGCTGTCTGCTGAAAAGCTGAAAAAGATGAAAAGTTGCAAAAAGTTGTATGGTGGTGAAAAAAAACATTGCCCTGAGCAGGATTCGAACCTGGCCCTGCTGGTCTAAAGGCAGCTACTCATCTCACTGAGCTAAACTCACTCTGACCAAGAAGAGGTGGAGAGACGGACAACTCTGCTGAAATGAGCAGAAGCTGCTGAGAATTGTGCTGATAAGAGGAGAAAAGGCTGAAAATTTTGCAGAAAAGAGGTGAATCAGCAGAATTTCTGCTGAAAAGAGGCAAAGAAGCAGAAAGTTGCGCTGAAAAGAGATGAATCAGCAGAATTTCTGCTCAAAAGAGTTTTTTTTCTGAAAACAGCTGAGATTTGTGCTGATAAGAGGTGAAAAGGCTGAACATTTTGCAGAAAAGAGGTGAATCAGCAGAATTTCTGCAGAAAAGAGGTAAAGAAGCAATAAGTTGCGCTGAAAAGAGATGAATCAGCAGAGTTTCTGCTGAAAAGAGTTTTGTTTTTCTGAAAACAGCCAAAAAGCTGGAATTTGTGCTGAAAAGGGGTGAAAAAAATGAAAATTTTGCTGAAAAGGGGTGAAGAAGCTAAAGTATACCAAATCAAAGTATTTGTGCCAAAACATAGTGTTTCTGCCATATTGTGGTACTACTACATTACAGCATGAATACGGATTAAAGATGAAAGAAACTGGCAAAAAATTCCTCGACTACAAACCTGTCTGATACCACTTCTTTGCAGTGTTCACGCTTTACTAAGGCACTACCCAAAAGGCGCCACGAGAGGGCACTCCAACACAAGAGATGAGGTGAATGAGCAGAATTTCTGCTGAAAAGAGGCAGAAGGTTCTGTATGTAGAAAAAGAAACACTGTTGAACCATGTGTGAAATAAATAAAGAAATGAAATGAAAGGACAACCTGGTTCTGCTCAAATTCACCAATCAGAGGTACTGCCTCAGTCTGCTTCATCAGGCTGTGTACTTGTTTCTGCCATGGAGCGTTAACAAGAATCTGAGGTCCATATTAGAAAAGCTGCTAAAATCATAAAACTTTGCAGAATTGTAATAAATTAGCAATATAAATGACAGGTCTGTGATAGTGTATAAATTTGTAGTGAAAAAAAAAAAAAAACGGGACCAAGGTGGGATTGAACCCACGACCTTTGAGCTGCAGAGCCGTGTCATTACTGATTGCGCCACCTGGAAAGGGGCGGCGGTCTGAAAGACAGATACTTGGGCAGTCAGAAAATAGATCGCGGTGAGAGGCGAAAAGCGCCGCTTTTGGAGTTACAAAACGTCGTGTAACTCAAAAACTAGGAGGGCTAGCAGCGTAATTCTTGTACTGGGTGAATCAGCGGACTTTGGTGTATTTTGACTGCGATTTTCATAGCTCGTTCTACCTCCGTCGCGGAGATATGACGAGAGAAGAAACGGCTTCATTTCCAGAGTTTGAAGACTGAGAGAAGGACAGATTTCCACCCTCAAACAAACGTAATTCATTGCTCAACGGTAAGATAATTGTAAAACTGCTTCCACTGTGAGTGTCAGCAGTGTCTGAAGATATATTGGCACAAGCCTCATGTCCTAACTTTGCTTTGTTAAAGAGATATGGCGATTTGAAAATGCCTCCTGTTACAGAATTTCAGCTCTGAATTTCAAAACGTCCCCATAGACTTTGAATGGGGAGTTGTCAGACCTTGTGTCACTCCGAGGCAAATTATGAAAAAACGGTAAATCTCACAATAAAGATAGTGACATTTTCTGAAAGCCAGCAAAAATACCTACGTTTTGATGTATAATTTGTGAGGGTTGAGTGGAAATTGAGCGAGTAGCAAGAAGTTGTTCAGACGTGAAGAGAAAATTCAGAACGGACCAGCACTCACTCTGACTTAATTGCATAGCAACCATAGCAACGCATGTATTTTCTGAAAAATCACAATTTTGCAACTGAAAACTTAAAGAGAGATAAGATTAAAACGGTAGAAGATCTGAAAAAGCTGAATCAGACAGGAATAGCCCAATAATCTGAGAACATTTTAAAGTTTGAATGGAGTTTCTAGGTGAAAGTATGACAAAGTAGTTAAGTTTCAAAGACAAGCAAGTTTTAGCAGAATTGTGGAAGTTTCCATTCATTTCAATGGGACAAATTAAAGGAAAAAAAAGTGTAATATTTTAAAAAGTATAACAGTAATAAACACCAAAAGTCATAGCCATCATTAGCAGAAAGAGCAGAACAGTTTAGAGTTTGAACTGAGAAAATCGGCTGAAAACTGAAGGAGTAGATCCACGGCGAAAAACGTACGGAAGCAACTAGAATAATAAAGAATAAAGAGAAACAGGAACTCAATAGTGTGGAAGCCCTTTAGGGCATCCACACAAATAGTGTGGAAGCCCTTTAGGGCATCCACACAATAAAGAATAAAGAGAAACAGGAACTCAATAGTGTGGAAGCCCTTTTAGGGCATCCACACAATAAAGAGAAACAGGAACTCAATAGTGTGGATGCCTTTGAAGGCATCCACACAATAAAGAATAAAGAGAAAACAGGAACTCAATAGTGTGGAAGCCCTTTAGGGCATCCACACAATAAAGAATAAAGAGAAACAGGAACTCAATAGTGTGGAAGCCCTTTAGGGCATAGGTGCCAAACTCTGGCCCGCGGGCCAAATTTGGCCCGCAGCCTAATTACATTTGGCCCGCGAAGCCATGTCAAATTACTATTAGAGCTGGCCTACTGGTATTATACAGCTAATATATATATATCGTTTAGTATTAAGCTTTGCTTGTTCCATATTCAGTTTTTCAGCAAAACTTGTTTGAGTCCATAAGAAAAGATTCATTCTTATATCTGGAGGAAGATGTTTTTTTTCAATAAATATTAATGTTAGCCCACGACTTTGTTCCACTTTTGAATTTTGGCCCACTGTGTATTTGAGTTTGACACCCCTGCTTTAGGGCATCCACACAATAAAGAGAAACAGGAAAACAATTGTGTGGAAGCCCTTTAGGGCATCCACACAATAAAGAGAAACAGGAACTCAATAGTGTGGAAGCCCTTTTAGGGCATCCACACAATAATAATAAAGAATAAAGAGAAACAGGAAAACAATAGTGTGGATGCCTTAAAGCATCCACACAATAAAGAATAAAGAGAAACAGGAACTCAATAGTGTGGAAGCCCTTTTAGGGCATCCACACAATAACCCGCTTGTGGAGGCTGCCATCTTGCAAATTTGGAGCCAGAGGCTGTGTCCCAATTCAGGGTCTGCACGCTTGAAGTACGCATTTCAAATGCGATTACGTCACCGCCACGTGACGACGGCTGTCCCAATTCAAAGTGCACTTCAAATGCATACTCCAAATGCGCCGTCGATTTCCCCAAATATCAAGCGTGGTCCGGTGCACGCCTGCGGGCCCCATATATCCCACAATCCATAGCGCGGGCGGTGGGTGTGAATAATTTTGCCGCAAAATACGGCAGAAGGGAGCGGACAAAGAGTGAACTGTCAGAAGTAAGTACTGAATATGATGTCACTTATTTATGTGCGAATGTTTAAGAACATTAAAACATTACTGTTGGCCACATGTCGGCAAAATTATGTGACATTAGTGATGTTTGTACTTTCAGCGGTAACTTGGTTTTAAAGCCTCTACTTCTAAATATATATATAGTTGACCTTAATCTTACAGAGAATGTGATGATTTTATGCGTAATTAAAGTCAGTCATATATCCACAAACACAACAAGCTGAAAGTCAGTGATGCTGCTCGGTTTGCAGTCCTGAATATGACAGCACAAGCAGGATTCACTGCACTGTTAATGTTAGCTATGTTATATTGCTGCCTCTGTTTGGTGGTGTCGAGCCAAACGGACTTTAACGTGTGTTTGAGCAGAGCTGACGGTTCACTCGTTAAGCTGAAAGAAAGATGCTTTAATCACAGGAGTCACACATGTGTCCACTGTACCATCTGGGAACTCTTCTTGTTTAGCACTCGTAATAACACAAACACTAAATCCTCCTTCTCTTGTGCTGTTTTGTAGCAGTGTATACACCTGAGACTGTCACCTGTCTGTCTGTCCTGCACTCTCTCTCTGTTTCTTTCTCTCTGATTGTGGAATAAAAGTATGAACATGTATTTATAAGTTACACTTGTGTTTGAATCCTGCAGCTTATCACACATTTGATTTCCATGTGTGACAACTGCAAGTGTCCAGAGTGAGGACAGACTGAGGGACCCACTGCTGCACATCATCTGTGAGGCTTTGCACCCTGATGATCCACCAGGACAAACTCAGCAGTGTGTGAGGAAGAGGAGGAGGAAGAGCCAGCAGCAGCTGACAGATGGAGAGAATAGACAGACTGTTCCCTGTTTGTGAAGGACTGCTAGGAAAGTTTAAAATAACTAATTGTCTGTCCTGAATCAGTCTTATTAGGTAATGTTCAAATAATGTTATCATCCCAGTGTTTTCAGTGTGGGAGAAAGTACTCAGAGCCTTCAAGTTACACACTATGAAAGGCAGCAACAAGTTTAATATTCAGAAACCTAAAGTATGTATCAGCAGCAGAATGGAGCTAAAAATAAATGTTTGTTTCAGTTCTATGAAGCTTTGAGTATTTTGGATTAGTAGCACTGCTGTGTTTGTTGCATCATATTGCTGTAATTGTTTATATGCTTTATATATTCTGAGGTAAGTTGATCTATAGTGTTACATCATATTCTATAAGGATGTTATGTGTTTGTATACTTTCTGCCCAGTTTGACCCATTTAGCAGAAGTCAGCCTGTTTAAGGCGCTGATATCTATTCTGTATGACTTAAAGCAGTTATGACATGCTCTGATTTTCTCACCCAATAAAGGAATATTTCATATATCAGTCTGATCTTCATTCTATCAGAAACAGTTATCACAGCTCGTACATTTTCTTTTTACACATGTATGTAAGCACTGAGCCAAATTTAGTAATGCCAACATATTGAAAGAACAATGTTTGTCTCTTATATATAATGCATCTGTATATACACTGTCAGAGATACTTGTCTTTGAGTGAAGATTTAAGGTGATAGGAAATATAAATAACTGCTACTTGCATCTTTGACCCAGAGTTCAAGCTCATATATATATATATATATATATATATATATATATATCTGACAATACATATAATATTGTCCATATTATATTAACATTACCACAGTAAGATGACTTTAGTCTCTTGAACAACATTAGCTAATTGTTATTTACTAACTAATCTTGAAATGACTGTTCAGTACAGAAATGAAGCCCAACTATCATGTTTTACAGTCCTGTGGTCTCAACTGATCAGTGATGTCATGACAAAATGAATGACCAACAAAACATTTTTCTCCTTCATTTCTGTCACACAATGCTGTCTGAAACATTTCTCGCGGTTAGTATCATGGTTGCTAGGCAACCTGAACAGCGCGACGAAGGCTAGACCGTCCCATTTCACAAGCCTCTCACTTCCGCACTTCCCGTACTTGTAGTACGCGTAGTGTGCGTACTTCAAGCGTGCATACCCTGAATTGGGGCACAGCCAGAGTCTGCGCAGTAGTGACTTGAGGTGGAGCGACTGTGTAACGCTCCCGCCCACACACCCGCTGGACGTGACCGTAAACACGCCCCCCTACACTTTTTACGTAGCCCGGCTGCTCGAGTTTTTTTGCTAGTTTACTGCGGCTGACAACTCCTTTAATTAAGGTAAATACAACCATGTCACTGTTATAAAAAAAGACACAGCTTATCATCTTATAGTTCTAAAATCACTCTGTTGTTAATTCATTAGTTAGATTAGCCGCTAGCATACGCACTGTGTTGGAGGCTTGTTGCTAGCTAGTTAGCGATGCTATACACCTAATACTCTTAATAATCTGTGTTATTGAAGGATTCAGCACTTCTTATGTTTGTTATCCATTTTTAGACAGCGATGAGATAAGCTGCACACTCTACAGAGGCCCAGAGTTACTATTAATAACAAAAATATAACGCTGTCCTTTGAGATTTTAACATAAGACTGTGAGTGTAATGGATCTAAAACTTTTTAAATCTTCAGAGCCCTCTACAGCCTGGTAACATGGAAACTTTAAAACATCAGCAGACAAACCGTCTGCTGATGTTTTTAAAGTTTCCATGTTACCAGGCTGTAGAGGGCTCTGAAGATTTAAACAGTAGTGTAGTCTAATTTGTTCTTTTCATTTAATAATAGAGTCCATATTTTATCAACAGCTACATTCACCCTGGGAGACACTAGTGAGGGAGACCATCAGGACCAAGCTGGGTTTCCTGGGTCCAGAGGTTTGGAGAAACTTCTTCCCTTTCTTCATCACAGCTGTCCTGTGCCAGAAGTTCTGTTGACCCACTGAAAGAGGCATCATTTAAGAAACACCAGGAAGACTGAAGCCCATCGCATTGATCAAGCAGGATTCATGATCTTCACCAGCAGCTCCCTCACAGGGAAATCTTGAGCACTCCTCTGTAGGCCCGCCCCCAGGAGATGGTTAAACCCAGCATTTCATGAACACTGTGATGGAGACCTTTGGTTTGTGTAATGTTATAAATACTCAGATACTCCCAGAGGCTCGGGACTTTTACATAAAGATATTATATTCAGTCCTGTAGAAAGTTATATATTTAAAAATATATGATCCTCTCTAGTTACTCTGGTATGAACAACTCTGAATCACTTTATGGTAAATAACACACTATGTGCAAAAACTGTGAAAGAATTCCAGATGACAAGTTTGTAGTTCAACATACAAGTGACGACCTTTGACCTTCATCAGGTTTTATTTAATTGTGAGAAAATCTCATATGCTCTTCATGCAGCTGAGTACATCAAGTGTTTAAAACGGAAGCTGTGCAGGTCTGAGATCAGCAGCTTTGTGAAACACCAAACTGAGGTCCTGTTAATGCTGATATATAGTGACACAGTTACAGGGTGATTAATCCTTTTGTTTTTTGTCTTTAACTTTATCAATAAAGCTGCAGCTTTCACTACAGCACGTGTGGTACTTTAACCTTTGCACTGTTTTCATCAGTTCATTTTGCAGTTAACATGTGAACATGTTGGATGATCTGTCTGCTGTCACTGGGTGGTGCTGAGGTCTGAATCTGAGGGCAGCTCCTGTAATCACAAAGAGAACAGAACCATCAAACTCAGATATAAATTTTATCCTCAAAATTGAAATAAAGCTGATTCTTCTGTCCTCACACACTCAGGATCTGAAGTTCTTCTCTTACATTTTTTTCAGTATTACAGTACACTAGAGTACTTTAATCCATAGTTCCTGATTAATGAGGAGTTACTGAAGTACAAGCTTTTAAAAAGATGTTACTGTCTTTACAGATGTGGCAAGAGACTGAAAACATGCTGTTGTTTGCACATATTTAATATTCAGCTCTGCACAGGAGCTGCAGCAGGATGCAGCCTGTTGCTTTTACAGTATAATACTTGTAATAAAAGTACAGTAACAGTAATTAGTGACTGAGTAGCCCGGGCGCTTTCTCTTGATTTCTTTAGTAAATTCATTCACCTGCACAGATTAGCTAAACGAACCCTGACAGCCGAGTGCTCATTTTAGCTAGCTAGGTCTCAGGACCCAAGGACGGTAGTTACGGATTAGCTTACAAACACGCTTTAACTTGCCGAAAAAGTGCAGCGGGCGTCGGGTCCGTCTGTCGGGTAGTCCAGTTTACTGAAGAACACCTCAGGCTGTCAGGTTAAAACAGGCGGTCGTGTTTTCGTAACGTAAACGCTGGCCCTCCTCTCAGAGCCTACGCTCTATCTGCTATTCCCGAAATCAGATACCCAAGTTTCTCCGTGACTGCAGCTGCCAGTCAAAGCTGCTATGATGACGTTTCACCCCAATTTAACATCACCGCGGTAGGAATTGGAATCAAACTTATGGGAAAGGAGACCCCTTGGACATCAATCAGCATGATGAGAACTATTGATAACAAAAGAAAGAATCTTTGGAAAAAAATTATCTGAGGAGAATTAATTTATTTTAGTCTGACCCCAGTCCCATCCGCTAACATGGAGGAGGCGGGTTTATGACCTATACTGCAGCCAGACACCAGGGGCGATAGAGACGTTTTGGCTTCATTTTTGGGGAGCTGTCGCGTCGTCCATGTTTTCTACAGTCAATGGTGTAACTGGTAAATGGTGCTCTGGGTGCCTTGAAAAGCGCTATATGAAATCCAATCCATTATTATTATTATTACCACCCTCCCCATCTTCCCAGCGCAAAGCACAAGGCTCGCATGCGGAGTGAAGTGGAAAAAAGTGTGACAGAGAGGGTGAGAGAAAGAAAAAAAACCCCACGGCTCCCAATAAGGAGCCGGCTCGCTTTCTTCACTTCAAAGAGCCGGTGTTCTGACAAAACGTCCTACTTTGGCAAAACGTCCTACCTGTAGGAAAATTTTACGGTGTCCTCTGACAAAACGTCCTACTTTGGCAAACCGTCCTACCAGTAGGATAATTTTACGCTGCCTTATGACAAACTGCCCTACTTTGGCAAAATGTCCTACTGTACGTAATTTATGCACATTTCTGCTGCCACACAATAATTCCAGTACAAATTTAAGTAGGTATGACGGTTTGCCACTTAACTTTGCCCATCAGAGTATGTTTGTAGCTGATATTCATAAAGCCAGTACGGTTTGACACTTCTTTTTACCCATTAAAGTGTGCTTGTAGGTCACATTCACAAAGGTAGCATGGTTTGGCACGTAATTCTTCCCGTCAGAGTATGCTTCTACTTTATAATAACAAAGGTAGCATGGTTTGGTACGTAATTCTTCCCGTCAGAATTATGCTTCTTGCTCTTATTAACAAAGGTAGCATGTTTTGGCATGTAATTCTTCCCGTCAGAGTATGCTTCTAGTTTATAATAACAACGGTAGCATGTTTTGGCACGTAATTCTTCCCGTCAGAGTATGCTTCTACTTTATAATAACAAAGGTAGCATGTTTTGGCACGTAATTCTTCCCGTCAGAGTATGCTTCTAGTTTATAATAACAACGGTAGCATGTTTTGGCACGTAATTCTTCCCGTCAGAGTATGCTTCTACTTTATAATAACAAAGGTAGCATGTTTTGGCACGTAATTCTTCCCGTCAGAGTATGCTTCTGCTTTGGCGGGAAGAGTCGATGTTAAAACATGCTACCGATGTTATTATAGAGTATCTTCTACTTTATAATAACAACGGTAGCATGTTTTGGCACGTAATTCTTCCCGTCAGAGTATGCTTCTAGTTTATAATAACAGAGGTAGCATGTTTTGGCACGTAATTCTTCCCGTCAGAGTATGCTTCTACTTTATAATAACAAAGGTAGCATGTTTTGGCACGTAATTCTTCCCGTCAGAGTATGCTTCTACTTTATAATAACAAAGGTAGCATGTTTTGGCACGTAATTCTTCCCGTCAGAGTATGCTTCTAGTTTATAATAACAAAGGTAGCATGTTTTGGCACGTAATTCTTCCCGTCAGAGTATGCTTCTAGTTTATAATAACAAAGGTAGCATGTTTTGGCACTTGTTTGTAGAAGCAGTCTGCATGCCAAGGTGCTTAAGTTATACAGCTGTCACCATTGAAGTGATTGGAACACTTGACTATATAAACTTTGACAATGAACTCACTCCATTATAGTTACAGTATATATTTACTGAATATATTTACAGATATATATATATTTGATATTTACAGATCCAACAGAACACAGGGAGAAAGAAGTGGAAAATAAACAGTATTCATAACAATTATGCACATTTGTCGCACAAGTACTTGACCAGGCTGCTCTCATATTGAGCACATCCAAAATGTGCCCATCTGAGACAAAACTCACACTGCACCTGAAGAGGGAGAAGGGGGTGTAAGTGTGTTAACCAACATTACGAATTTCATGAGAAAATAATTACTACAGTGGCTTGCAAAAGTATTCGCCCCCTTGAACTTTTCCACATTTTGTCAGATTGCATTCACAAACATGAATCAATTTTATTGGAATTCCACGTGAAAGAACAACGTCTCTACCTGGTAGAGACATACCCTAAAGGTCTGGCAGCTGTAATTGCAGATAAAGGTGGTTCTACAAAGTATTGGCTCAGGGGCTGAATAATTACGCACACCCCACTTTTCAGTTATTCATTTGTAAAATTGTTTGGAATCATGTACGACTGTCGCTCCACTCCTCACGTATACACCCACTTTGTATTGGTCTTTCACGTGGAATTACAATTAAAATTGATTCGTGTTTGTGGCTGTAATGTGACAAAATGTGGAAAAGTTCAAGGGGGCGAATAATGTTGCAAGCAACTGTATATTGCATTTGTGGTTTATTTGTTTTACCATTTCAATCATACTGGACTCAGGATCGGCTTCCAGCATGGAACAAACCACACAGTAGTCATCAGCATTACCTAGAAACACACCGGCATTCAACATAACAGTTTTTAAACAAAACTGAAAGTGCTATTCAATACAAAAGCACATGACTCAACTTACTTTGATGTTCTAGCAGTTCGCAAGCAATTTCTGTGCGTTGCAGCCCAATGGCTTCTGGAGTGGACAGCACCCTAGTAACCTCTCCACTCATAAGGTAGTGTTCGCAAACTGTAAAATATGTTACAGTAATTGCAATTGATTAACTTAATTCTAGTTAAATACAATAAGTACAATTAAATACAATGGCTTATTAAATACCTTCAACACTAAAACTTCACAACTGCTGGAGTCCATCTGCTTGTTGTGTGGCAGAGTCTCCATTTTCCACACTAGGTTGTCAAACCTATTTTAGGTTTGACAACCCAAAATAAAATGGTATTTAGTAGAATATGTGTAGTACACTAACTTAAGTAAACATAATCAGTTGTAAGCATTTTCAAAATAAGAATATGCTGCTAAAAGAACAATGTACCACAAGGATCCAGTGTGCACCGAAGTTCAGTGGGCACAACCAAATGTCCTCAGCCGGAAACAACATCTGTGGAATATTTTTAAGTTTATAAAGGTTTAGATTCATTTACATAACATGCACTATATGACCTATATAACATCTACATTACCTTGGTGACACATTTAAACTTCCCAGAAAACAGAGAGGTTGCAACAACGCAAGACAACTGATACACGGGTTCCTGAAAAATGCAAGAGGTTTTTTTAAAAGATTACATAATTGTATAAAATGCTTTTGTGAAATAACTGGCATACGTTCTTACTTGCCTTTTGTTTCCTAATGAGGCAGTGCAGGTATCCATCAATGACCTGTTTGGATTAAAAGAAGATTATTTTACAGACCACCACTAGGACCAAAAATGATTACTTCACTTACCTCATCAGAAAGCCACCCACTGTCCTCCAGTGTGCGAAAAGAAGAGTCATACAATTTGTATGGCCCAACGACTGCCTCCACACGCCCGGTGTCTTTTGCAGCCCAAAGCCACTTCACTAAAAAACAAAATATGATAAGTTTCTTTAGTAATAACAGTTGCCATTTGAAAATCACGGTCAATGGCCAACGGGCCACAAACAGACAAGGGCCAACGGGCCAACAAAATAACCATGCCAGAGGGGAGAAATTAGCCAAAATTGGACCAACAGGTCAAAATTAGCAAGAGGGGAGAAAAAAAAAAAAATTCTATCCATTCGACTAGCCAAACTGGCAACAATTGACCAACCGGTCAGAATGAGATTTTTAGCTATGCCACCTTTTTCTTGCGTGCTGGGTTTCTGGGGGGTCACTGGTACAAGCTCTTCTGGTGCTTGGACTGATTTTACCTGAGCTATTTTTGGTGCAAACTGTATGACAGAGGGTCTGTTATTTTGCAGCGCTTCAGGATGATGCTGAGGACTGCAAGGCTGCATCTCAGAAGATGGGCTACTCTCAACAGGTTCAGTTGGAGTTGAGACTTGGACAGGGTGGCTTGTTCTATAAGGTTTAATGTGGTCAATACTGTATAGACTTTTTAAAGTATTTCCCTCAGCGTTTTTCGGTCCAACACATTTTCCACTGATGTCATCAATTGTGTAGGGACCTGAAAATCGGGTTCAAGTCTTCCTCCTTTTTACCCACGTTTCCTCATATTTAGAAGCAGAATTTGATCCTCTACATTGTACACAACATTTTTGTACTTTTTCAGGACCCGCTTGGCGTATGCAACCTTTTGCTTGTCTTGTGACTTCGCAATGTTTTCTTCATGCAGTTTCTTTAACTGCATGTTGTGCTTCACTTTCAGACTGTACATAGTCACTGTACCTTTTGTCGTCTGGCAGAATGATGTTGGAAATCTAAAATTTTGTAGATATTAGCAATTAAAACAAGATGATATCATATTCATAAAGACATTACTGGGTTTTTACTTAAATGGTTTCAATTCTTAGTTCTAACATAGAAAGAATTTGACAAACACTCACCGGCACTTGAGCAGGCACTTCTGATGGAAATACTGCCTCTCTTCCATACATCAGAAAAAAAAGGTGAGTATTTTGTTGTGGTGTGTACTTTTGACCGCAGTGAAAACAAGGTGGGATCTAGATACAGATCCCAGTTATTCTGCTGGTCATTCACCAGTTTTCGAGGGCTCTAAATGCAGGCATCGAAATATGTAAAGACAGTAATGAAAGTTTAATTAGAAGTAAAGAAATTAATAAATTATTAAGTAACAATTAAGTTTGAATAACATAAGTAATGTTATCAAAAACTGATAGATAACAATTTGTATAATGTACACATTAACATCGATGGTTAAAATTAGTTGGCAAACACTCCTGCCTTCATGAATATGAGCTAGAAGCATAGTTTGATGGGTAAAGGGGCATAATATTTACCTGAATACACTGCAACGGTTGCACAGCAGTCAGTGGTTTCCCAACTTTTGACACTGGTCACATTCCAGAATCTTTAAGGTAAAAATATTTATGGAGTTCACGTAAATGTTCAACATTCTCATTTATAAAAAAAACAAAAAAAACATCATTAATGATATATTCTCTAACGAACAAACAATTTAGCAGCAAAACTTTGTGTGTGTCTTCAACTCTCTGCCAGGCCTACAGGTTATTACTGTAATATCACTAATTAATCATATTCATTTATATTTTGCAAGTGTACAGTTTCTCTTTTAACTGATATAAAAAAAAATTTTATTTTAAACGGCATTTAACAACAATGCAAACAGTTAATACATACCCATGTTTTAATGTCAACTATCATACCAAACCAGTAAAATCTGGAACACACTGCATTTAGCGTTTGTGTGTGCCAGTGTGTCCTCCAATTGGAGATGAATGAAACTCATGAAATATCTTCCTGGCATCATCCATGGTTTTACTACTCTTCTGGTTCCAACAAAGAGTTCTCCATCTGCAGTAGAACAATATATATTTATAAATTAATTTAACCACATATATGAGTTGTTAGTATTAACAATAAATTACTGACCCTTTTGTTGGAATTTTGAGGCATATCTTCTGAGGTTTTGCCTCTGAGCCTTGTCATATCCTGAAGGGTTGGAGCCCGCAGAAATAAAACGCGTAAATCTCTTCCCACTTCTTCTCCATATCTCTGAATGTAAGTAAACATTTTCTTCTGAGCTTCAATATGTGCAGTTAACAATGCAAATAATTTAACTTATTAAATAACGACATTACCGAAGCTGCGGATTCAGAAGTGTTGTGCAAATACAACGTGTCCAGTAACTTGACAGCAGACTTCACCGAAGCTGCAAATTCGACAGTTTTGTGCAGAAAGCAGATAGCGACTTTACTTTAATATTGACAAACAATCACAAAGGCTTAAAAAAACTCAAGTATCAACGTCAATAAAAAGTACTAATACTTACTACTTACCTATTTTCCTGCAAATATGACAACGGGGTAGCATTAAATCACAGCCGGATGCGCTTTGCTTCACTTTATGTGTTGTGCGCATGCGCGCACATGCTCAGGAACAACGGGTAGGACGGTTTGCGGGGTAGGAGAAATTCCCAGAACACCGGCTCTAACGGTGTGTTCACACCGAACGCGATAGGCGCGAGCGAAAACGCCCCAAATGCCCCTAATTTGACGCGTGCACATTCGCACCTCGAACGCGTGTCCAAGAAAAATCCATCGCGCGTCAAAATTGCATATTTTGGCGCGCGTGAACCGAAATGTGGAGGGATGTGGGAGGAAGTTGTGCCAGACAGTATCTTTGCTAGACGGCAGCTGTCGAGCTAGCGTTTCTATTTACTGTGGAGAGCAGAGCAGCAGCGTTAAGGACGTCCCTCGCCGTACCTGGGTCCATCAAGTCCTCCAGACGGGTGAGCAGTTTGGTGAGTTTCACCACTTGCTCCAGGAGCTGCGCCTGGATGACGGCCGATTTCAGCGATATCGCCGTCTTTCCCTCGCCCAGTTTGAGGACCTGCTGTCCCGCGTTGGTCCAAGCATCGCCGCCCAGACACCAACTACAGGCGCTCAATCCCACCTGCAGAGCGCCTGTCCATCTGCCTGCGGTTAGTAAAAGTGTTTAATACGGTAGTCCTTTATTGATACCTGTGCTAATATATGCTAAACTATCGCTTTATACACTGCTAACATGGATGTGCTATGCTATCAATGAATGCCGTCGGTGTTTACTGATAGCAAACTGTGGTATGGAGACGACTGTTTATAATATTTCTAGTGATGCTTGAAAGGTCTCATCAAGTCCCGATTTAATTCAATTTATGCTGTTATCAGTGTTTGCATTGATAGCATGGCTGTGGTGTCTATCAGTGTATGCTCTCTGTGTTTGCTGATATCAAACTGGTACAAGGACCACTGTGGGTTAATCTTTGTAGTGATACTCACCCTTATTTACACCTGGTTTAATTCTGGTATAGATGAATATTTGTATGTAATCCTCGCAGCTGTCAGACTCTATAACAGGGGTCAGCAGCCTTTCTTTAAACTGAGAGGTAGATAAAATTGTGAACAGTTTGGTTCATCTTTAGTTATATGGTTCTATCTTGATAAGCTATGTCTTATCACAGATTAATTTTTCAAAAATATTAATGATTTAAGCAAGGAAAGGGCTACATGTCAACATACAACTCTTTATTTCTATTAATGTCTTACTTCATTCCTGCCTGATTTACATGTTTAGGAATTTTGAGTGACTGGCTCACTGTAGTTGTAAAAGTTGCTACCAATCAAATTATGATATGGTAAAGTTTAAACAAAACACAACTGACTGTTTTATATTATATCTAATATATGTTATGTAATTATCCTTATAATTAGAAAATGTTTTATGTAAGATTTATGTTTTGTAATTTAAATCTGACATCACAAAAATATTTTGAATTTGAATAATGTATTTTGTAACTGCAGTACACATAATACTAATTTTGAACACTTTTGTCCAGGTCCCTTGCCACCGGGGACTCCTTCAGGACCATCGCGTTCAGTTTCAGAGTCGGTGTGTCCACGGTGTGCCAGATCACCCCCAGGTAGCGACGGCCATCTGGGACTGTCTAGTGGGCGACTTCATGGCTGTGCCTTCACCTGGAGACTGGCGGTCCATCACAGAGGGATTCCAGGAGCGCTGGAACTTCCCTCTCTGCTGTGGAGCTCTGGATGGGAAGCACGTCCAGACAAAGGCCCCCATATATCACATAGGAGACACACACATTGATATACACTAAATATTTATTTCATTTCTTTTTTGTGGTGCCCAAATTTATGCTCCTGCTTGATTTTGTTTAAACAATTATTGCACACTTTTTGTAAATCCAGTAAACTTCTTTTCACTTCTCAAATATCACTGTGTGTGTCTCCTGTATGATATATTTAACTGACATTTTTATTGTAACAACTAACGATTTATACAGGAAAATAATGGCTATTAACAAGGTTGCCCAAACCTTTGCATCCCACTGTATTAGTATATTCTGTCATTAGTGTAATATGAAATAAATTCTACATGTGTCAAGTCGTGTGCCAACATTTTCTGTGTAGTAGAACTGAGACATTAGTCATTATAAAATTTATTTGAAATAATATTAAAATTCTCACAGAGAAAACATTAAACATAAATATATAAAATATAACTATTTACAGAGAGACAGGAAAAAAAAAAAGACCCAGCTGCTCTCCAGAGCAGGAACAAGGCTGAGGAGGAAATGCTCCATTGCAGACTGGCGTGGCCTCTTCAGGGACACCAGGATGGCCAGCTCCACTGCCGATGGACCGTCCTGGGACCCGTCCCTCATCTGCCTCGGAGCTGTCCTCCTCTCTGGGCGTGTAAAACACAGCACAAAACACAAAGAAATGAGAAGGCTGCTACTAGATTTTAATTTCAACATTGAAAAAACAAAACAGGATATAATCAGATTAGTTGTAGATATTTAGTAAAGGTGATCACAAGGCAATCCCACACCGAGTAAAAAGCTATCAGTGCTTGCTGTACATACCTGTGGGTGCAGCAGCAGGAGCTCAGGGACTGGGGAGCCAGGAGAAGCAACAGGGGATGCTCTGCTGCAGAATCAGTTGGTTCTATCAAGACAATATTAAATGTTAACAAGTTGAATACAATAATCATAGAGAAAGTATATACAGTGGTCCCTCATTTATTGCAGCAGGGGTTCTCAGAATAACTAGCCCCTCGCCACGCACTTTATACACTTTTTTTCCCCACACACATGAACATTAGTCACAGTTCTCACAAGTTGATTCTCAAAGTGCAAACCTTTGTAGATTGCAAAACGTAAAAGTATTTTTATGCCGCGTTTTGTCTTCATCTGCCTGCCACTTTCGTGCGCCTTTTCCTTTTCCTCCCGGTGCAGGTGTCTATTTCCGAATGAGGGTCATAGTTATGAGTGTTTTGTGCTGTTTTTTCTATATTGGACGTGATGGTTATCAAAACCAAACATGATCAATTTGGCAAGCGCAGGAGACACGACACGGAGGAGATTTGTCAATCAGGCTGCAGAATGCAATGCTGTACGGTGCAATGAAAAATCAGCGAAAAAGCGAGGCAGTGACGGATGAGCGGGACCACTGTGTGCTGTTTATTAATAAACAATATATTCCTATATGACAACATGCATAAAACCAGAACGGTATTTGTACATCAGTGGGAAAATAGCGGGACAGTAGGCGGGCTTGCTAGCTTTAGCGCGGCTTCATCGGGTCAGTCTGAAAATTAAAAAGAAGAACAAATGAACTTACCAGGTTGCCCGATCTCCTCACTTCTGTGCCTCCAAGCTAGGTCCTTTTATTCCTGTCCCGGTAGAAGTAGCAGCTAGCATCGTATAGTTCTGGACGATTAGCCACTGCGTTGATGAGTTTTCCTCCATACTGAATGACGAATGAAGGGCTTTGGTTTGATCTGCCCTTTGACCTGGTTACAGCCACGTCACCAGGCTCCTGATTGGTTGACGCGGCGCGACTTGGCGCTGGAGTTCAAATTTTTCCAACTCGAAAGCGGTAGAGGCGAAAAGACGACGCGTATGCACAAAATGCAACACAAAAACTCACGCGCGTGGTTTTCCGCGAGTCAAAAGCGCCAGACGCGCTACACTGACGCGCGTTTCAGGCGTTTTAGCGTTTTCGCGACGCAAATCTGCTTCAGAATTTTTCGCCGGACGGCGCAATCGCGTGTCATCACCCTCTTTCCATTGACTTTACATGTAAACCTGACGCTCTGGCCGCCATAGACGCGCGCGAAAACGCCCCAAACGCCCCTAATTTGACGCGTGCACATTCGCACCTCGACGCGTGTCCAAGAAAAATCCATCGCGCGCGTCAGATTGCATATTTTGACGCGCGTGAACCGGAAATGTGGGAGGGATGTGGGAGGAAGTTGTGCCAGACCGGTATCTTTGCTAGATGGCAGCTGTCGAGCTAGCGTTTCTATTTACTGTGGAGAGCAGAGCAGCAGCGTTAAGGACGTCCCTCGCCGTACCTGGGTCCATCAGGTCTTTCAGACGGGTGAGCAGTTCGGTGAGTTTCACCACTTGCTCCAGGAGCTGCGCCTGGATGACGGCTGATTTCAGCGATATCGCCGCCTTTCCCTGCCCAGTTTGAGGACCTGCTGTCCCGCGTTGGTCCAAGAATCGCCCGCCTGAGACACCAACTACAGGCGCTCAATCCCACCTGCAGAGCGCCTGTCCATCTGCCTGAGGTTAGTAAAAGTGTTTAATACGGTAGTCCTTTATTGATACCTGTGCTAATATGCTAAACTATAGTTTATACACTGCTAACATGGATGTGCTATGCTATCAATGAATGCCGTCGGTGTTTACTGAAAGCAAACTGTGGTATGGAGACGACTGTTTATAATATTTCTAGTGATACTTGAAAGGTCTCATCAAGTCCCGATTTAATTCAATTTATGCTGTTATCAGTGTTTGCATTGATAGCATGGCTGTGGTGTCTATCAGTGTATGCTCTCGGTGTTTGCTGATATTAAACTGGTACAAGGACCACTGTGGGTTAATCCTTGTAGTTATACTCACTCCTTATTTAGACCTGGTTTAATTCTGGTATAGATGAATATTTGTATGTAATCCTCGCAGCTGTCAGACTCTATAACAGGGGTCAGCAGCCTTTCTTTAAACTGAGAGCTAGATAAAACTGTGAACAGTTTGGTTCATCTTTAGTTATATGGTTCTATCTTGATAAGCTATGTCTTATCACAGATTAATTTTTCAAAAAATATTAATGATTTAAGCAAGGAAAGGGCTAAATGTCAACATACAACTCTTTATTTCTATTAATGTCTTACTTCATTCCTGCCTGATTTACATGTTTAGGAATTATGAGTGATTGGCTCACTGTAGTGGTAAAAGTTGTTACCAATCAAATTATGATATGTTAAAGTTAAAACAAAACACTGACTGTTTTATATTATATCTAATATATATTATGTAATTATCCTTATAATTAGAAAATGTTTTTTGTAAGATTTATGTTTTGTAATTTAAATCTGACATCACATTCCAAAGTATTTTGGAATTTGAATAATGTATTTTGTAACTGCAGTACACATAATACTAATTTTGAACAATTTTGTCCAGGTCCCTTGCCACCGGGGACTCCTTCAGGACCATCGCGTTCAGTTTCAGAGTCGGTGTGCCAGATCACCCCCCCAGGTAGCGACGGCCATCTGGGACTGTCTAGTGGACGACTTCATGGCTGTGCCTTCACCTGGAGACTGGCGGTCCATCACAGAGGGATTCCAGGAGCGCTGGAACTTTCCTCTGTGCTGTGGAGCTCTGGATGGGAAGCACGTCCAGACAAAGGCACCCCATATATCACATAGGAGACACATACATTGATATAAACTAAATATTTATTTCATTTCTTTTTTTGTGGTGCCCAAATTTATGCACCTGCTTGATTTTGTTTAAACAATTATTGCACACTTTTGTAAATCCAGTAAACTTCTTTTCACTTCTCAAATATCACTGTGTGTCTCCTGTATGATATATTTAACTGACATTTTTATTGTAACAACCAACGATTTATACAGGAAAATAATGGCTATTAACAAGGTTGCCCAAACCTTTGCATCCCACTGTATTAGTATATTTTGTCATTAGTATAATATGAAATAAATTCTACATGTGTCAAGTCGTGTGCCAACATTTGCTGTGTAGTAGAACTGAGACATTAGTCATTATAAAAATTTATTTGAAATAATATTAAAATTCTCACAGAGAAAACATTAAACATAAATATATAAAATATAAGTATTTACAGAGAGACAGGAATAAAAAAAAGAAAGACCAGCTGCTCTCCAGAGCAGGAACAAGGCTGAGGAGGAAGTGCTCCATTGCAGACTGGCGTGGCCTCTTCAGGGACTCCAGGATGGCCAGCTCCACCGCCGATGGACCGTCCTGGGACCCGTCCCTCATCTGCCTCGGAGCTGTCCTCCTCTGTGGGCCTGTAAAACACAGCACAAAACACAAAGAAATGAGAAGGCTGCTACTAGATTTTAATTTCAACATTGAAAAAACAAAACAGGATATAATCAGATTAGTTGTAGATATTTAGTAAAGGTGATCACAAGGCAATCCCACACCGAGTAAAAGCTATCAGTGCTTGCTGTACATACCTGTGGGTGCAGCAGCAGGAGCTGAGGGACTGGGGAGCCAGGAGAAGCAACAGGGGATGCTCTGCAGCAGAATCAGTTGGTTCTATCAAGACAATATTAAATGTTAACAGGTTGAATACAATAATCATAGAGAAAGTATATACAGTGGTCCCTGTTTTATTGCAGCAGGGGTTGTCAGAATAACTAGGCCCTCGCCACGCACTTTATACACTTTTTTCCCCACACACATGAACATTAGTCACAGTTCTCACAAGTTGATTCTCAAAGTGCAAACCTTTGAAGATTGCAAAACGTAAAAGTATTTTTATGCCGCGTTTTGTCTTCATCTGCCTGCCACTTTCGCGCGCCTTTTCCTTTTCCTTCCGTGCAGGTGTCTATTTCGAATGAGGGTCATAGTTATGAGTGTTTTTGTGCTGTTTTTTCTATTGGACGTGATGGTTATCAAAACCAAACATGATCAATTTGGCAAGCGGAGGAGACACAGCACGGAGGAGATTTGTCAATCAGGCTGCAGAATGCAATGCTGTACTGTGCAATAAAAAATCAGCGAAAAGCGCGAGGCAGTGACGGATGAGCGGGACCACTGTGTGCTGTTTATTAATAAACAATATATTCCTATATGACAACATGCATAAAACCAGAACGGTATTTGTACATCAGTGGGGAAAATAGCGGGACAGTAGGCGGGCTTGCTAGCTTTAGCGGCTTCATCGGGTCAGTCTGAAAATTAAAAGAAGAATGAATGAACTCACCGGGTTGCCCGATCTCCTCACTTATGTGCCTCCAAGCTCGGTCCTTTTTATTCCTGTCTCGGTAGAAGTAGCAGCTGGCATCATATAGCTCTGGATGATTAGCCACGGCACTGATTAGCTTTTCCTCCATACTGAATGAAGAATGAAGGGCTTTGGCTGGATCTGCCCTTTGACCTAGGTCAGAGCCACGTCACCAGGCTCCTGATTGGTTGACGCGCGCGAATTGGCGCTGGAGTTCAAATTTTCCAACTCGGCGGTGAACGCGAAACGCAGCGTATGCACAAAATGCAACACAAAAACTGACGCTGCGGTTTTTTGACGCGCGTCAAAACGCGCCAGACGCCGCACACTGACGCCGCGCCACGCGTTTTGGCGTTTTCGCGACGCAAATCTGCTTCCGAATTTTTCGCGGACGCCGCAATCGCGTGTCATCGCGCTTTCCATTGACTTTACATGTAAACCTGGCGCTCTGGGCGCCTCTATCGCGTTCGGTGTGAACACACCGTAAGAGCTGTTTCGTTCACGACCGACACATCACTATTGTCCAGTGTGTCCATGAGCTGATCTCTGTCCATGTCCATACTAGCTCAACTCTCTAACTTTATCTCTAAATCACCCACATGAACCTTCCCTCTGATGCTGTGTATTTCGTGCTAATTCTTTCCATCCTGGTCACTCCCAAAGAAAATCTTTGAAAATCTTCAACTCTGTGACATTCAGCACTGCCTTCTGCCTTTTTAATAGTGCTACCCATCTCCAAACCACACACCACAGTAGGTCTCATTACATTTTGTAAACTTTTTGCTTCAATTTTGCTGCTCTCCTTTTGTCACAAATCACCCCTGACAGTTGTTTCCACCCACACCACCCTGCCTATACTTGCTTCTTAATAAAGGCATTTTAATTTTATATGAAAATAGAGTGCCTTGGAGGTTTTTTTTTTTCTGTGCATTCGCTTCACTTGTTAGTGCATTTCCATCTTTGTCCTTAATCACCCTAATCTGCAGCACATGCTTTCTAGCTCAATTTCCATCTAAACAATTGATACAATTCCTTTTCTCTGCCCCTTTCTTTTCTATGCACACCTTTACATAAAACGCAAGCCTCCCAATAATCTGGTCTACTTTAAACTGTTGCGAAATCAGTTTTGCCCGGTTCTTTTATTCGTCGAGGGATCCAGAGACAGCACCGAACTCAGTAGTTATTTTACAAAATCTTTATTCATCTTTATTCATCTTCATTTAAGCATGCACTTCTAGAAGGAAAGACGAGGCTGGTGTCCCTCTGAAACAATCTTCACCCTTTGTTAGTTCCAGCCAGCTTTATAGAAGCGGCCACATCATAAAACCCCATGGTGTGCTCCAAACGCTGTCTCTGTGTGTATGCACGAGCCTGTGTGTGTGCTTGGCGTGCCAGCGTGTCTGTGTGAGTGCACGTGAGTGACTGTGTGCGCATACCTGGTATGTGTCCCTGGTACGTGACTCCCTAGGGGTCATAAAACCCCTCTCCTTCCAGACCACAGTTATCAAGTTACAAATGTTGAGACCCCCACACAGGTATCCTCTGGGGAATTTCCACTCAGCATTAACTCCTCTTTGTCTTACTTTCACAGTTCAATTGGGGAGGGTCTCCTAAGATCTACTCCTAAGTTCATGACACAGTCAGGCCTTTATTTATATCCAGGGCAGTGTCAGTGTCTCATAATAATTCTACATTCTATCTAACACATTTCTAAACTTTAAAATAAGCTAAACATTCCTACAATACCCAATCCATTATCCACCCATTTTCTTCTGCTCATCTAATTCAGGGTCGAAGGGGTGGAACCTACCCCAGCTCTGTCCAGTACAAATAATTTTTTTTCTTTTTGCTGAAAAATTTCACAGATTCCGTAATATTACTTTTTGCACTTACTTTATGGAACTAACAAGTTTTCTTTTAAACCAACATTTTTGTCAGTGGAATGCAACCCATACACCTTCTTTATGAATCATTTAATCAAATGAATGTCACTTTCTTTTCAGTTAGTGCCATATATTAGACATTATTAACCAAAACAATAAAATGTCATATTTTCAATTTAGAAAAAAAAAAAAATCAATATAATAGCTATTAAAATAAAATAAAAAAAAACTAAACAAAAAAAACTTGCAGAAATGTATAGATTTTTTTTTTATTTTATTTAACAGAGTGAATATGTGAAGCAGTTTGGAAAATTCTGGTTTCTGGTACAGATTGGGCAGTAATACCCATAAACCAGTAGTCTTATATTTCAGAAAATCATTTTAAAGGTTGTATTTGGGTATGTTCAATTACTCTTGCACATTTCTTAATTTGTGAACATTTATGTATATGTCTAACATCCGATTGCCTGTCTATCTCACATCTCACTACATTAACTGTAGTATTAGTAAATCTAGTAGCACTGACAAAGCTATGATTAAAGTATGATAAAAGACAAAATACAAGGGCTGGATCTGAAGATGAAACGGTGATTACACACAGGCAAACATTTAGCACCAGCAGTTCTGGTGATTCCCACACAACATATTTGAATTATAGAGATAGTCAGCATTATCTAAATGGTCCAAGGTCATGGGTATTAAAACGTTATCAGCACAAATGTCTTCAATGTGATTCTCAGTATGTTATTCAGAGAGCTCTGGCAATAATGCAGAAACGAAGGTGAATGTGTAGCATAGCACACAATGTGGTACACCACTTCCCTGATGAGAGTTTGGCTTAACTTGTTTGATGATGCAAAGCAGTTTTATTGACACATCAAAGATGTATCCTGGCTTCTGTGAGAAAGCTATTAGGCTGCTCAACAATGATAGCCTTTAATGAAAGCTGAGGGCTGAATAAGAATGAGAGCGGGCCTGTCTGAATGCCAGCTGAACAGCTGAGGTGCTGCAACCTCATTTGGAATCTGAACCCTCGAACGGCCCTTTCCTGTCACCATTCAGCATTGTGTGAAACAGTGTCTACCAGCCCATCACTGCCACAAGCCCCTCAGCCCCACAGGCATAGACCTGGTTCCAAAAGAAATGATGAGTTGGGCCTCTAGCAAACATAGAGCCCTCTGGACACTCAGAGCTATACATTACCACAAGAAAAGAGTTAAGATGTTTTGGAGAGAAAGAAAAAGGAAATGAAAGAATGAGGAAGGAATGACAGAAAGCAAAGGATTTTAGGGAAAGAAATGGTAGTATATGTAGGCTTGTTCAAATGTGTAACCTGTAGCACCTAAGCATCACTTAGTAGTTTAGTCAGGTTAGAATCTTTTTCCACATCTTTTATGATCACGTGCACTTTAGTTCCCCAAATAGACAGGTGTGACTAATATATTCACTGTTTCACTGTTAGAGTTACCTAGTGTCATTAAGAAGCCATCCAATCTGTCAACAATGAAAGAAAAAAAGTTTGGTCATTGTTTGCAAATAGCAAAGGAAAATGACACTGCTAGCTAACACCTAGCTCTAGCTCAGCCAGTAAAGTTATATCAGAAAGATGCTCACCACAACTTCTCAGGCACTGAACCCCTGTGTCATGGTCATGTTTTGTCACTCAGCTAATGTCTGTGGGTCTAAATCAATGTAGCCATAATAACTTAAAAAAGATGCTTACTTTTTCCCCATTTCCAAACAATGCACACCACATACTGTCATGTGAAACAGACTGTTTTCACAGGACTCTATGCAATCCAGAAAAGTGAAAAATGAAGCTTTAACATTCACCTCCATGAACAATAATTTAAAGTAACAGTTTTTCTATATGACTTTATTAGTCTCTCACATAGTTGTGGAGGAATTTTGGCCCACTGTTCGTTCCAGCATTGAGGTTTGTGGTTATTTTTTAGTATTGCTTTCTTAAGGTCCTGCCACATTTTCTTTACTTTAGTAAAAACCAGATCAAACCAGAACTCACTGGCGAGATACAGGAATCAAGACTAACAAGTTTATTGTAATGAACAAGTTAAACGATGATGGAAACGTACTTATGGCTGAGCAGGAGGGGCAACAATGAGTAAAATTAGAGGCTGGGCCCATAGGCAGGCTCACACACAAATATATTTATACACTTAAACACAAAACACATTACCACTGTTGACTCAAGCCAGCAGAAAAAGCAGCATTTTCATAAAATAATTTTTACCAGGCTTAAATATGTATAGAAAAATACTATCAAGCCAAGTAACCACTGGGCTAAAATTCCCTTTTGGCCTTTTTGTTCTGTGGACCCAGTTACATGGAAGGTTTGTCACTCTACAACTTCTAATGTGGGTTCATTACCATTCTTATGTCTAAATCCAACTAGACAAAGTTCCCATACCAAAAGATGACAAGTGCATCCATCGGTTGAGTAGTATTCACTATGCTAAGCAGAAGACTTATCTTCCCCATGTCCCCTTAAAGAGTCTGAAAAAAAGAGTGAAAGTAAGTGAAATCTACATTTATAAGTGACACATACAGTCTAACATAAAGAGCGTGACGATGAGTATTTGCCTGTGAGAGCAGAGGCATCCCTAGACTATGCTCTTTTGTCCTGTGAGTGTGGAACAGAGGTTAGCTCAGCGAATCAGTGCTGCTGAAGGACACATAGAAGTCAGAATCCAGGTTCCCAACTGCATTTCACCTTCCACTTGCTTTTGTGATGGGACGTAAGAAGTCATTTTAGTGCGCAATTCATATTTGATGACTTTATTGATTTTCCTTTCCGCTCTCCTTTCTGCCTCTCTCTCATTCCTATGTTTCCATCTCCCTCACTTCTCTTTTCTCCTCTCCAGCCTGCCATTCCCTATTGACTTAAGTGACCCTACAGCTCCACACTCCCTCTTGCTTTCTACCATCTCTCCAACCCTTCCCCCCCTCTGCTTATTGCTAGTGGCTACCATTTTCCTTTCCAGGCCTTTTCTTTTCTTAACTATTTACCATAACATAGAGCAGTGTATAAATTAAAATATGTTGCTTCTGCTTTACTAGCCAAAATGTATACTGCAGTGCTGCTTGACATGTATTTGGGGGGGTGCTCATAGCTAATGAACACAGTATAAGAAACGATAATTAATTGCAATTAGTTGATTAGTTAATTCAAATCAATGAAATATCTACTTAAGCTTCACTGTGTCAACATTCTGTAGTGGCCGTAGAAATGTATATTGCTGTAGAACTATGTCCCTGCCCAAGTCTTTAATGCATTTTAAGAGAATGTGGGGTAGAGGGTGGGTGGGAAAAGCACTGGACTTGAATCATTATTAATGAAAATTGTTGTTTTTAATTATAATAATTATCAATAAAACAGCAACAACAATGTGTGTATGAATATTAATTCAGCAGGGGTTAAAGTTAAACTGATGCAATAAGCCATTAACATTGTACCTACACACCAGATACTGTTTTAGTTTAGAGTGTAAAATAAATACATTTAAATAAATGTTTACGTTTTTCAAAACCATTCTCAGGTAGTTGTCCCATTTGGGAATTAGCTTCCAGTGAGCTTGCACTCAAACAGAGAAGTTCTCTGTTGGGATGAACTTACTATACTGTCGGTATTTAAAATGTCATAGGACCTGATTATTATTATTGTTACTGTCCTGTTATTATGTCTTGAGCTCAAGGCTAGTTTTAAAGATGTCTCAGGAAATGGTGCTATAATTACTTAGGGCATCTCACAGAAATGTCACAAATACTGACACAGACTCTGCCCCAAAGGACTGTAATATCAAATACAATATACTGAAATACTTTAAACTAAGAAGAGAGGTTTATTTGCAAAACAAGCTTTTGTGGAAGGTGCACACTTTCGGCCTATGGTGTGTTAAGCCATATGGTTAATGTGCTTCTATTACTTTAAGTCTTGTGTGATACTGTCATTGAAATATTCTTCAAACAAATCATTTATTTGCATTTAAATAAAGGATACTGAAAGTTCTGCGTGCCAAAAGTAGGAGTCTGTGTGAATGGGGGTTTTTTTTGTTTTGTTTTTGAGAGGGAAAGAAAAAGCTAGCCCTGATGACAGTGAGTGTGTTTTAGAGTGAGTCATACCACCCACTGCTGGTTGAAGATGAAGAGACAAAGGAGCAGACAAGTGCCCTAACCCTGGAGAGCCATCAAAACACTGAAATATACTGAGCTTACTCTGTCTGAATTGAAGTTGAGGACACTTTGAACCACAGCCAGAGGCAACTATTACACACTGGGGTGGTGATAAGATAAAAGCGGATGGTCAAAGAGCTCTACTTTGGTGCACAGAGTTATGGTAAGTAGTGTAAACAGTGGGAAAATTGTGAAGAGCATGATGTGTTTAGTCTTGAAGTATAGAGAAAACTGTTTGTTTTGAGGGTAATCAGCGCAATATCGTGCAAAAAAAATAAATAAAAATAGTATAGTATAGAGTATATTTAAAGGAAGGCAAAAGACACTCCATAACCCATATGTGATTCAGTTTAGGCCAAAGTCAGAGAGTTACAATATAAAGTGAAAAATGTTACAAAAAAAACAACAAAAAAACCCAACAATAACAATTTTTTAATGTGTTGGTGCAGCTTTAGAAATCACATTGCTTTTGACCTGTTTGGGCAGCTGAGAAATGACATTAGGTCATTCATCTGTTGTAAAACATATTCTTGTCCTCCCACCCTGAACTCCTTGCGACTCTTTAACAATGGCTATACTCTCAATTCTTCTTTTGCTCCCGTCTTAATTACTACACCCAGTAGAGGGCATTTTCTCAATGAAATGATTTTTTTTTGTTCTTTGATTCCTAATCTGCCTGTTTCACCATACCATTACTTAATTGGTTCATCCAGAAATGTAAATGTGTTTCTTT
Source organism: Oreochromis aureus (assembly GCF_013358895.1). Classification (NCBI taxonomy): domain Eukaryota; kingdom Metazoa; phylum Chordata; class Actinopteri; order Cichliformes; family Cichlidae; genus Oreochromis; species Oreochromis aureus. The sequence continues at coordinate 21,353,685 of NC_052946.1, read as the reverse complement.
TCTTTCTTTCTTTTTTCTGATTTAAGCTTTCATGACTATACATAGGAAAAAGAGATTAATATGTAAGGAAAAACTTACAGAGAGTTGTGGGTTAAATCTTCAGCTGCGACATCTGTGATGAAAACACTGTGTGAGTATGAGTTGAGAATCAGATCAAGGAGTGTAATCATGGCTTTGGTGGCTGCTGTTTGCTTGTGCTCTTTTTCACTGGACAAGCTTTCTGAGCTGATTTTGATAGTTTCTTCGTCTATACCATCAATGTGTGTTTTAGACCCTATTCCCACAAAACTGTTTAAACAAGTTTTACCATCACTAAATGCTTACGTTTTTGATGTACTTAATCTATATTTATTAACAGCTTACACATCACAGGCTTTTAAAGTGGAAGCAAATAAACCTTGACTTAAAAAGCCCTTTCTTAATCCAGCTGCCATAGCTTATTATAGATCAATTTTTGTCTTCCTCTTATTAAAAAAATTCTTGAAAGAGTATGTGCAGGATGAGTTGGCCACAAAATAAACACAACTGAATTTTTATATTAAAGTTGATGACCAAATAGTATGACAACTTGTGGCGGTTTTGGATTTACAGCGCTTCCAACATTGGAAGTGACGGACTGGAATCGATAAAAAGGGATGTGACTACCTCTGCAGAGTCATCACCCAAAATTATGCAGCTAGGCAGTTGCGTCTCACTCCCACCGAGCAACCAGGTGCTTCTTTACCAACTACCTGCCTCTACAGCCTCTTCAAACCAAAGCAAGGCCACTGAGAAATACATTCAGAACACAGTAGCATCAGGTATGATTTAGCCATCCTCATCACTAGTGGAGACAGGATGCTTCCTCATGGAGAGAAAGGACAAATTTCTTCACCCATGTATCAACTGAGGTTTGACTTTAACAGCTAAAAACTTTTTAGAAATTAAAGGGAGCCAGCATCTTTAACAAGCTGGTCCTCCAGAGCGCAGAGCATTTTGTGTTTGTTTTAAGAAGGGTGACGAGTGGAACACAGCCTTTAACATGTATTGTGTAATTTGAGAATATTAGCATGTCAAAGATTACGTGTAAATCATTGACCAATCCAAATGGCATGATGAGGTATTCAAAGACCCTTAATGAACACCAGCTGCATATCTGTCATGCACTTCAAGACCGCTTGAAAAAAAACTGTAAACTGTAAAAGGAAAGAAACATTCCTGGGATTTATTATTAAAAACAACAGGGGACAATAATGAGGTCCAGGGTAGGGCTGTGCAATATGACGATATATATGGGATGACAAAATTAAAACATCTATTGTTTCATATTATATGCTGCCGTTTGTTTTGTGGTGTTGCAAAATACACTGTTTATGGCAATGTTTTTCATTGTTTGGATGGCCACCACGGATGCAGGCACAGAGAATACCAGCATGGCCAGTGAAGATGGGGCAGAACCAGGTAGCTCCGAACAGAAGGACCAGTCAAAACAAATCGAGGACCTTATTCCTAATCGAGGGGTTACCTCTGTAGCATGGACCTGGTTTGGTTATGAAAAGTCTGACATGGACCAGAAAACTTTACTATGCAAATTAAATTCAAATTTTATTTGTCACATACACTGTACAACATGTAGTGAAAAGCTTGTGTCCGAGCTGCGGACAGGCTGCACACTAAACATGCCTGGTCTCAGGCATGTTTAAAAACCTTTCAGTTGATTAGAAAATCCAGTCTCCAATTAATACAATACAAAATACTACATAGAGTGCACTATACAGGTCATCGGATCTTCAAGATAGGCCTTACGTCTTCTAACAACTGCTCACACTGTCAAGGCAATACACCGGACAATTATATCCACGGTCTTTGGTTCTGTCCACCAGTTCAGGAGTTTTGGCGGGGGATATGAAGACTTATCAAAGTGTCTGAAATGTAAAATTCCAACCTCCCCTTAGTGTGCTTGTTGGGCAAACTGGATGATATCACTACAGAAATGAATACAGCCCACATGGTTTTCACTGCCCTATGCATAGCCAAGAAAACAGTCCTCATGAACTGGAAAACTAAAATAATGTTAATTCTAACCAATATAGAAACCATCTAATAGATCACATTAGTCTTGATACAGCCTCTGCCACTAGATTAAATCAGTCCTCTGGGCTCCTTTGATCGGCTCCACCAGTGGGGGGTGGTGGTGGTGGTGGGGATCGTAATTTGGTCATGCCTTCGCTATTGTGGTTGATGTGGGGGTAGGGATGGGATTAAAGCGTCTGGAGAGGCCCTAGGGACATTTTCCTGGGAGGGTTTAACCTGGGGTTGTGGTCATGACCTGGTTAGGGACTCTGGTGGCTCTTAGATGGTGTTTTCTTCTTGGCTGCGTGCAGCAGGGCTGGGGAGGGTCTGTGCTGGCGGACGTGGGTTACTGGCCTGGTAACCTGGCTGGGTCCTGGGCGGGCATGGGGGCTTGGGGTTCTGGGGGTGCTCCGCCTCCGGGCTGGGGCTCTGGCTGGGCCTTGGGGGCTTGGGTCCTGGTTGGTGTGTCGCCAAGGTTGTGGGCGGGTGGGTGCACCGGGGCTCAGCACTGGCGTGGGGGGCGTGGGGGGCCTCTGGTGCATCGGCCAAACTGGGGGGCTCTTAACTGGCAGAGAGGTTGTTTCATTCTTGCAGGAGTTCTCTGTTCTCCGGGAGTTCACTCTGCAGGTGGGGGAGAGATATAGTGGAGAATTAACTTAACCTAGGTGTCTATTCTTTTGTGTGGTCTGGGAAATGATTGGCCCTCCCTTCCTTCCATCCCGGACTGCCTCCTTCTTCCCACTCCACCACACCCACCCACACATGCAGGGCCTTGGGGTGCAGATGTGTCACCAGCAGTGTTGGGTAAGTTACTTTAAATTAGTAACTTAGTTACATTACTAGTTACTTCTCTAAAAAAGTAACTCAGTTACTTCAAGTTACTCGTTACTTTCAAAGTAACTAGTTACTATGGAAAGTAACTTTGGTTTTACTCCGAATTCTCTTGTTAATGTGTTGCTTCCGTAACTGGATACCCAGCCAGACTGCCAGTCTTCTAGCTTGCTTACTTGCCAGAAGTGCACTGTGCCACCTACCAATAGAAAGGAAAAATAATGTGCACATTTCCACGAGAGAAATCACGCCTGGACCGTCGTTGACCGCCGCCATGATTCTAGTCTGCTTTTACATCCAACACAAAAACTGCAGTCGTGGTGCTTTTGATTGTACTCAGAACTTGGAAATTCTGCCTTCTGAATAGGAAGATGTAGGTAACACCAGACTGCAGATGAGCTGCATACAGAGCTGGACTGGGACAAAAAAAAATCGTCCCGGGCATTTTGACTAGAGACCGCCCACCATTATAGGAAAAATCATAAAGCCTTTGAATGAAAATAAACACTGTTGTGACAGTGATGTACACTGTTCTGATGGTATATATGTATCAATCTATCAATTGTTTGTTGTAAGACTCAGATAATTTTTTTTTAAAAGCGAGACATTTTAAATGAGAATAATAAAGAAAACTATTTCCTTGTCCCCCCTTTCCCTGTTAATGCCCTACCTGGCCCCTGGCAACACTTTGCTAGACCCGCCCCTGCACAGTTACCAGCTGTCAGCTACGTGAGAAAAGGATCCTGGTGTTATTTGTCTCTCAGAAACAGTTCATAACTTCCTTCAACTCATTCATGTCACCTAAAAGGTAAACCTGTTTCTCCATCACCTGTTCAGCTCTGATGATTCAGTAAGGACATCTCCTGGTTTCATCTGCATGTTTCCTCTCACCAGATAACCAAACCGATATCATGACCAGCAGCTTTACAGCTGTGGCTCCAGCAAACATCAGCTGATACTAGAAATTAATATTAAATAAATTCTAACAACAGCTGATCAAGCTTAAACGTGCTGCTGTTGTTTAACGCGACATCCGCTGGTTTCCTCTTTCTGGCGCAAAGTGGGCGATAAACAAACAAGAGAGAAAAGCCGATCAGCTGATCATTGATCAGTTTCATGATTGAAGTAGAAACGGGAGAGAATGAGAGAAGAAGAGGCAGCTGTGCAGCTTCAGCTTTGTGTCTTTTTCATTGTAGCTGAAGTCCGGGACAAACTGTGTTCCTTTTCACCTCAGTACACGAAACGCCGTAATATTTTCTCTGAATACCAGACGATTCTGTTTTTTACGGGACGGTTGGCAACTCTAATAATTAACCGTATGAACAAAATAAAGTTCAACATCAGTAACATAGCACCCACCCAGCTGTATAGAAACTCCGTCATGCTAGCTAGCACGCAGTACGAAAATGTCAGCATACCGAAAATAAACTCCACCTAAACTTGGTTTATATCTGACTGATAGACTGCAGGTCATAACTTCTTACCTGAAGTTCAGTTCACCTGACACGCGGACCGGCGGCCGCTTGGGTCTCTCCTCTTGCCTCCCTTTTCCTTCATCCACCTGCTGGCCTCCACCACTTGCTAATGTTATTGAATCTGTGGAAGCTCCGCGATATCCACCACCGCGAAGTAACGAGTAACGAGCCTATCTAAATCCCAGTAACGAGTAACGCGTTCCTGGTTTTGGCATAATAACTAGTTACCGTGCTCGTTACCACAATAATAACGTAGTTACTGTAACGCTGCTACTTAATAACGCGTTAGTCCCAACACTGGTCACCAGGGTGCAGGGGAGGCATTCCCTCTCTGTCCCCTTGTGGCCACCTGTGCCTCAATTTTATTCCACAACTTAGATATCCACATTACTCACACTCTCATAACACATACACATAGGGCCTTGAGGGTGGGCACGCTATACGGCACCCAGAGGACGGTCTGTGTATTTAACCTCACCTCTGGCGCTGGTGCCCACCTCTCAGTTTTAAATGCGTGTAGACATTGAGGGTTCTCGGGAGGGGCCGTGCTGACACCTGCTGCTCTCTGGCAGGAAGCACCATGCCCTCCCATGTTTTAAATGCACTTTAGAACAGCACGCAGCAACACCACATATGAGAGGGTGGAGGGAGGTTTGGGGTCTTCACACCCCCCCCGTTCTCTGTTCGCCATTGGGGGGGAGGGGCTGGGAGGAGGTGTTGGCCGTCCGATTGGGGTCTGGGGTCTCTCTGCTGCTGTGGGGCCGGGGCGCTCTGCCTGTCTCCACCCCGGGAAAAGGGTAACATCTCCTGGGGGCAAGGGTACCTGGACCTGGGGTATAGCGTATGTTTGGGGAGTGTGATTGTGTGTACAGTGTCCAAGCGTCATTCATCCACACAGGTGTGCACACAGGTGTACACACGGGTGATCACTGTTCACAGACACAAACTACATCTTTCTTGGCTCCTACCTCAAAACACATTGTGCGCTGTCAGTCATGCGTGCGCACAACAACATTCAATATTTAGTATTTACTGTTATTTACACTTAGCTAGATTATCGCAGTGGTGTTGTGTTTATTATGTTGCTCTCTTTTTTGCTTGTTTTCTCTTTTTTTTTTTTTTCGTCTCAACAGGTGATCCAGGAGATTTCTTCTTTTAAGTGCTCTTTCTCACTGTCCCTCTTCCCCTCTGTTTTTCTTTTCCTCCCTCTCTTTCTTTCTTTCTCCTTTCATATCCCCTGGTCATGTGTGTCCCATCTGTAAAACTGAAAATAAAATAAAATAAATTAATAATAATAACAAAGGTTGATCAAATGGACCAATACGGCAAGGCCGTGATGATCCACTTGGTAAAGCAAATCCATTGGGTATCTTTCTTGACATTCAGCCAACAATTTTGATGGCTAAAGAACCAAACAGGCCAGGCAAAATGAAAAATAAAGAATCATGTGAAAGAGCATGGAGAAAATTTACGAATGAGAAGCATTAAAGAGCTGTCAGGTGCTCAAAATAAACCAGACTCAAACATTAGAACAGGCTTTTCCCGCAGCACGCTATGTAATAAATACTCACAAAGAAAATGACGGCTGTTACAACTTATATCAAAAATATATTGTTTCATGCATCGGTCAAAACACTCGACTCCTGGTACACGACGCCCAGGGATGGTGGACTGACCAATACCCACCAACTGCAAACAGCAGTATCACTTCTTGAGTCTGCCTTTTATCTTCATCAAGATTGCTTTACCACTAACCAGTCTCACTTCTCCCATTGTGTTGGAACTCTGAGGCACAAGGCAACCACCTTGAATACCTGAGTGCATAGTCAGAGGCTAAAGCTCTCTCAAGCACCTGTTTATATGCTCATCTATCCTCATTCAACCAAATACCACAAAACCATTTATCAGGGAGGTCGACACCTCAGACACAACTGTAAGTACAGTCTTTCGCAACAGGTTAATGACAAAATGTGCTTTTTTCTCTCGCTGGCTTTCTCTAGCGGAACAGAATTATGATGTGGGCAATTGCGAGGTCTTTATTGCGAAGATGACATTGAAGGAGTAGAGACACTGACTTGAGGGCTCTGACTAATTATTAGTCATCTGGACAGACCGTAAGAATCTTGCCTACCTTCGATCAGTCAAGCACCTCGAGTAACGATAAGCTGGGTGGGCTCTTTTCTTTGCACATTTCAGCTTTAACATCATTTATCATGTAGGTTTTTGTGAGTTTGGCTTGATGTTTGAGTCACAACTGGAAAATTCCATTGTCACCCAGGTCAGAACCACGCCATCACTTTCCATCTGAGGTCATTTTGGCGGATTTCTCTTCACCAGAACAAGTGGGAATACATCTCAGTCTGGACAGTATACATCAAAAACAGCATCTCAAGTTTGCCTCCTGCTTTTACCAATGTCTGGAAGGCAATCATCCCACATTGTTTTTGATTTTATTTTTGGTCTTTCTCCCTCTTAAAGTAACACAGTTTCTATTTCAAGAGACTGAGCCGTCTGTTACCTTGGTGCAGCATAACTTCCATTCCTGTTGCCATCTTTGACAAACCACAAAAGCAGCCCTCGTGAGAACAGTGGAACAGAACAAGTAGCTGGCTGATCAGCACCACACCCTAAATCCCTGTCATGTTTCATTTCAGAAGATTTGGTAGTACAATATCTCATTAGAAACACAATCAAGAAAGCTGTCTTATATCAGTCCATTTAAAACCGTTGCTGTCGAATTCAAAATTTACAGTAACAGTAGAGAGTGCATAATGTTTTCCAACTAAGACCAGTTCAGTCTAGTTCATTATGTGCTCAAACCAGCCAGTCACCACCTTCCCAGGAGACTGATGGTCCACTGACTTGCCAGCGTTCCTTTTTATGAAATAAGCATCTTACCGCTATTGCTACGATGACATTGTTTTTTATCAGGGCATTACTGGAACTGCTGTGTTTGTTATTATTATTCATGCAATTGAATTTCAGGAAATTTTGAACAGGCATCAGAAGTAGTGAAAATTTATATATGTTACGGGTCATGTTTGTAAAATGTAAGTAGTTAAAATTTAAAATTAAGGTATTTGAGTGAGATTTTGCACAAGGCATAAACTCCCTCAACAGTTTCTTAGCATTGTAGCCTTGTCGACATAATTCAATCTTAAACTACAGCACGCACATTATCACGCTACAACACAGTCCACAATTATTGCTTACTTAAAATGTAGGCATTTATCAGTGTAACATAAATGCAGAGGGTCTCACATTACATGTGCTTCTTAATCCACTAGAAGAATACTTTATGTTGTTTTAAAATGTTGAGAACATCAGTAATAAAATACATCCATTAAATTATGTTAACATTTGGGTACAGCCATGCATTGCAAGATCCTTCCTTTTTTTAAGTAAAGAAATGAAAAACCAAATTAAGAATTCCTTAATGAGATAACTTGGGTGTATTAGTATTGTTAAAAAAAAAATTAAAGTAGCTTGATCAGGAAAGCTGTCCACTTGGTTTGATTTTCCATCCATCCATCCATCCATCTTCTCCCGCCGGGTCAGCCCAAGCAGAGAAGTGTTATGGTCCCCAGGAATGGTACCACAATAACAAAGATGAAATCCCTGCAAATACAGGTAAAGTTCAGGAGCAATGAAGACAGTGGACTCGGTTTGCCTTTCAGATTGCATCTCTTATTCAAGTTTCAACAAACATGAACAGTATTAACAATATCCATCTGTGCATTACTCTTTCAGTCCCAGTGTCCTTACAGTTTAAATCTATCCATTTTCCCAAGTCACAGGCAGAAAAATAAATGGATTCACACTCTACACTTTCCACCATTTTACGTACTTCATGTGATCTCTCAGTGCAAGCACAACAAAAGTACACACTCGCTCTTGCTTAAGTGATTAAAAGCCACTATAAGTCTGCAGAGAATTTTACAGCAGTAGGTATTCAACTGTATTTAAAGGAAACTACTCTCTTATCTGGTTGAAATGAAAGGATAACTCTACCTGGTCTGGATAATGAAATTAAGCAAAAATAAACACACATTATTCACAGTACACTGAAAATGAAACTTACTTGTGTATAACATGTTCAACCCACATGTTTTCTTCTATATTCACGCTCATTAACACTTACATATTAAACAGCGTCATACTTTTAAAACCTCAATTATACTTAAGCAATAAAACATCTTTGTATCCAAAACTTTATATAAAATAGTAAAAGTGTGTGGGAGTGCCAACCTTCATAATGAAAAGAAAATAAATCTACATGTATGACCTTCCTGCAAGACGCTGCTCTGGGGCATACAGCCCACAATGCAAAAAAATTACCGTTACATTTCTGCCTGCGCAGCCTGACTCCGCTGTCTGAGACTGATGCGGGTCCACGCATCAGTCGTAAGTGTTACAAATACAGTCATACTTCTTTACAACTTAGCATGGAGATGAAACCTTGCTATGTAACACACAGTGGTAGCGTTTTTACCAAGTACTAACCTGCAAATACAGATAAAGTTCAGGAGCAATGAAAACAGTGCACTCGGTTTGCCTTTCAGATTGCATTGAAGTCCATCGCCCTAAAGCAACTGGGGCACACCTGCCTTGGGCACTCCACCCACTCCGGGTTTGATTTTCGTTTTTAAAAAAGTATTGTTTGAGAAAAGCAGGAAATCATGGGTTCTAACACAAAATCTAAATGGCTGCAGCCCGGGCCATTGGAGGGGGAGGTCTAGGCACTCTTGCTGGCGAAGGTGGTTCAGGAACAGTTTGTGACTGGCCTACCCACGGAAAACGGCGTGTTGGGTCCGCTTCCATTTTGTTATGATTTTATTGCACACACAGTTATATTTTCCTCTTGGCTCAGCACACACAGCAGCCAACTTTCCAGTCAGCACTCTCCTTCCCTCTCGTCTCCAACATCACTAAAAATGGGAAATCCTCATCAGCACAATCACATCCAACTGTCCCTCCAACCTCCCTGGCACCACCCCTTAAGCTCACTGCACCACCCCTCCCCTGCAGCTGAGCCATGGATCACACCTCCGCCACAATCATATAATGCCCCTTCTTATCAAATTTAAGGGCAAAACGCATAAAAGTTGCAGTTGGCTCGTACCTGTTGCAATAAATAAATAATTTTTTGTTAGCGGCGCGCTGCATTGCAGCGGCGCATGCACTGCATAGAAAATAAACTGGACTGTTTAAGACTACTACAACACTCCCGTAAAGAAATAGGACACTGCTGTGTTCTTATTTTTACTGAAACATGGCTACACGGAGGCATCGCAGACTATGCTATCCAGCTAGACAGGCTAGCCAGCTACTGCACCGACAGAGACCCCCTATCATCGGGTAAGATGCGTGGCAGCCGACTGTGTGTTCACATCAATAACAGCTGGTGTAGGAATGCAGCGATTGTTTCTGTGCATTGTTCACAACTTGTGGAGGTTTTAGCAGTCAGATGTAGACCATTTTATATCCCAAAGGAGTTTACTGTGGTGATCATCGTTGCTGTTTACATCCCACCTAGTTGTAGTGCTAATGCTAATACTAGTGGAGTACTCAGTGAACTCTACAAGATTATTAGTGATCTGCAAACAGCCCACCCTGACGGCTTCTTCATTATCTCTGGGGATTTTAATAACGCCACACTTAAATGAGTTCTACCCAAATTTCATCACAACATTGACTTTGCAACAAAAGGAGACAACCTGTTAGACCTTGTTTACAGAAACATCCAGCAATGGACAATCGGACCACATCTCCATACTTCTCACCCCAGTGTACAGACCCATCAACAAACAGATCAGACCAGCCTTGAGAGAGGTGAGAGCCAGAGGGGCCATACCTGGGCCAGATGTTTAGAGAAGCTGCTACATACACAGACATACACAGACACCGTGGACCTTGAGGAGAACACAATCTCAACACAAGCTACATCAGCAAGTGCACTGAGGATGTCACTGTCTCAAAGACCGCCGTCACCCATGCAATTCATAAACCCTGGTTTTCTACAAAGCTATGCAACCTGATGAAAATCAGAGATTCTGCCTTTAAGTCCAACAATAGGGAAGCTTACACTACAGCCAGAGCAGACCTATCACGGGCAATCAAAGAGGCAAAGCAGGAGTATGCAGGAAAAATCAGCACACACTGCAATCACTGGCTACAAGCCAACACCTCCGGCATGCAGCAGTGATCCCTCCTTGCCAGATGAACTGAATGACTTCTTTGCACGTTTTGAGGCAGAGAACAAAGTGCCAGGAAGGAAGATGCCCCCAAGTACTCTGTCTGTCCAGAGCAAACGTCAGGAAGACACTTCGCAGAATAAATCCACGAAAAACTGCAGGACCTGACAATATACCTGGCAGGGTGCTTCGGGAATGTGCTGACCAGCTCACAGGCATCTTCACGGACATCTTAAATACATCACTGAGCTCAGCTGTGGTACCTGCATGCCTCAAAACCAAAAAAATCATCCCAGTGCCAATGAAGTCTACTGTGACCTGCCTCAATGACTACCGCCATCATCACAAAGTGTTTTGAAAGGCTGGTATTGAGGCACATGAAGTTTGCTTACCACCCAAACCGCTCCACAGATGACGCCATCTGGTCTGCTCTTCACCTTTCTCTCTCCCATCTCAACAAAAGGACACTTATGACAGAATGGTGTTTATTGACTTCAGCTCAGAACCTGATAAAGAAGTTGAACCTACCGGGAATAAACACCACTCTCTTGGACTTCCTATCTGATAGGCCTCAGTCTGTTTTCATAGGAAATAACACTTCCTAAGTCCTCAGACTGAATACAGGCTCGCTGCAGGGCTGTGTGCTCAGTCCACTACTGTTTACCCTGCTAACACATGACTGTAATGCAAAGTACAGCTCAAATCACATCATCAAGTTTGCAGATGACACATCAGTGGTGAGGCTCATCACCAACAATTAGGGCTGCTCGATTATGGCAAAATGATAATCACGATTATTTTCACTGAAATTGAGATCTCAATTATTTGACGATATTTATTTAACAATATTGTCGTATTGAATAATGGCTTTAAGATTGTCAAAAAATAATATAAAATTGTGTGTGAATACTGATAACAGTGCAAATGTTTGCAATATAAAAAATAAATGAAAAATGTAAACATCTATGCTTAGTGAACTTCAAAATACTGCATAATATTTATGCATACAAATAACCAAACATCAAGGCAAGCTGTGTAGCCACACAATGCACAATTGCATCAAACATATGTCACTTTGTGAGCAGTCTTCAAATGATTGAATAAATTTGTAGTGTTGCTCTGTGGTGCAGCTACAACACCGTAGCAAAGTTTACACACTATGTCTACTTGATCCACGCCTGACTCCACGAACCCATAATGTTTCCACACCACTGAAGTCGTTTTTACCTCTCTTTTCAACCATTCTCTCTTCAGCAGCCATTATCCTGTCCTCTCCAAATAACTTCTGCATAGCTTTCCGAGCTTCCCTCGGGTCCTCCTAATTGTTGTGACGCGTGTTCGAAACACAGAGAGGTGCGCCGATTTGTCACACGGAGCAGCGCGAGTAAAGCACAAGGGAGGTGCTAATAATCGGCTCAGTCATTTTAATGATCACTGAAAGCCCAGATCGTAATTTAGATTAAAATTCGATTAATTGAGCACCCCTACCAACAATGATGAGTCTGAATACAGAGAGGAGGTGGACTGGTGCCACAATAACAACCTGTCTCTACATGTTCAGAAGACTAAAGAGATGGTTGTTAACTTCAGGAAGAGCTCAACGACCCACACCCCACTGCCCATCAACGAATCTGCCCTTGAGATGGTCAACAATGTGAAGTTCCTGGGTGTGGACGTATCAGATGACCTCTCCTGAAACCTGAACACCACCACCATCATGAAGAAAGCCCAACAACATCTTCACTTTCTTCAGAAGCTGAAGAAGGCCAGTCTCCTCCTCCCTCCTCAAATCATTTTACCAGGTAACCATTGAGAGTGTCCTCTGCTGCTACATCACTTGTTGGTACGGGAACTCCACTTTTGCTGAAAAGACATCTCTGTAGCGGATAGTGAGGACAGCAGAGAGGATCATTAGAGGCCCTGTCCCACCCATCTCCCACCTCTATGACAAACACATCATCCGATGTGCAAACAGCATAGTGAAGGACACTTTCCACCCCTCACATGCACTGTTCTCCCTTCTTCCATCTGGCAGACGGTTTCGCAGCATCAAAACCACAATGGCCAGACACTGCAAGAGTTTTTTCCCCAAGCAGTCAAAGCACTGACTCGGAAGGGGAGTCTCCAGTGATTCGCCCACAGAAGATTTTCCAGTGGTGCAGTCTTCTGATCACACCCTCGACCCACCTTCGAACAAGTGATAGTAATTGATGGTCACCTGGTGCACCCTGAAGCCATGTGGACCTACCCATGCTTTGTATAATAGAATGATAGGCTTTATTGAGTGAGTCGTGACACTCGCACAGAGGAGACACATAACAAGTTTTTAGGTGCCTAAAAGCCGCCAGGAAATGATTTTCCAGTCGGCTCATTATAACCCCATGGTAGCACATATGAGATAAAACTCTAGAGCGAATAATGGCTCTAGAAGTCCATAATTCAGTAAGTTCATTTACGAGGATGAACGCAATTTTGATCGCTGGTTAGACCCTTTGTTGTTCATAGTGCCTCCACAGGATTTTCTCCCTTTGAACTGCTGGTCTGCAGGAAGCCGAACTGGAAGGAAGGTCCAAGCCTGGCAAAAATAAGATTCAGTACGTCATGGACCTGAGAGGAAAGCTGCACACACCGGGTAGGTTATTATGAGAGAATTAGTTTCAGGCCCAGAAAAGTCAACAGCAGAGGGGCTAGACTCAGGTAATTTTCACCGGGAGACAAAGTGCTTGTGTTACTCCCTACTTCCAGTGGAAAGTTACTCATCAAGTGGCTAGGGCCCTTCGTGGTCACATGGTGGGTGGGCGGTGTTGACTATGAGGTGGTGCAGTCAGACAGGAGAGGAGTCACACAGGTATATTAGCTCAACTTCCTTAAAGCATGGAGGGGTTGAAACCGCTTCTCTGGTGAGCCTGGTGAAGCAGAGATGAGCGCCAAATTCCACCATTCCACGACTCCCTCCATTTTGATAACCATCTCACACAGACTCAGAGAGCGGATGTTGCTGCTACGCAACAGCGTTTTGCGGATGTGTTCTTTCTCATGCCTGGCCATACAATGCTCATAGAGCACCATTTTGAAATGCAACCTGGCGTGACGGTGCATTCACGGCCCTACAGGTTACCTGAACATAAACTGCAAATTCTTCAGAAGGAATTGGCTGAAATGCTGAGACTGGGAGTAATAGAAGAGTCGCATATCGCATGGTGTAGCCCCATACTTCTGGTCATAAAGAAAGATGAGTCTACATGTTTCCGTGTTGAGTATTGCAAGGTGAACACGCCGGCGAGTCAAAATCACATGACCAATTTAAGACGACACAGCTACAAGATGCAGTGACTCAGAGTCTCCATTTCAACTTGGGTCGAAAGTGCGGACCTCAAACCATATACCAGTTTTTAAATTGTGCCGATAAGCCACGTAAAAAAAACACACGCTATGTTTTTTTCTGAACAAAACAGTGGTGTTTACAGCGGGAAGAAACGGTAAAACGGCCTTTTCTAAGGACAGCGCTAGCAAACACTCTCCGCTTGCCAGTGAAAAGAAAAAGAAAAAACACCCGTTCCCTATTGGTGTTAAAGTGTACCATGTCAACCAATCAAAAAATGATATGGCAACATGTGGGACTTGGTTGTTCAGAGAGAAGGGGACATTTTAGGAGTGGCACCTGCGAGAGAAAGCGGGCGAGCGAAAGAAAGAGAGAGCGCGAGTTTTCACATGTGAGACATTAGTGACGTTTAGTGTGTTTGGAGGCTATAGTTAGTGTGTTGTGTAGTCATTGTTTTGTTTTGTGTGTCAGTTATATTAGTGCAGGGGTCTGCAACCTTTAACACCCAAAAGAGCCACTTGGACCCGGTTTCCACACAAAAGAAAACACTGGGAGCCGCAAATACTTTTGAAATCTAAAATGAAGATAACACTGTATATATTGTTTTTTACCTTTATGCTTTGTGTGAACAACTAAAGTAAGTAAGTAAAGTTTATTTATTAAGCGCTTTTCACAGACAGGCAGTCACAAAGCGCTGTACACAAATATTAAAAAAAACAATACAATCAATAGACATTATACACAATGTAAAAGATCAAATGTAAATAATGTAAAGAATATAAAATACGTAGATCAACAAAAGGCTTGTTTGAACAGAAAATTTTTTAACTGCTTTTTAAAAGAATCCACAGAGCAACTAAGGTGTGTTGCTTATGAAATCCATGAAGTGCTACAGAGAAAATTACATTTTATTTAAGTAAATAACACATTTTAAACTCTTAAAGAAATATAACAAAAGGAAAGAAACCCAGCTGAACTAAAATGATCCATGTAGCAAACAAAAACTGTTGTGAGCCGCCACCCTTATATCGCCTTTGGGCTTTTGGAGCCTTGACCTGACTTTTAAAAAGTAATTGGGAAAAAAAGCACTATGCTGCTAAAAGAAAAAATAGATATTTGCAAAATTGGTTAATGTGTGTGGCGGGGCGTGGTCTGCAGTGCCGCTGCATGGGAGTCGGACGCACCTGAGCGGCACCTGCAATCACGCCTCGCCGCCTTAAAGTCTGTGCTCTCTCTGCTGTTGTGTTGTCGGGCTGTGAGCTGAAAAGCTACAGCCGGCTGTATGCGTACAGCAACCGTGTGTGAAAAGTGGTCAATAAAGAGATGCTGAAAAGCATGTTCATGCAAACATCGTCGAGTCTGCCGTGATATGTTTACAATAAGATTTATGGTCCCGAACCTCTGCGCACAGCGTCTGCAAATCGGGGCTTTCATCTTTACGCAGGACTGTAAGCTGTCATCTGCGAGGCGTGAGCGGTGTTTGTTTTTAACATAGTTCACGGTGGAGAACAGCTGTCGACATAATGTGGATCCAGATCCATAATTGGCCTACCTGGTGTCGAAAGTCTCGATAAATGCACGGCGTTTGGCGGGTACACCAAGCTTCCGCTGAGTGTGACGCTTATTTTGAACAATGAAAAATAATAAGATATAATTTTATTTTTACATTTCAAAATCACAATAATCTTCCAATTTAGAACTACAAGTTAAAAAAGAACTAAACACAAATAAAATACACTTCAGCTAAATACTTCTAATTTATTTTCCCAAACCATCCGGAGACGCAAAATAAAGACTAAAGAGCCGCATGCGGCTCGGAGCCATGGTTGCCGACCCCTGTACTAGTGAGTGTCACAGTTGCTCCAAAAAGCCACCAAAGGCAGATTCCACTGTAAACGCTGTGCTCACATGGAAAACTGGAACGATACACCTCTTTTGTCAGACCTGCAGGGTTAAGGCCTGTGGTGTTCTCCTCCGTCTTATAGTGGACACAAACTATTTTTGGGAGTTGCATAAATAATTTGTGCGCCTTCTTATTTAATGCAGAACACCTGATTGTTCTGTAAATAGTTTTAAATGGTTTTATAAAAACGCTTGAGACCTTGGCTGCATTTTTAGGTAAATAGTACCATATAACTTTGTTGTTTGCAAAACATGTGCATAATTTTTAGAAATGTATCATTTCTATTTGCATTTCAAGTTATGAAAATGATTTGTTAAACATGTTTGTGGTTTTTACAGTAAAAATATAACTTTTGTCTGAATTTAGATCAATTGTGCTAATATAGTATGTCAAAATGAAAAAATAACTCCAATTTCAGACATTTGAGGTTGTGCTGAAAATAATGATACCAAACAAGGCAAGATAAACAGTTTATAAAGGTGAAATATAGAGGTATAATCAAAAGTAATCAAAAACGGCCAATTATACCCTGGACCCCAGAGGGTTAAGTTCAAGGTGGTCCATAGGGACTCAAATGATCATGGCCGATTTCCTACTGCGGGGAACTAATGACTCTCTCCTTTTATATAGTGACAGAGGAGGTTTTTTAATTCAGCTTTTTTAAATTCATGTCTATTAATATTTTAATACTTTTTGAAAAATCAAGATGCAGCCACTACAAACATGTGATTTATAGAATATGATGCTGAACATTAGGCATAAATAAACTGAAATCAACTCTACACCCCCTATTTAACACTGATGGGGAAAATCTTTCTGCAGAACATTTATTTTTACTTTTGATATTTTATGCACAATTTTTCAGTAATACGGTTTTAGGTCTAGTGAGATGTTTTAATTGTGTTTTATTGCTTCTTTTCCTAAATGAATGGTTTGGAATGTTTGTCCACCATCTGTCATTGTCAGTTAAGAATAATTAATTTTGGTAATACAGTATATATTCATTTAAGTATGTTAGTAGTAATATTTTACAATTCTTCAGCCAGGAAGGAGTGCAGAAAGGTGAAGATGTCTATGTAGAGTACGGACAGACAGAACAATCTGATCCATTTTATGTTGATAAATTGGTAAATAGTGGAGGAAGTTGTTTTTGTTTGTGTATGTATTGGGGTGGAGCGGTAGCAATTGTCTCTGATTGCCTTTCTGTAAGGGACACCACATGCCACTGTGATGTACATTGTAGAATAGAATCATCAACCTTTGAGGACTGGATTCAAAATGATGGCAAAGAAAAACAATAAAACCCAAATAAAAAGCCCTCTGACTAAAAACTTTCATGTGTTTCAAGAAACAGCCTTTGTTAACTTCAAGAATAAAATTTGTCTTTTTTAGAGCTGTCAACAATCCTCCTGTAGTAGCAACTTCTTAACAATTGGTGGCAGTCATGTGCTTCTGAAGTTCCAGGGGCAAGCTTTCATTACAATAATAGCATTCTGCTGATGCTCCAAACTCATACATGTACAGACAGTGGGAGTAACCCACACACTCACAAATACATGCATTCATAACATATGCATGCTTAACTATACACACCCATGTACAGCCACACAGCAAGTAAGTACGATTTTGGCTGTTCTACAGCTCTTCAAGCTATATGGTTCTATAGAATTCATTTATAGCCCAAACTACCCTGGCTTTTGCCAGAATCTTAGCCTCTCAGCTGGCTGTATCAAAGCATCCACGACACTGCAGAGATTTAGAGGATTGTGGGCAAAGAGATGGACACAGGATTCATTGAAGGAGGAAGATTATTTCCAATTGGAGGAGGAAGTGGTATCCTCCTTAACCCATAGTGTTCCATCTTCACCCTGCAAACACTTTGAGGAACTGTTTACAGAAGAAATCACCAAGCCATAATGACACCTCAGTGACGTGTTTTTATATCCACTTTGCACTGTTACAGAAAGGACACATTTAAGTGTCACACATAGCCACAAAATTGAGATGTCAATAGGCAGGCTGAATGAGAATCAGTGCCCTTTTTTATTAGCAGAGAAAAAGAGTTTACCTCTACTTTAGTGGGACATAAATCGTTGACATTTTTAAACTGTTCCCCAGTATCCATTATATCAAGGCCGTTGTAGCAAAGGGACTGCTGCCCCTAAAATTTGATCATTCAAATCATCCGTCAGAGAGGCTGTACTGAAATCATAAATCTTTTAGTTGTATCAACAAAGACCACTTTCCTATACCCTAAGCTTTGAGGGCAGCAAACAGGGGATCAGAGATGGGCAGTAACGCGTTACTTGTAACGCGTTACTGTAATCCGATTACTTTTTTCAAGTAACGAGTAATGTAAGGGATTACTATTGCAAAAACGGTAATTAGATTACCGTTACTTTCCCGTAGGAACGCTGCGTTACTGCGTTACTAAAACCGTGACTTTTTTGCGAGAATGTCTCATGACAGTGACGTAAGCGAGTGCAACGTTCGTGACAACAGCTGTCTGCAGATCAACAATGGATAATCGAGTGCGGGAGAGAGTATGAGCATGCAGCGTTTAAAGCGTGGAAGTACTGACCTTATTTTGAGTTTGATTCCATAAAAAGTGACAAAAACATTAGTGTCCGTTGTGCGTGGAAGAAAACTTCTTTTACAGCGAAAAACCCCTAAACTTCCAAGCAAGCACTGAGTGCGCTACCACGAAACTCACAGAGAAACTCGCGGAGTCTTCAACTGACCGCTGCGGCACACCTGCACCAGGGTAAACCTCCACCTACCCCAATCCTGCTTTACAGGTGAAAATAGAGCAACTAGTCTTTGACTTTATTTATTTTCTGCTGTGTTTTACTTGCATCTATTTGAAAGAGTGAGTGTAAACACAAAAAATATTTTATTTTATGTGCTGGAATGTGCAGAAAATAGGTTTAAATGTTAAACAAATTTCTTCCAGTCAGAGAATGTTGCATATAATTTAATTTTTGCTTGATGCATAAAGTTAAAAGGTCTTGATGCATTCTCAATCATCCAGGAAAGTAAATCTCCAAAAGTTGAATCTGTTCATCTGGATGTAGCGTTTTGTGGGAGAAACGTTTCACACTCATCCAAGTGACTTCTTCAGTCTCAGCTGACTGCAGGTTTCCCCAAACCTTATAAACAGTACATTTGCATAATGACTGAAACCAGCCCACTGAAGGAACAATGGGCTGTGAGGTCAGTTCCTTAATCATCAGTTCCGGGTCTCTGTGGCTTTTAAACCCCAAAATACGCTGCGCCAAAAACTGGTCCACCCCAAGGATCGGGTCCCCGACACAAACAGAGTAACATAGTGTACGCTATTAAGTGCCAGGAGGATTGCCAGGATTTATACATCGGGAAACCAAACAACCTCTAGCGAAGCGGATGGCACAACACAGAAGAGCAACCTCATCAGGCCAGGACTCTGCAGTTTATTTACACCTACAGGCCAGTGGACATTCTTTCAACGATGAGGATGTACACATCCTGGACAGGGAAGAACGCTGGTTTGAGCGCGGAGTCAAGGAGGCCATTTACGTGAAAAGGAAAGACCATCTCTGAATCGAGGAGGGGCCTAAGGGTACATCTTTTCGCCATCTTACAATGCTGTGATTGCAGCCATTCCCCAACTCTCTGTGAATGGTACTCATGGCCATTGATCAGTGTTCTTTCATCAGTGGGTTTTGGTCAGTGATTGTTGATCAATGGTCATGGGAATTTGCATAATTATGATTAAGGAACTGACCTCACAGCCCATTGTTCCTTCAGTGGGCTGGTTTCAGTCATTATGCAAATGTACTGTTTATAAGGTTTGGGGAAACCTGCAGTCAGCTGAGACTGAAGAAGTCACTTGGATGAGTGACGAAACGTTTCTCCCACAAAACGTTACGTCCAGATGAACAGATTCAACTTTTGGAGATAAAGTTAAAAACTAATACAACAAGTTTTATGAAGAGACTTTTCCATTTGATTACATTTTGTATGATGGATTATGCAGAAAAAGTAGAATTGGGCTGAAAGATCTATCGCTTTATCACCTATTCAGGTTGTAAATTGTGTTTTTAAAAAGTAACTAAGTAACTAAGAAACTAAGTAATTAATTACTTTTGAAAATAAGTAATCAGTAAAGTAACGGGATTACTTTTTGGGGAGGTAATCAGTAATTAGTAACTGATTACTTTTTTTCAAGTAACTTGACCAACACTGCAGGGATAGACATGAATCTTGGTCTTCCAGTTTGAATTTACCATAACATACTTTCAACTTTTAGGAAACATAATATCAGTCCAAAAATCATGGACTGTTCTCAACACTTCATCTTTTTTTCTGCTTTAGGGGTCAACACAGAGGACCATCTTCCTCCATCTCACCCTACCCTAGCATACTCCTCTTATGCTAACATTCTGTAGTCCTCCTTCATCACATCCATAAACCTCTTCTCCTGGCTCACTCTTTTCCTCCTTCCTCGCAGCTCCATATTTGACATCCTTTGTACATGTGCAGAGGAGGGATAGAATTGGACAAAGTATCTCAATCTTGCCTTTCTAAATTTATCTCCACACTGATCAATCTCAGTTGACCTACTATATATACTCATTTGTAATGTTGTTCTTCCTGGTTATTACCTATGAAAATCTGACACTATAGCATATTTGTTTGTGGCAGCAGTGAAGAGTACCTGCTGAGTAGTACTCAGCAGGTACTCTTCAGTGCTGAGTGGGACCATTGTCCATTGTTCTCGAGCTACCACAGTGACGATTAGACTGTTATGAGCCAACGTTTACACATGTCAACCTTTAATCTGAAATAGAAAATTTTTTTTACCTACCAATCTTAATCTAAATAGTAAATGGTCTGGTTCGTATATGGTACTCTACCTGAGCACTCAAAGCACTTTATACAACATGCCTCATTCATCCATTCATACAAGCAATTTTTCTTAAGTGCTTTCTAGCTAAGGTTAACACATTCATATGCCAGTGGATGCATTGCAGAATAATTTGGGGTTAGTATCTTACCCAAAGATGTTTTGCATGCAGGTGGGAGCAGCCAGGATCAAACCACCAGCCTTCCAGTTAGTAGGTGACCTGCTCTAACTCCTGAGCTACATTCAACTAAGGAACAAGCTGGCATTTTCTACTTAGTAGAAAAATGTTTTAAACTGATAAAACTCTTGTATTCCCATTGAAAATTATGTAAACTAGAGCATATATTCTTATTCCCAAAATGCAACAACGGTCATTAAAGCCAGGTTGTCTCCAACCCATGTCTTGTCCAGGTTGCAATGGATGGTCAGTTAATTTGGATTGACTCTGACCAACATCAATTAATGTTAACCTGAATGTGGTATAAATAAGCCATTTGATATAGGTCCAAAGTTTTGCTCCTTCTTGTCCTAATAATATTTGAATTTTACCTCACATGATTAGTAATTTAGTATCATAAAACTTTAATTTCCATGCTTATCTAAGACAGATAACAATCAATTTCAGAATGAGAGTGGGGGTGTTTTGTTTGTGTTATTGACAAAAGTCAGGGAGACATGAAAGAACTGGATAGGAACTACTGTCCATATGTGATGTTATATCACAAATTTAACTTTAGCTTATAAACTGTGCATTAGTAAATATTGTAAAAATATATTTTTTCTCCATCCTCTTATCCATTTAACCCTGAAATAATTTTTTAATATAATCATCTGTGTTTAGTGAAACTGTCTATTTAGCCCTTACCTCCACCCTGTGTTATATTAACTGCTTTAATATAATATCACCCGAGCTTTGGATAGAGTTAAATATAAACCAAAATGATCGATATTTACAGTTTTCTAATTTTTCGTTTTTACAGTTAAATTTACAGTACCTTTACAGTACCTTGTCGGGCTTAGACAACAAATTTTATATCAGGACCTTAACGCATACTCCACTAGGTAGCATTAAAATGAGAAATAATAAGGACAAATAAGTTGTATGAAATTACACTGGTGTGTAGCTGCTAATAAAGAGATTCAGAAATAAATACAGCATGCACACTGAGAAAAACCATCTTAACTCAAGGTCAATTAGAGTATGTCCCTGGGGGGCTCGCCAGAGGCTGTCCTCAGTACAGGTTGCAACTTTGAAGTAGAAAGTGAACCGGAGTCCACGTCCTCCTCCTCATAACCACACTCCACTGGCTCCTGCCCGTTGGTGAGGACAAGGTATGGGCAGCTGGAGGTTTGGCTTGGCCATACAGGAGATCTGGGAACAGGTCCCGCCCAAGGGCCTGGACACACTGGACATTGCCTGAGAGGAAAAGATAAGTAAAAAACAATTTCCAAAGCCAAAGCACAAATAGAATGAGAAGGAAAACAGGTTGTTTGGTTTTGGTTCCCAAACTTTTTTTGCTGGGGCCTACAGTTTTTGCATCTTAGGGGTCGGGTGCATTGTGAACCGGGTGGCGGCCAGGAGCGGAGGTCCTGGCGGACCGATGGAATATCACCTCTCTGGTGGGGAAAGAGCCTGAGTTGGTGCGTGAGGTTGAGAGGTACCGGCTCACCTCAACGCATGGCTGGGGCTCTGGAACCAGCCTCCTGGAGAGGGGCTGGACTCTGTCTCAGTCTGGAGTTGCCCCTGGTGAGAGGCGGCGAGCTGGGTCGGGTATCTTGGTATCCCCTTGGCTTGCTGCCGGTATGTTGGGGTTTCTCCCAGTGGATGAGAGGGTTTGTTCCCTTCACCTCCAGGTTGGGAAACGGGTCCTGACGGTTGTCTGCGCTTATGCGCCGAGTGGCGCTTCAGAGTACCCAGCCTTCTTGGAGTCCCTGGGTGGGGTACTGGAGGGTGCTCCTCCTGGGGACTCTGTTGTCATACTGGGCAATGACAGCGAGACCAGGAGGAGCGTGATTGGGAGGAACAGCCTCCTGGATCTGAACTCGAGCGGTGTTTTGGTAAATGGTAAATGGTAAATGGCCTGTATTTGTATAGCGCTTTTACTAGCCCCGCCTAAGGACCCCAAAGCGCTTTACATACCCAGTCATCCACCCATTCATACACACATTCACACACTGGTGGAGGCAAGCTACAGTTGTAGCCACAGCTGCCCTGGGGCAGACTGACAGAAGCGAGGCTCCCATATCGCGCCATCAGCCCTTCTGGCCAACACCAGTACGCGGTAGGTGAAGTGTCTTGCCCAAGGACACAACGACCGAGACTGTCCGAGCCGGGGCTCGAACCGGCAACCTTCCGATTACAAGGTGGACTCCAAACTCTTGAGCCACGATCGCCACTTTTGTTATTGGACTTCTGTGCAAACCACAGTTTGGCCATAACGAACACCATGTTCGAACATAAGAGTTTCCATAAGTGCATGTGGCACCAGGACACTCTAGGCCACAGGTCGATGATTGATTTTGTTATCGCATCACCAGACCTAAGGCCATATGTTTTGGACACTCGGGTAAAGAGAGGGGCTGAGCTGGTGCTCACCACCACCTGGTGGTGAGTTGGATCAGGTGGCGGGGGAGGCTGCTGGACAGACTTGGCATGCCTAAACGTGCAGTGAGGGTGTGCTGGGAACACCTAGCAGAGGCCCCGGTCTACGAGATCTTCAACTCACACCTCCGGCAGAGCTTCAACAGATTCCGAGGGAGACTGGGGATATTGAGTCCGAATGGACCATGTTCAGCATCTCCATTGCCGATAGTCGAACCTCGGATACAGGAGGAACAATGCGGTTTTCGTCCTGGTCGTGGAACACTGGATCAACTCTTCATCCTCATAAGGATACTTGAGGGTGCATGGAAGTTTGTCCAACCAGTCTACATGTGTTTTGTGGACTTGGAGAAGGCATTCGACCGTGTCCCTTGGGGGGGTCCTGTGGGGGGTGCTCCGGGAGTATAGGGTGTCTGGCCCATTGCTACGGGCCATTCAGTGCTTATACAACCATTGCAAGAGCTTGGTCTGCATAGCGGGGAATAAGTCGGACTTGTTCCTGGTGGGTGATGGGCTCTGCCTTTCACTTGTGACCAAAATAACGAGATCGCGGATACAAGCGGCGGAAATGGGCTTCCTCTGAAGGGTGGCTGGCCTCTCCCTTAGAGATAGGGTGAGAAGTTCAGCCATTCGGGAGGGGCTCAGAGTAGAGCCGCTGCTGCTTCACATTGAAAGGAGCCAGTTTAGGTGGCTCGGGCATCTGACAAGGATGCCTCCTGGGCCCCTTCTGGGTGAGACGTTCCAGGCATGTCCCACTGGGACGAGGCCCCGGGGCAGACCCACGCTGGAGAGATTATATCTCTCGGCTGACCTGGGAATGCCTGGGTGTTCCCCCAGACAGGCTGGAGGAGGTGGATGGGGAGAGGGAGGTCTGGGCTTCTCTGCTTGGGCTGCTGCCCCCGCGACCTGGCCCCGGATAAGCGGAAGAAAATGGACGGATGGATGGATGGATGGATGGATACCTACCTTGGCACCACCGTTGTGCAGGTGAAGCCAAAGGCAAATATGCTTCATCATATTTTCTAGACTTTGGCTTGGAAGGAAGCTTGTTTGGAAACATATTTGGCGATGCTTCATCCTCTGCTTTGCGTTTGTGTGGGTGCCCTGTCAAAAACCTGTCCATTATGTTAGCAGTGTCCAAGCATTTTTTTTTTATATAATTCACCGGGCCCCCCCTGCAATGGCTCTGCTCCCACTTTGGGAACCACTGGTCTAAAGTATGATTAAAGTTCAGCATGATTAGTATAAATGACAATGAAAATTACTAATATATTGGAAAACCAAAATATTTTCCAGTGAGTTGACATCTTTTGTCCAACAGTGACTTTTCTAGACTTGCAAGAGTTTATGTAGTGTGCGGAGTGGCGTTCCAGAGCCTCAAGGAAAGTAAAAAGCAAGCAGAGCGAGAAAAATCAGCAATTTTTTATAAGCTGATTTGATTCTTAATGGCTATGCAACTATTATAGCTTACAACATAGATTCAGTATGTCAGGAGAATTATTCTAAAACACTTCTTCAGTTGAGAATCAAAGAGGAGAAACACAGTTTTACTTGTATACAAGGGCAGCACAGAGCAGGGCTCTGTGACACGCGCTCTGTGACACGCGCTCTGAAACTGCCCTGGCCTTTATTTATACATCAGTGGGTGTTTGTGCTTTACATTGGAATGTGGATGTTTAGGTGTGGGTGTGTGTGTGTGTGTGTGTGTGTGTGTGTGTGTGTGTGTGTGTGTGTGTGTGTGTGTGTGTGTGTGTGTGTGTGACCCCATAAACGACTTCCCTAAACCTGCTGGTCTGGAAGTCCAACAGTTCATCTAAACAAAAAGCACTTAGCCTAAAACAGACATAGATACGTTTATCCTACCATAAAACAATAAGACAAGGTATGACCTCTCCCATGCTCCCAGGATGTGGGTTTGAATACCAGAACACCCTGGAATGCACACAAAGCCTACTAAAGATCACACATCCTATCACTACACAATCAATTATACATCTCTAAGCATATATGGAAACTTATATCATTAAAAGATTATACTGACTACTAAGTACAATTTTCCACTGACACAGTAAAAGGACTAGATATTACAATCCCTGATAATGCATTGCTTCAAATGGAGAAAGTCTTGAGGAATGGCTGTTATGAGGAAAGGCAGCCCAGAAATTTTACCAGCAGGACACATCGTTGTGTGCCTCAATTTCACAGGGTGTTTCGGTCTTTTACCCAAGCTAATCTGCCTTTTTTTTTTTTTTACCTTCCTTGGTTAGGTTTAGGGATTAGAGATCTGATCTAGATTATCATATTAAAATTTGGGACACATCGTCAGTAGTGGACCTTGGCTTTATCAGGTGTCACTAGACACCTTCATCCAAGGAGGCCCTGCCAGGTTGCAGGGTTGATCAGGCCCCGGAGTGTGTCACTGGTTTATGTTAAATTGTTATTTCTCTTGAGGTCCAAAAGAGATAGGAGAGAGCAGAGAGGAGAGCCGGAAGGGGGACCTGATCTGGTATCCCACACCTCCCCGCTGGATCGGGCTGTACGTTCTACCTCCCCACTGCCTCCCAGAAAAGGGAAGAAGAAGAGAGGGGAGAAGAGCGGAACATTTTTCCTTTTCTTTTTTTTTCTTTCATTCCTTCTTTAGGTTTCACTACCATGAGGTTAACTGCACGGCCCCCAGGAGACTCTAAGACAGCTGTATCAGTCAACCAGCAAAATTTCTAGTGTTAGCTTTTCTACCCTTTTGACGCACTCTACTGAGACAGGCCCACCACGGGTTGATCAGTCTGTCTCGCGGTTAGCTGACTGCCTTAGCTGCCCAAGTGATGTCAGCCCTATTTAGCCACAGCCAGTGACTGGTCCTCTCAGCAGTGTTAGCTAATTCTCTTATAGCCTGCCGTTGCCCCTGTCCTCTGATTCCAATCTCTCTAAGCAGTTTTGCTGTTGTACTGGCAACAACGCCCCTGCAACCCATTTCCACTGGGCGCACCTTGATCTTCCAGCCTCTGTCCTCTGCCTCAGCTGCCAAGTTGGCATACTGCAGCTTCTTACGCTCAAATGCTTCCTCAATTGCATCCCCGCATGGTACCGTCAGCTCAATTACGTACACAAGTTTTCGGGAGTTAGACCAAAGAACGAGGTCTGGTCGCAGAGTAGTTGTTATGATCTCTGTGGGAAAAATTAGCCTCTGATCCAAGTCCACTTGCATCTGCCAGTCCCTGGCAACCTTCAGCGGGCCCAGGTCTGGGGTTGAAGGGCTAGTCCTCGGCTTGTCCCCCTCACGGACAAATGCTGATGAATACTGATGCTCCTCTTGGTTCGTGAAAGGTTGAGCGTTGATGGATTTTCTCTTGCACTCAACTTTCTCGGCTAGACACCTGAGGACCTGATTGTGTCTCTGTGTGTATCTGCCTGGAGTAAGGCTAGTCCTACAACCTGGGACTGTACACAGGGGGCAAGATGGGTCCTTTCCAAACCACAGCTGCAGATTTATTGGGGAAGGCAGCACATCTTATGTCACTCGGATGATGAAACTTAGTCTATTAGACTCCATTCCCCAGATTTCACTCCATGTGAGTTTCCTCTTTTCAACACTCTCCCAGTTCATCCAGTGACCCTGCTTGGCCAGTGCTGCAGCTCTGGCATGTCTTACTGTTTCCTCCTGTCGACGCACCTCCTCCACCACCATTTTTCGGCTTTCGGTTACAGATGCCTGTGGCCACAGAGGTGTTACTGCTTCAAGACCAAATCCTCCTCTGCGCTGTTGGACATGTTGGACACTTCTTCCCGTTGCTAGGGGTGAGAGCAGCACCTCTCACTATGGGGTCCTGGCAGTCCATGAGTAACATCTCAAGCCTCACTTTTGCACACCCTCTACCAGGCTAGGGATAGGCAATGACAATATCCCGTTGCTGTAGAGTCCAACGCTGCTGAGGAATTTGGGAAGTCCAAGCCACTTCTTAACATAAGAGCTCACTAGCCTCTCTAGTCGATTGGCATGATTGAGCAAGACCTTGTACATTGTCAATGGCCACAGTAGTCTGGGTAACAACCCAAACTGGAAGTACCAGAGCTTCAGCAGTGTTGTTAATCCGCCTGAGGTCATTAGCCATGTTCTGCCTTCGTTGTTCAAGTTGCCATGTATCATTGAGGTCTGCATTATACCACCATCCCAGGCTCTTGATGGACTTCTCTAAGACTGTTGGAATTGGTTCTCCACTGATATAGAATTGCTCGGCTGTCAGTTTTCCTTTTATGTTGGAGATGCTGCAAGATTTGCTTGGCTTAAACTCCATTCTTGAAAATTCGATGTTTTACTGGAGCTTCTGTAGCAATCGCCTAGTACATGTTTTTTTTTTGTTATAATGATGGTCATGTCATCCATGTAGGAAGGGCAAATCATGCAGCCTGCCATAACTCCAATTCCCAGGTGCTGCCAGGCTGTGGTGGTGTTCTCAGCTGTCACACAAAACTGTAAATCCTGAAAGTAGGTCTTGACCAGTCCTGTGATGTGGTTTGGTACACTGAAATAGTTGAAGGCCATCCACAAGATTTCATCTTGGAACTGACCCAAAGGCGTGAGACAAGGTCTAAAAAGACCACATGAAGGTCTCTTCGTTCTTTCTCGTCAGTTTGAATCTGGTGCCAGATGACGCTGGCATGCTCCAGACATCCCAATGCCGATCCCAGATGCTGGCCTTCTGTACTTATGTGTCAACATAGTTGTTTCTTTGCAAGAAAGTAGATAGTCTTTGGGCCAAGACACTGAAGAAGATCTTTCCTCTATGTTCAGCAGGCTGATCTGGCAATACTGGCTAATGGATAAGGAGTTCTTTTCCTTAGGGATCAGAATACCTCCTGCTCTTCGCCAAGCCTTTGGAATCACTCCTTTCTGCCATGCTACCTTCATCAGCTTCCACAGGTATTTGAGGACTTGTGGGGTGTTTTATAGAGCCTATATGAAATGACATTGGGTCCTGGGGCCGATGCTGCTCTTGCCTGCTTCACTACCTTTTCCACTTCACTCCATGTGGGTGGTCTTTGGTGTTCAGGTGCCTGGAAAGGTGGCATGTCACTTGGAATGGTAACTGGCTCATGCCTTCGATCCTCAGAGTAAGTTTTCCTCAGATGATCTTCCAGGTCTTTTATGGGCATTTTGAGGCACCCAGTCTTCTCTTTGACAAAAAGGTCCTTAACAAAGTTGTATGGGTTGCTAGAAAAGGGTCCTTGTCTGTCCTTTCTTCTTCACGTTGTCGTCTGAGGTGCTCTGCTCTTCGCAGCTTAGTAAGCTGTTGCTTTATTTCCTCCTGTAGGGCAGTAAGTCCCTCCGTTTTTTTTTTTTTTACTGGGGAAAAGAAAAGGGAGAAAGAAACAGGAAAAGAAAAACAGCGGTGAAGAGGAACTGTGATAAAGGGCAAAAAACCAAAAACCAACAAAACAAACAGACAAAAATACATATATCAATCACTTGGATCACCTGTTGAGAAAGAAAAAGAAAACAAGCAAAAAAAAAAAAAAGACAGCAATATAATAAACAACATCATCGCGATGATCTATGTGAATATAACAGTAAATACTAAATATTGAATATTATTGTGCAGCACGTAAGATCGACAGCGCACAGTGTGCTTTGAGGTAGGAGCCAAAAAGGGTGTAGTTTGTGTGTGTGAGTACCTGTGTGTACACCTGTGAGCATGAGCGCTTGTATTTAACAGGTTCCTTCATGTAATGATCTGCTAGAGGGTGTGGGGAGCCATAGCCCCGTCCTCCAGGGCATGAAGCAGGTATGGAGGAGATCAAGGCTCCAGACATCCAGAGGCCCCCAGAACACAAGAGACCAAGGAAGACCAACGGAGGGGCAACCGTGCCACTATCCTGGAAAGAGCTGAGGGGAGCCCCAGATGAGGGGTCACTCAGCAGCCACGGAGCAGAAGCCGGGGAGTTGCAGTGACGTGCCCATGAGCTCCGCCCGGCAGCCAGCTGTGCCAGAGTGACCGAGCCCCAGGCCGAGAGGCCAAGGGCACCCCCCCACAAGGGGCCCAGCGAGCCCCAGGCTCCAGGCCCCGACAAGCAGCCACCAGGAGTGAGCTGGTGCGTACCTGGCCGGCCATCCCGGACACAAAGAACCACCAATGAACCGATGTCTGAGGGCGTCTGCCACTGGCAGGGGAAGTGGTGGGGAGATGAGCCTCCATACCATGGAGGGCCTGAGATGTCCCCAGAGAGGTGGCGTCTGATACCCAACCTGACATATAGACACAAACAAACAGGCACACACAGATGCAAACATCAATTCCAACCCTCATGCTCTCATATGCAATTACTCAGCACTCACCCAACGTGGAGACAGACATAAATAGACACTGTAGACACAATCATACTCCCCGAGCGTACTCTATACCCCAGGTCTAGGTACCCTTGCTCCTGGAGGAGGAAACTGCATCCAGACCCAGGTGGTGTTACCCTTTTCCCTGGGGTGGAGAGAAGCAGACCGCCCCAACTCCGCAGCAGCAGGGAGGCCCCACATTCCAGACCACAATCGGATGGCCAACTCCTCCTCCCAGCCCCCGCCCCAACAGGCAACAGAGAACGGGGTGTGTGAAGACCAGAGATGGGCAGTAACGCGTTACTTGTAACTAGAGATGGACCGATCCGATATTACGTATCGGTATCGGTCCGATACTGACCTAAATTACTGGATCGGATATCGCGAAAAAATAAAAATGTAATCCAATCCATTAAATATCAAAAAGCATCTCACAAAACTTGCAACACGGCATAACTCGGCTCATAACCGTAGCACGTTGCAGCAGTATGCGTCATGTGATAGAGCGGCTGTGTGTATTTGTAGCCTCCCAAACCAGTATTTCATCTCCGAGGAAGTTATCCCAGAGAAAGTAAAGCAAGTGTGTAAGTTCATCTCTGAATGTTTGTAAAGCATTCCCATGTTAAGCTTAACAACCGATATATGGAGCGACTGCCTCTCTCTCCCCTCTGCTGCTGCTACTTCAATCTGAAACTGCTTAATGATCAGCTGATCGGCTTTTCTGTCGCAAGTCCGTTTCTCTTCTTTGTTTTTGGCCCACTTTGCGCCAGAAAGAGGAAACCAGCGGCTGAACAACAGCAGCACGTTTAAGCTTGATAAGCTGTTGTTAGAATTTATTTAATATTACTTTCTACACCAGGATCCTTTTCTACGTAGCTGACGGCTGATAACTGTGCAGGGGCGGATCTAGCAAAGTGTAGCCAGGGGGCCGATAGGGCATGAACAGGGAAAAGGGGCACAAAGACATACTTTTCTTTCTTATTCTCATTTAAAATGTCTAGCTTTTAATAAATAATTATCTGAATCTTACACCCAAAGTTTTAATCTGATGTAAAATGTATAGAAGTCCATTACTATATATAGTAACTCTTAAGTCTATATACCCTAGTAGCTATAGTACTTTTTCCTTTGGGAAGGTACCATCTGTGCAGTCTGCAGTTCTGTTGAAGAAAGATGTTGAATCTATTTAATTATTCTTGAAAAATAATTTGTTTCTGTGCATTTTTTTTCACCCTGCATCAAATTAAAGTTGATTACATCGATATCATGAGGTGGAGGGTGGGGGTGGTTCCCTATTTTTTTTTTTTTTTTTTTTTTTGCTGGGAGTTTGCAACCCTATTAGTTAGGTTGCTTAATATTTCTGCTAAGTACTCTTTAAAATACCAGAATAGGAAGGATGGAGTAGGTTTAAGTTAGGTAAGGTTTATTAGATTGATCAGTGTTGCTGAACTATGAAATATTTTGGGTGCAGTATATTTTTTACACACAGGTATAACAGAATAGCTTTAGTGTTGTTGGTTATTTAAACTTGAGTATGAACTTATACAAAATGCAGCAACATATTTTTAAAAACAGTTTTATTGATTAAAAAACAAACAATATCAGATTCATATCGGTATCGGCAGATATCCAAATTTATGATATCGGTATCGGTATCGGACATAAAAAAGTGGTATCGTGCCATGTCTACTTGTAACGCGTTACTGTAATCGGATTACTTTTTTCAAGTAACGAGTAAAGTAAGGGATTATTATTGCAAAAATGGTAATTAGATTACCGTTACTTTCCCGTAGGAACGCTGCGTTACTGCGTTACTAAAACCGTGATTTTTTTGCGAGAATGTCTCATGACAGTGACTTAAGCGAGTGCGACATTCATGACAACAGCTGTGTGCAGATCAACAATGGATAATATATCGAGTGCAGGAGAGAGTATGAGCGTGCAGCGTTTAAAGCGTGGAAGTACTGACCTTACTTTGAGTTTGATTCCATAAAAGTGACAAAAACATTAGTGTCCGTTGTGCGTGGGAAGAAAACTTCTTTTACAGCGAAAAACCCCTAAACTTCCAAGCAAGCACTGAGTGCGCTACCACGAAACTCACAGAGAAACTCATGATTCTTCCACTGACCGCTGCGGCACACCTGCACCAGGGTAAACCTCCGCCTACCCCACTCCTGCTTTACAGGTGAAAATAGAGCAACAGAACCGCTAGTCTTTGATTTTATTTATTTTCTGCTGTGTTTTACTTGCATCTATTTGAAAGAGTGAGTGTAAACACAAAAAATATTTTATTTTATGTGCTGGAATGTGCAGAAAATAGGTTTAAATGTTAAACAAATTTCTTCCAGTCAGAGAATGTTGCATATAATTAAATTTTTGCTTGATGCATAAAGTTAAAATATTAAAACTAATAAAACAAGCTTTAAAAGGAGACTTTTCCATTTGATTACATTTTGTATGATGGATTATGCAGAAAAAGTAGAATTGGGCTGAAAGATCTATTGCTTTATCATCTATTCAAGTTGTAAATCGTGTTTTTAAAAAGTAACTAAGTAATTAATTACTTTTGAAAATAAGTAATCAGTAAAGTAACAGGATTACTTTTTGGGAAGTAATCAGTAATTAGTTACTGATTACTTTTTTCAAGTAACTTGACCAACACTGGTGAAGACTCCAAACCTCCCTCCGCCGCTCATATGTAGTGTTGATGCATGTGTGTTCTGAGGTGCATTTAAAATCCAGGAGGGCATGGAGCTACCTGCCAGAGAGCAGCAGGTGCGAATAGCCCCTCCTGATAGCCCTCAATGTCTACATGTATTTAAAATTGAGAGGTGGGCAATGACGCCAGGGGGTGAGGTTGTACACCCTGATGGTCTTCTGGATGCCGTGTAGCGTGCCCACCCCAAGGTCCTATATGTATGTGTTATGAGAGTGTGAGTAATGTGAATGTCTAAGTTGTGGGATAAAATTGAGGCACAGGCAGCCAGAAGGGGACAGAGGGGGATGCCTCCCTGCACCCTGGTGATGACACACCTTACCCCAAGGCCCTGCATGTGTGGGTGTTTGTGGTGGAGTGGGAAGAGGGAGGCAGCTGGAGATGGGGAGGGAAGGAAGGGAGGGCAAGTGGCCCCAATAGGCACCCCATACTCTGCAACCTACCAGGAAAGGGGCTCAGGCCCATCCGGACCGGGGCCCAGTTCAGCAGTGCCGCCCGGCCCCACAGAGCCTGGGACAGACCACCCGACCCCACCACAGAGAAAACTGCACCCACCCAGTCATCCACTCATCTTCCAGACTACACAAGACAATAGACACTGGCTGAGTTCTTCCTCCACCTCTCCTATATCTCCCC
This sequence comes from Oreochromis aureus, assembly GCF_013358895.1. Lineage (NCBI taxonomy): Eukaryota > Metazoa > Chordata > Actinopteri > Cichliformes > Cichlidae > Oreochromis > Oreochromis aureus. Next base: position 21,320,747 of record NC_052946.1, on the reverse strand, counting down.
TCCTGCAGAGTGAGTTCCTGGAGAGGAGACCTCCTGCAAGATGTAACAGCCCCCCACCAGTTGAAGAGCCCCCGGCTTCCCAGTCCCTCCCTTTCTGTCTCATAGGCCTTCCTCCACTGTTTCCTCAGTTGTATTCTCTCTTTCAATAATCTGTCAATTTCCTGCTATCTCCCAGACTTTAACTGGTTTAAAAGGCCTTTCTGCTGTCTGTGAGTCTTGTTCTTTACCCCAAACCTCTCGGCACCATAGCTGTAGATGATGGTTCCCAGGTTGTCCAACTTCCTTTCAACCGGACCCTTTTGTAACAACCAGTTTCGAGTCAATGGTTTCCCACTTTCAGATCAGAATCTGGTCTTTCCTTTGACTGAGTTCCAATCTGGAGACTATGGTAAGGTCTGTACGACAATGAACTTCATTCGGGGTGCTGATACCCGAGGACTGTGGGTGTTCTCCTTAACACAGAAGAATGAGTTTTTGCGCATGGAGGTAGACGTTACAAATGTGACACACAGTTTAAGAGCCAACAACACACCGGCACGGCCTTGAGTATGTTTCTGTTCGGACAGAAGGTTTTTTTCTTCTGTCTGTTTCTTTCTTGTATGTTTATATTTTTGAGTTTGGAGACATACTGTTTTGCAACAATGCTTTCTGATTCCACAGTTACAGCATTTGCTAAGTCCTGACCACTTTTGGTCCAGCAAACCTTTTATTTTTTTACCTGTGTAATGCGCAGACAGTTGTAGAGTTGTAGAGAGTCACTGAACGCTTGCTTAGCTGACAACACGCAGACAACAACAGGATGCAATTAAAGGTTCGGTGCACATATGGTACCTCACGGCCAAGTTTGTCTTGCAAGAGCTGCTGGACACTGCCATGCCTTCCAGACATCATGGAGGCTCCATCGTATACTTGACTTTAAATCCTGGTCAGGCTCAGGCCTGCCTTTGTCACTTCAGACAGAATGACATCAGTAATGGACTGCGCATCACTTGAGATTGCGGTGGCCATTACAACTAGTTGTTCCATTATTTCCACTGTTTCTTCAGTGACAAAATAAATAACTAAGGAAATTTGGGCCAAACAGGGGTCTTTCCTTATGTTGAAGTCAACTACAGATAGGAAAAGTCCGCTCCCCACTTCTGACATGTCATCAAAAGCATCCAATTTTCCCCCTACAGGCAACTGATTTGAAGTAGCGATTTTTTGGAGCTGATCTTAATGAACTAGTGCAGAGATTTGTTTCCCTTTTTCTACACGTTGCTTCTTTTCTTTCCACAAACTAAAACAGGCCAAATGTTCCTTAAAAGTCTTGTGTCTGTTATGTCCCTTATTGGTTTCTATTTCGTGTTTCCACTCTGTGAATCCTTTGGTAGTGAAAGCTGGATCACATTTTGACTAAAAAGAAGCATCCTCTTGATGGAATATTCAAGCCAGTCTCCATTATGATACCATGCATACATAAATACAAATAACACAAATAACCTCTTAGTAGTACTCAAGAGATGTGAGGATATTTCTCAAGTCAGACTTGCACAGGTCCATCCATTCCTAAATCATCTGGAAAATGTATCTGTCCATTAGCTGCTTAACCCCACCGGCACTCGTGTCATCCAGGATGCTAATGCTACCTTCATTGCTGCAGCTTAGCTGGTTCTTAGGGTTAGGTGCAGTAATTGCGGCATTATTGTTAGCTGAATCATTAACCTGCCTTGGTGTTACTGCTGCAGTGTATTCCTGACATGGACACTCCAAACCACTTTTTGATATCCATTTTATATACTGAGCAATACACTTTGTACACATTGCATTTAGCATCTGAGCTAGCCTTCCCTACCACCAAGAAAATCTCCACATTAGTTTTACCCACTTGACACCGCTACCTAACTACAAGGTCACCATGTAATAAAATTGATAGGATGATCAAATTTTAATTGGCTAAAGAAAGGTTAGCCCTATAGCTGTAAATGTATTTCACATTTCTTTTGTCAGTGAGGGATTTAAATTGAGGAGGGACAGTAAGATAATTGAACAGGCCTGGCCCGTTCATAGTGCCGACACTGACCTCTAAGCAGCATGTAGATAAAGCGTTTGACAATATTAAACCCTGGCACATTGACATAGTTTAATGTGGAGCCGGAGTCTGTTTACCCACCATGTAGAGCAAAGAGGCAGAGCCGTTACAGAGACAATGAGCTCATTTAGAGCAAAAAAAACAAAACAAAACATGTTTCTAGCATCCAAAACAGCAGTGCTATTCTTGTAATTACCATTAAAACCTTTAATGGCAAAACTAGCGAGAGTCTTTTGTTAAACCAAGTGATCAACAATCTCTGCCATGAAGAAAATGAACTTTGTAGCTGCGCCATCCACCACTGTTTGTTTTACACAGACAAAAATCTGCGGTAGAGCTACAGAAGTAAGGCTACATCAAAATACACAGATAAACTGTTAACTTAGTCTGATATCTGACTGGTTAAATTAAACAGCTTGGTGAAGGTTGATGGCAGTCATCCTATTTTACATTGAAGCAATGCCTGCAGCAAAGAGGGGTGAGTCTAAAGGTGGGCATGGACAATGTTTATTTCAAGGCTTTTATAACATTTTTCAGATTGAAAGTAAAATATTATATCTATTAATCAATTTGAATATTATATTATATGTAATATTTTAAAAGATGAAAATAGGTATTTTTCACAAGCCAATAAAAATGTACATGGGCCAGTAAAACTCTTGAGCTCCTGACCTGAAGGTTGTTGTTTATTTGACTTTCACCTTTGACTGTAATTGAGATTATTTATATATTTTTGCAGTTAAGAAAATGTTTTCTATAGCACGTAAATGCAATCAAAGGCTTTAGATTATCTTTTTTGACAGATGTTTTTGCAGTTAAACGTTCAAATATAATTTCTAAAATGCAAACCAATGACAAGTTCATTTTGAAAGCGTTAGAGCCTATGAAGCTAATGCACAAGACCAGAAAAATTATAATGAAGTGTGGTTTCTTGCAAGCAAAATCTAAATAATTGAGAGGTGTGAGTTGTATTTGTATGGTTGGAGCCTTTTGGAGCCTTTCAATGAAGTCATCTGTTATAAATAATATGGCCTGCTATGTGGACAGACCGTATGAGAAAGTTGTGCTTCAGTTTTGATAAGCAGTTATACTGTATGTGTCTCTGCCTTGTGATCATTCATTTTTTTAAAGACAGTTTGCTTCTATCACCATCATTAAATTTGTGGCTTTGAATGCATTTTATTAATAAATATTAAATAGTTGTCTGCTGCTTCTCCTGTTTTTGCTGGGTTTTGCTCTTTAATACTGCGGGGTCATTACCCCATATTATATTGAGCTTTGAGGCAATAAAATTGAGGCAATAATACTGCTTTGTTGAAGCTGCTGGCATGTCAAGCCATGAACAACTGGGTTCATGGCTTGACATGCCAACCACAATCTTTTCATAACCATAACCAAGTAGTTTTAAGTGCCTAAACACTGAGAACAAAGTCCTGACTGATAAAACTGAGACTTAGGTTCCCCGGCACTAATATTTACTTTGGATATCTCTTATATAGCCTTTGCATCAAAACACCAACATGCAATGGCCTTGTTGATAATGAATAATTGAATGAATAAGCCTTTATTTGTCACCACTTCCGACCATCCATACATTATGCAAACATCACATTGGGTCAGAACAGGTAGCTTTGGAAAACAATGAAATGCAAAATACATGAGGGAGGAGGATGATAAAAAAGAAATGGTCTTCTAGAGGAGAACAGTTTGAAAACAGAGAAAAAAAGACCTCAGCACAGAAAGCACATGAATTTTCACACGTTACAACATAAAGGCTGTGCATCTGAGGTGTTTGGGGGCGGGTGTGTGTGTGTGTGTGTGTGTGTGTGTGTGTGTGTGTGTGTGATTGTATATCTGTGTCTGAGTACGTGTGTGTGTGTATCCTGTATCAACTGAAGAGAGAGTGTCCTTTCACCCAGTTGTAAGCAAACGTCAACAGTCCTCCAGTCGACTCAGGTGACCTTGAAGGATGTGGACAGAGTCAAAATACATTCCCGTAATCAGGGAGAAGAATTAGTTGTTCCATCCGGCTTCGGCCTTGAAGCCGTCCAGATGCCGACGGGGTTGCCGGAAGAGTTGATGGTTGTTTGGTTTAGGGTTAGTGCGAACAGACTGAATGTAATTTCACAACTGATCCCCAGTGGGTCCCCAGGTCTATCCAATTCCCTTTGCAGAGCCGTGAGCTTCTCCAAGATATTATCCATATTGCGTTCAATAAGCACAGTTTGAGTACTCATGGCTCTGTCCAGCCTTGTGGTGTTTTGAACAGCTGTGACCGCTTTCTTGACAAGACACAAAGGAAGTCTAATGAGATGACCTATGATGAAAATATGCTGGACCTTTGTATAAAATATAATATGAACCTACAACTGATACATTTGTTAGGTAAGGGATTTTAGTTTCTTTTGGTTTATTAGCCAATGCCCCAGCTTTACCTTGTATTTTTTGCCAATATTGACATGCACGGTTAGATGGATTGGTAGATACAACTGAATGAATAAATGATAACAGAATAATACAAAATAAATAATAATAGAATAGACTTCAGGCTACTCCTGTATTTACTTAAAACATTCAACATGATTTGATATGACTGTCATTTTTTTACGAGGGTGCCGGATTCATGTTCATTTTGACCTGCCACAGGGGCAGGTACAGGATGTGGTCTCTTTCAAACCACAGAGACTGCATGTACTTCACCCCCAAACAAACTCCTTACATATTTACAAGACCCTGTTCCCCCTCTGGCCTTAAACTCCATTATTTTTCAAAAAGGAAGTGTGAAACAGAAATGAATATGTAGGAAGTTACAGATGTGTGCTTCCTTCTTCATGAACACTTGGAGACAAAGGAGGAGAATGAAATCAGGAGAGTCAAGCAAAGCAGGGGAATGGTGGGGGATGAGGGGAGAAGGTTACAGCAGTGGGAGATGATTAGCATTTTGCTACAGGGACTCTTGCTTTTCTCACCCCGTGTTGTGGTTACCCTTTGAAAAGAGTGCATATGCTTTGTTATTCATGAGTTTGTTTCAGGGAAACAAGCTTTAATGTGAAGTTTTAAGAAATAAATATTAGCATTGATGGTGTATGGTCATGGGAATGGGCTCCAGGTTATGTTGTGTATGAGAGAGGCGTTTAAAAACACTAACACACCAGGGCCCACAGTTTAAAAGTATTTAATAAACTCAGCTCTAGCACTGGCTTTCACTGATGAAAATCAATATTATACTTCTTGCCATTTCTTTATTGCTGTATAACTTAAAGCTAATGCTGTGGTTAGAGCCCAGCACTATGAATTAATAGACTGAAGACATGAAGACAAGAGTGGTACTGTTCTAAAATGTTTTCCAGCGGCAAGATATTACAATTCCCAATTTGCACTGGGGACCAACCTCGTGATGTTGGCCAGTTGCCGGTGGGTTTCTTATACAAAGTTACTATGGTACAGTTGTGGAGAAATTGCATTTTCCTGTGAACATACACTAAAAAAAAAGATTTGTGGACTGCTGTGTATACTCTGCCTGTTTAGTAATCCATCCATGGGTTTAATTTACCTAAAAACCCCAAACCTTTAAAGATTAAGTTTCAAGTTACTTGTCTATGAAATCTAGTCCCATTTATAGATTAGAAAAATTAAATATTACACAGAAACAGATGAGCACAACAATGATAAAAAAAAAAATCACAAAATGGCACAAGTTAATCTCAGTTCTGTATGAGTGGAGTTTGACTCTTCAAAGACAGAATAATGGCAAGTAGTGTCCTATTATCTATCTGTATATTCATGGCCCTTGGGGAAATTGTCCACATATTTTTCTTTTGATAAAAGGCAGAGAAACTCTGAGCAGTATTGTGTTTTTATCTTACTAGAGATTAAGATGTCACAGTGGAGACAAACTGACACTGTCGAGTCCTTCATGCTTCCAACACTGCAAGAAATCTTTCATTTATGTTGAGAAATAGAGCGATCACACTGATTTCATTTCAACAAAAGCAGATCACATTTGGGGTGAAAATTTGAATTCCCTTTGCATTGCTTGTGCATATTTTGCTTCTCTTTTTGTTCAGTGTGCTCCGCTGAGAAGCAGCCTTTGAAAAAACACTGTTGCTGAATGAGCCACCAGAGAATATCTCTCAAGTTAATACCAGCACTGCTCTATCACGTTTTTGTCCACACATGACCAGCTGCATTTGTCAATATGTGCCATCAAAGCTGGCACTGTTGCATTGTTTCTATGCTGACATTTTGATAGACTAGTGTTATTTGCTTGCAAGGTTTAATATAAGCATTGATTTTATTTCACCTTCCCCACCTGAAATCTATTACTTACTTTAGGGTCAAAGGTCAAATAAGGAAGTTCTGTTCATGACTGGTAAACAGAATAAAAACTAAGAGTAAATGTGGTCTTCCTATGTGTTGGATGATTGGTTCTTCGCAACTGTATGTATGTGTGTGTGTGTGTTTTGTATACATGCTTCACCCTCTATAGTTTCTCTGTTTTAACTCAGGTATAGGTTGTTCTCACTGGGATTGGCAGTTTAATTAACTTCATATCTCTGCATGCTGCTGGAGCAGTTACCTCTGTGCACAAGAGACAGCATTTGTGTGTGGGAGCTGTGAGCAACAAATCTGTTACTTGAAGACTTCCTGAAGCTGTGACGATTTCGATTTCAGATCACATACTGATCAAGATGTTTTTATGTACAGATTGTCACCAGACTTCACTGCTGATAGCTAATTTAATTTTCGGAAAATATGGTTTGAAATTAACTAATTACTACTCTAATCTCTAATCTATACCACGTCATCTGAATACTATGGTGGTTTGTAAAAATCCTCTTTCACTTATCCACAACTTGGGTTGTAGTGGCAGCAGACTAAGGAGGCTATTTCAGACATCCTTCTCCCAGCCATTCCTGGGTATCCTCAGGTGCCCGCAGGCCAGCTGAGATACATAATCTCTTCAGCAGATTCTGGGTTTACTCCAGGGTCCTCTCACTTGGGGGAGCCTCTCTTCCCCAACCTAGAGGGAGCATTCCAGTGTTTTCTGGCAGAGAACTGTGGTACTTGGAGGTGCTGACTGGGCTGCAAACCACTTCAATGCATGCCGAAGGTCAGTACATACTGAAGGTCACTCTGTGATGAAGTCATGCATACTGAATTATGTCATAGTAATTTTAATCAATCTGTATTCAGGACTAATGACCGTTCTGTTTTAAAGAGCTGCCTAATTTTTCACGTCAAAGTGAATTAAGTTACTGCACATACAGTCACAATTTAGAAATAAAAAACACTGTAGACATTTTGTCAGTAGAATATTTCAGGAAAATTAATTATTTCTCCATACTGAGCATTTTGGAAACTTCTAATCAATGTTGCCAGAAAAACTTGATGTAAGTAAAGCTTGAAAGTTAATTATCCACCTTTGAACCAACAGCTGAATAAAATTATAAATGTTTTAATACAACTGTAGTCCATTAACCTGCTTGTTAAAGAGCTTTCACATCTGACAATCAGCAATATCCAACTGCTGCTGAGAACTAAGTGATACACTAAAAGCTTGGTTACAAGTTCAGTTTCTTTTAGGTAAACTGACCTTAAATATTGTTTTTTCCAAAGCCAACACTAACCTGTCAGGCTCAAGTGACTGCATTTGAAGCTAACACCACAGAAGGGTTTGCGGTTTTGATCATATATTGTAAGTGTACGCTCACCAGCCATTTCATTAGGAACACAAACAAAATGTAGTTTGATTTTGTAATGCCTATTGGTCAATAACAACAATGATATTTATTATACTTTAAAATTATCACCTGATTGACAATATCAACAAAAACCAAGTGTGGAGAAGGTTTGTTAAAATTGATGGCAGTGCTATCATAATGTATTCCCAGGTGTTAAGAAGGACGTGATCAGTGAAAAGTGTTATACATCATTCCACAGAAATGTTGTTCATTTAGCTCAGCTTTCTAAACCATGTTTTTTTCCTAGATCTCTGTATTCCTATATCTTGTGTATAACTAATGAACTGAAATTCATTTATTTATTTAAATGTTAACAATAATATTTTTCTCTTTGAAAGTCCCATGGCCAACTTTGAGGAGTACTGCAAATCATTACACACAATACACTGCTGATGCAGGCACCAAAGTGTATTATTGTCTGCATACTCCATATTCTATTTTATTAATAAAGACTAAGTTTTAAGAAATGGAATACTTTTCCATGTCTAACCTTGTGAGTTATAAGTATGACTAAGTGCTTAATCTCAGTGTCTGTAGACACAGTAAGAAATCATTTTGTTTTAACTTGAGAGACATTTTATACAAAGAGAAATCTGAGAGGTCATGTCAGCCACAAGTACTGTAGGCAATTTCACCTGGGGTCACCCATATTTGTGGGCCAGAAGTGCAGGTTAGACTGACAGTAGCTTTTCTCATCCCTTCTTTATTTCAGCATTGATGGTGAGAAGAGAAATGCAGCCTTTGAGACATCAATGGAGGACAGAAAAATCCATGGCGGGTCACCTTATTGGGATTTCAGATGTGGTACAGTGACTAAAGCTCCCACTCTCCCACCACCCAGAGAGAAGAAAAATCATGACCATTGACAACTTGCAGGTCTTTCATAATAGTGAACATTGTCTAGACACACATTGTTAAAGTGATCAGGATGCTAGAAGCCACTCCAGATGGCCCAAAGGCAAAAGATACAAGCAAACATAAGGCAGGATATTCAAGTAGGAGGAGAAACAATATATAAAATTGTATTTAACAGAACATGTTATACCTCATAAATGCAATGAAAGGAGATGGCAAATCCGTGCTGGAATAAGTTTTCAGAGGTATCTGTCATAAAACTTATTTAATGCTTTTATGCAGTGTGTTCAGGTTTTATTTCTTCTGGGAGAGAAGGACTGCACTTTTCATTGTTTGTTACATTTGATTCAGGTGTGCCTGCATACTGCAAACTATCATACTGCCCAGAGCACAGAAACTTGACTTTTGGACCATAATAATCTCATTTGTATTTATTTGTGGCCTATATTCAATCTTTTGCAATTTCACCAATCTTGTGCAAGATGAGCAGCAAACCTTCAACCAATCAGAATTCCAATTAGCTTATTTAACAAAACTGCTATCAACATTTTGAAAGCATACAAATATCATTATTTGCTGGGAGATAACAAAAGCAATTTACCATTTATTTACCCACCGTATATGTGATTGTTTTATTTGCTTGAATGACAAAAAAAGGGTCCCACTGTAACAATTATTTTAATATATATGGATGGATAAGTGGCATGTCCCTATTTTAATGTAATTACTTGTGGAAATGTGCATTTATTTTAATTCGAGGCACTGTCCTGCAAATCACTTTTATAATACTTTTTTTGCATATGATAATCTACAGCATGTAGGCAGGACATTTTCTGAGGAGTGGAGGATTATAGGTATTTACTGCTCCAGTTCTCTGATTTAACAACTCTAAGAGTCCAGGCTCCAAGATGCATTGTATTATTATCATTATTATTATTATTATTATTTATGACATTTATGATTGTGGTGTAAAATGTACCAGTAAAAATTGTGTCCTGTTGTGTCCTATTTTTGGTATTTCTCACTAGGCACACGTAGAATCTTAGGGTCTGAGGTTGGTCAACTTTCCCCATTTATTAAAGCCATTAATCACAGTCCACTGCATCAGCTGATGGAGGTATGTGTTGGTTCAAAGAATGACAAATTCCCTCAAAAGATTTAATGGATATTGTGTGGTAAATAATTATTTGTTCCCATTTTGAATTTGTAAATTTGCTTACTGACAAAGACATGACCAGTCTCTAATTTTTATGGTAGTTTCATTTTAATAGAGAAAGACAGAATATCTGAAGGAAATAGCAAAAGAAAAACATGACTTTGTACTTTGTGGAGAAACCATTGTTGGCATGCAAATTACTACTGTAAGACATTTCTTGTAGTTACCAATTTACAAAGTTTGTGCAAATCTCAGGAAGGAATTTGGCCAACTTCTTTATAAAAAACCTTCACCAAACCATTTATTCCAAAGACTTCTTGAGCAAGAAGAAGCCACATTTGCAGACCCGTCTAAATGATTAAGAGAAGGCAAATCATTCCAATCTATCATTATTACTAATGGTAGTCTTTCTTGCTGACATACTTTGACAGCTCTTTGGTCTTTAATATGGTGGTTAGAGAGAGGTTGGAATGCAAGAAATTGATTCAGTGGATGGATGGGCTTTAAACACATACACAGTTGAAAATCAGTATCTGTAATTGATTGACTGATTAATTGACTGTGCTACATGGGCTCACATCCAGTGTGTGAGAGCCAGAATTCTGCCAGGGCTATAGGGCATCAAATACTCTGTTTTATTCAATGACATGCAAATAAATTTTCAACTTTTATGGAATGTGTTTTTATTTTTTCTCTGGATTTTTGGTTGATATTCTGTCACTCTCCATTTAAATGAAATTACCCCCCAAATTAGAGACTGTTCATTTCTTTGTAAGTGAGCCAAATTCAGCAGGGGATTAAGAATTAAAAAAAATTAAAATAAAAAAAAAAAGGAAAAAAGCCAGCTAATGGCCTTGATTTGGAAAAGAATAGCTATTTGTTGCTGTTGATGAAAAGATGAAAAACATGCTGGTAACTATACAGTATCACTGGGATGATTTATTTAAAATTTATGGTGGTGAATCACTCCTGTGTATCCAGCATGACCTTTTGTTGCACAGGTTTGAAGTTGCCAGGATACACTTTCTGTTGTGGTTACAAAGAAAGAACAACATCCAATCCTTATATTTCTCTCCCACACATGTGCAAAGCATCTCTTCAGTTCAGAACTTTGCAGTAAAAGCTGTTGAATTCTCCAGCCCATCTCTCCATCAAATCTTCTTTGTTCTGAGGGTGAAGAGGAGCTGGTAGCACATGCTATTTTTGTGCATCTAGAAAAATTTTACCACCTGTTACAGCAATACTTCCTGCACCTTGTTTGATCACCCTTTTCTATGATTGCATATTACAACTACTGTTAAAAAAAAAGGAGAGCCAAAGGAAGGAGACAATAACTCTACAATAATGACTATAGTACATGTATATATGTCTCTATGTATTTTAGGCAATTATCATTGATTATCTATACATTTCTCAAAAATCTATTATACATCCCTATTATACATACATTTCACCGGAGTGCACATGGATATCGCTTAGTTAGGTATAGCTTAGTTCGAGTGGATTATGTAACGCGATATCTCGAGTGCAGTGTGTGCAGTGCAGCTGCACACAATTTCTACAAATAGTGTGGAGCAGGCGCTGTTTCAGGTCATCTCCCGAGTCAGTATCACGAAAGAGATACTGACTGACCAGGGCATGTCGTTTATCTCTTGCACAGTAAGGGATCTGCATGAATTATTTGGCATTAAATCTATTTGGATTTTGAGATTGAGCCTGGCGTGACAGTGGGAAATTCCGTTGTCTGTGGAGTCCAAGGAAAAGACAGTCTTCTCCACTCCGTATGGTTTGTACCAATTTGTCACTCTTCCGTTCGTCTTGTTTGAAGCCCGTGCCACTTTCCAGTGCCTCATGGACTGGGTCCTGTGGCCACACACTGCATATGCTGCCACCTACCTGGAGGATGTGGTCATCCACAATAACACCTGGGAGGAGCATATGCAGTGGGTGGCTGCGATCGTGGAATCCCTAAGGCAGGTGAGGCTCACGGCCAACTCAAAGAAGTCTGCAGTTAGATGGAGAGAGGTATGGAATCTGGAGTACCACTTGGGGGGTGGTACAGGTGCGTCCACAGGCGGAGAAGACAGCTGCCATTGTTTCCTGCCCGCGCCCCAAGTAGGAGGTAGGTTTGGCCAGATGTGGCCCCGGCAGGGCCCCCTGGTTGGGGTATGTGGTGGAGGGTGTAATTGTTGTTCTGATGTTAGCACTCAAACTGCTGTAGACATCATTCATTCATAATGCCTATATTCTAATGGCCCTGCCTCACCTCAGGTTGGATTTCTCCTCTTATTATTTGATAGTAGTGATCCTAATTCATTTTGAATTATCCCAGAGAATTCCTCACTTTCTCCTGTGCCACCTCACCTTCTGCCACTCACTTCTTGTCAGGCCCTCATCTCTAGAACAAGCTGTCCTTTTATTGCTTCATATTTTTCAATTTGCTTTAATGAAAATGACAATTCTGGGCAATGGGAGGAAATTATATTTGAGCAGTAAATGGCTGACTCTTAAGACCTGCCCCTATCGCCAGCCTACTCTCCTACTGCTGTCCACTCTACACAAAGCCTCTGATGGAGCATCTGCACAGATGGATTTAGCTTCAGTGATAATTTTCCTAATTAAACCACACAATATTAAATTAGGAGCTGGTGTAGTTTAATTAGAGTTTCTTCTTCTCCTTCTCTCTCTCCTCCCCCTGCTCCACTTCTCTTTCAGTCTCTCACTCTCATCTTGATAAGGTATGAGTTGGGCATGGGGATTGCAGAGTCATCTGTTGAAAGAAGGAATATCTCTGTAATGAATGTTGACCAAATCTGTTCACAGCTTCATCCCATTGTCTCTTCATTCCTCCTTGATGTCTTTGTCGCTGCTGTAGAGCCAAAAGCTTTTATCTCAGAAACAGGGCATTTCAGGGGGACTAAAACCAGGTTATCTCCAAAAGTTGAATCTGTTCATCTGGACGTAGCGTTTTGTGGGAGAAACGTTTCGTCACTCATCCAAGTGACAGAAGCACTTCCTGTTCCTGCTCAAACACAGTGGTGTTTCTGAGTAGCTTTTCTGCTTAGCAATTTAATTTAAATCTTTTGATACATCCCTTTTTCATAGTATAATCTTAACGTGCTTCATCTGAATCACCCTTTCTGTGTACTCACTACCTAATTTATAGCCAAAGTATTCACTCACTGTCTCTTTACTGTTTCGCTAGCTTAGCTTAGCTCGTAGCCGACTCGTTAGCACCATGGCTACTTCACCTGTCCCTCCTGCACTTTCCTGCTCATTGTGTCAGATGTTTAGTTACTCCTCGGCCTCCTTTAGCAGTAATGATACCTGTAATAAATGTAGCATATTTGCAGCTCTGGAGGCCAGGATTACTGAATTGGAGACTCGGCCGCACCCTTCATTCACCCATAGCTAGCCAGGCCCCTGTAGCTGGTGCAGCCGAAGATAGCGTAGGCCCGCTAGCTGTTCCCCGGCAGACCCCAAGCAGCTGGGGAAAGAGGGCGGCTGGGTGACGGTGAGGAGGAAGCATAGTCTTAAACTGAAGCCCCAGGTACACCACCAACCTGTTCATGTGTTCAACCGCTTTTTCCCCACTCGGTGACACACCCGCCGGGTCAAACTCTGGTAATTGGTGATTCTGTTCTCAGACATGTGAAGCTAGAGACACCGGCAACCATAGTCAATTGTCTTCCAGGGGCCAGAGCAGGCGACATTGAAGGAAATTTAAAACTGCTGGCTAAGGGTAAACGTAAATACAGTAAGATCATAATTCACGTCGGCAGTAATGACACCCGGTTACGCCAATCGGAGGTCACTAAAATCAATATTGAATCGGTGTGTAACTTTGCCAAAACAATGTCGGACTCTGTAGTTTTCTCTGGTCCCTCCCAATCAGACCAGGAGTGACATGTTTAGCCGCATGTTCTCCTTAAATTGCTGGCTGTCTGAGTGGTGTCCCAGAAACGATGTGGGCTTCATAGATAATTGGCAAACCTTCTGGAGGAAACCTGGTCTTGTTAGGAGAGACGGCATCCATCCCACTTTGGATGGAGCAGCTCTCATTTCTAGAAATATGGACAAATTTATTAAACCCCCAAAATATGACTATCCAGAGTTGGGACCAGGAAGCAGAGTTGCAGTCTTACACGCCTCTCTGCAGCTTCTCTCCTCCTGCTACCCCCAAAACCCATCTCCATTGAGACTGTGTCAGCTCCCAAAAGACAAAAAAACAAACCAAAACCAGCAATAAACAACTTAAACATAAAAATCACAAAGAAAGAACAATACAGTATCCACATCTGAACCAAAGAGTAAAACAGTGAAATGTGGATTATTAAATATTAGGTCTCTCTCCTCCAAGTCTCTGTTAGTACATGACTTAATAATTGATCAACAAATCGATTTACTCTGCCTTACAGAAACCTGGTTGCAGCCGGATGAGTATGTTAGTTTAAATGAATCAACACCCCGAGTCATTCTAACTACCAGAAATCTCGAAGCACAGGCCGAGGGGGTGTGGCAGCAATTTTTCACACCAGCCTATTAATTAACGAAAGACCAAGACAGACTTTTAATTCATTTGAAAGCCTGATGCTTAGCCTCGTCCACCCCAGCTGTAAAACTCAGAAACCAGTCTTACTTGTTATCATCTATCGTCCACCTGGGCCTTACACAGAGTTTCTCTCTGATTTCTCAGACTTTTATCTGATTTAGTGCTCAGCTCAGATAAAATAATTATTGTGGGTGATTTTAACATCCATGTAGATGCTAAAAATGACAGCCTCAACATGGCATTTAATCTGTTATTAGACTCAATTGGCTTCTCTCAAAATGTAAAAGAACCCACCCACCACTTTAATCACACTCTAGATCTTGTTTTAACATATGGCATAGAAACTGAACATTTAACAGTGTTTCCTGAAAACCCTCTGCTGTCTGATCATTTCCTGATAACATTTACATTTACAATAATTGATTACACAGCAGTGGAGAGTAGACTTTATCAAAGTAGATGTCTTTCTGAAAGTGCTGTAACTAAGTTTAAGAATATAATCCACCCACTGTTATCATCTTCAATGCCCTGTACCAACATAGAGCAGAGCAGCTATCTGAACGCTACTCCAACAGAGGTCGATTATCTTGTTAATAATTTTACCTCCTCACTACGCATGCGACTCTGGATACTGTAGCTCCTGTGAAAACTAAGGCCTCAAATCCAAAGTCCCTGACTCCGTGGTATAATTCTCAAACACGTAGCCTAAAGCAGATAACTCGTAAGCTGGAGAGGAAATGGCGTGTCACAAATTTAGAGGATCATCATTTAGCCTGGAGAAATAGTTTGCTGCTTTATAAGAAAGCCCTCCGCAAAGCCAGAACATCTTACTATTCGTCACTGATTGAAGAAAATAAGAACAACCCCAGGTTTCTCTTCAGCACTGTAGCCAGGCTGACAAAAAGTCAGAGCTCTACTGAGCCAACCATCCCTTTAACGTTAACTAGTAATGACTTCATGAACTTCTTCACAAATAAAATTTTTATCATTAGAGAAAAATTACCAATAATCATCCCACAGATGTAATATCATCTACAGCTACTCTTAGTACCATCAATGTTAAGTTAGACTCTTTTCTCCAATTGATCTTTCTGAGTTAACTTCAATAATTACTTCCTCCAAACCATCAACGTGTCTTTTAGACCCCATTCCTACAAAACTGCTCAAAGAAGTCCTGCCATTAATTAATGCTTCAATCTTAAATATGATCAACCTATCTCTAATAATCGGCTATGTACCACAGGCCTTCAAGGTGGCTGTAGTTAAACCTTTACTCAAAAAGCCATCTCTAGACCCAGCTGTCTTAGCTAATTATAGGCCAATCTCCAACCTTCCTTTCATATCAAAAATCCTTGAAAGAGTAGTTGTCAAACAGCTAACTGATCATCTGCAGAGGAATGGCTTATTTGAAGCGTTTCAGTCAGGTTTCAGAGCTCATCACAGCACAGAAACAGCTTTAGTGAAGGTTACAAATGATCTTCTTATGGCCTCTGACAGTGGACTCATCTCTGTGCTTGTCCTGCTAGACCTCAGTGCAGCATTCGATACTGTTGACCATAATATCCTATTAGAGCGATTAGAACATGCTGTAGGTATTACAGGTACTGCACTGCAGTGGTTTGTATCATATCTATCTAATAGACTCCAATTTGTACATGTAAATGGAGAGTCCTCTTCAGACACTAAGGTCAATTATGGTGTTCCACAGGGTTCAGTGCTAGGACCAATTCTATTTACATTATACATGCTTCCCTAGGCAACATCATTAGAAGACATAGCATAAATTTTCACTGCTATGCAGATGACACGCAGCTCTATCTATCCATGAAGCCAGGTAACACACACCAATTAGTTAAACTGCAGGAATGTCTTAAAGACATAAAGACCTAGATGGCCGCTAACTTTCTGCTTCTTAATTCAGATAAAACTGAGGTTATTGTACTCGGCCCTGAAAATCTTAGAAATATGGTATCTAAGCAGATTCTTACTCTGGATGGCATTACCTTGGCCTCCAGTAACACTGTGAGAAACCTTGAGTCATTTTTGACCAGGACATGTCCTTCAACGCACATATTAAACAAATATGTAAGACTGCTTTCTTCCATTTGCGCAACATCTCTAAAATTAGAAATATCCTGTCTCAGAGTGATGCTGAAAAACTAGTTCATGCATTTATTACTTCCAGGCTGGACTACTGTAATTCACTATTATCAGGATGTCCTAAAAACTCGCTGAAAAGCCTTCAGCTAATCCAAAATGCTGCAGCAAGAGTACTGACAGGGACTAGAAAGAGAGAGCATATTTCTCCTGTTTTGGCTTCCTTCATTGGCTTCCTGTTAAATCCAGAATTGAATTCAAAATCCTGCTCCTCACATACAAGGTCTTAAATAATCAGGCCCCATCTTATCTTAATGACCTTGTAGTACCATATCACCCTATTAGAGCACTTCGCTCTTGCACTGCAGGCCTACTTGTTGTTCCTAGAGTATTTAAAAGTAGAATGGGAGGCAGAGCCTTCAGTTTTCAGGCCCCTCTTCTGTGGAACCAACTTCCAGTTTGGATTCGGGAGACAGACACTATCTCTACTTTCAAGATTAGGCTTAAAACTTTCCTTTTGCTAAAGCATATAGTTAGGGCTGGACCAGGTGACCCTGAATCCTCCCTTAGTCATGCTGCAATAGACGTGAGCTGCCGGGATTCCCATGATGCATTGAGTTTTTCCTTCCAGTCACCTTTCTCACTCACTATGTGCTAATAGACCTCTCTGCATCGAATCATATCTGTTATTAATCTCTGTCTCTCTTCCACAGCATGTCTTTCATCCTGTTTTCCTTCTTTCACCCCAACCGGTCGCAGCAGATGGCCGCCTCCCTGAGCCTGGTTCTGCCGGAGGTTTCTTCCTGTTAAAAGGGAGTTTTTCCTTCCCACTGTCGCCAAAGTGCTTGCTCATAGGGGTCATATGATTGTTGGGTTTTTCTCTGTATTTATTATTGTGCTATCTACTGTACAATATAAAGCGCCTTGAGGCGACTTTTGTTGTGATTTGGCGCTATATAAATAAAATTGAATTGAATTGAATTGAATTGAATTGAATTGAATTCTTCAGTCTCAGCTGACTGCAGGTTTCCCCAAACCTTATAAACAGTACATTTGCATAATGACTGAAACCAGCCCACTGAAGGAACAATGGGCTGTGAGGTCAGTTCCTTAATCATAATTATGCAAATTCCCATGACCATTGATCAACAATCACTGACCAAAACCCACTGATGAAAGAACACTGATCAATGGCCATGAGTACCATTCACAGAGAGTTGGGGAATGGCTGCAATCACAGCATTGTAAGATGGCGAAAGATGTACCCTTAGGCCTCCTCCTCGATTCAGAGATGGTCTTTCCCTTTTCACGTAAATGGCCTCCTTGACTCCGCGCTCAAACCAGCGTTCTAAAACCAGGTTAACAACAAAGCCAAGATCAGTTTAATCCTTTAGAAATTGTGCTGCATGTTTACAAAAAAAAACAAATAAATAATAACATACTAATGAATGATTGTTTACAGACCACAAAATAACAGCTCAGCTACTTTCCTATGACCATCTAAATCTTTCTCAAGGAGTCACTGGAACTGTTGGAAGTTGCTGCACCCATACAGCTTGCTGTTATTACTGCTGTGGGGTTAATAGTGGGGTTAAATGCTGAATATAAGATTTTTGGAAACATCATACCTCTTCTAAGCTTTAGTTAGGATATTACCGAGTGTGATTAAAAATATAAAATATGCTGGTTGGACTTGTGCATGTATTTGTAGGGCTTATTTATGGTCTTTTGTTTCTGCTGTGCATATGTAACACTTTTTGTCTTTGAGAGTTACAAGAAGTTTAACATTCTGAAACTTTAAAATCCATAGAAGATGTCAGAAATGTCCCTGAATTCTCAATCTTAAGGATTCAAAACATGTGTATGTGTTTCACAAGGTTTCCCTGTTAGAATCATAATGTCTGTTTCTTTCACCCTCTGACTGATAGTGGTACAAAGTCAAGAGGCTACAAAGTATTTTAAAGTGGAAGTTTATTGCCATTCAAGAGTGCATGTTTGCTTCATGCAAAAAAGAGTTTGGATTGTGAATTTTACGTGTGACTACATACTGCACACTGGCTATATCTACTTAATGAATGATAAACTGTTCAAATAAAAATCCAAAAGCACTTTGTTCATGTCCATTTTTGGTCTCCACCAGGAACTGAAGTTGATTACGTGTGTAATCGAGTGTTGAATATAGCCCCAAACTTATAGATTTTCTCTAGTTTTTCAATATATATACAATGATAAAGATAACTTATATGTGTAGCAGTTTTAGTTTTTGTTTAGTTTTCCTCTAAACTTAGTATGCATTTAAAAAGTCATCCCCTAGATCTTCCCACTACCTTTGGGATTCTTTTGTTTCCTATTCCTACAGTAAGTTGCAAAGTTTTCTTTGTCCATTTTAAATCTTTTAAACTGCAATTAAAGAACAAATGCTGACTAACCTCTGAAGCCCATTTCACCATTTTTATAAAAACAAATCTGCTCAACAAATTATGATTACTGTCACAAATTTGCAGAATCCAGGCAAAACGGAATCTGCAACAGTAAAAAGTGTTTTTCCCTGTTTAAAATTCAAGACGACTTGTCTGTGTAACTGAAATCAAGGTATACATTATAGAATACTATTTTCTTACCATTCAGTTTTTTGCAGCTCCAGTGTCTAATGGCTACTTTCTTGTTCTAGTTCTAGCAATTTGTAAATTGCTTATTTGTTTCTCAATAAGTAATTTGGAAATTTCAAAAGAAAGTTTTCCAAGATTTTGGTTTCCTCAAATCCCCACAATTCATAGTGCTAACTGCATACTTACTCACCATTGGCTTCTAGCCACATAGCACAATGTGTTTTAGAGCCCTTTCCCTGAAAAAAAGCTCCCTGTTTATTTTTTTTAAAACTGCCAAAAATAATTTGTTTAAACTTTTTTTAAAAGCAGAGGGTGCTATGGTTCCTGGTTGCCATCAGTGACAACGCTTCTTTGTTTTGTTCTCTTTTCTCCCCTTCAGTCTTTCCCTGTTTGCGTGTTTGCATTTGTTCGCTGGTGCTTGGCTAGTCTATTTACCTGTTTCAACTTTCCATGACTTAAATGCCATGGAAAGTTGCGGTGTAGGGATAAAAGGATTTTGCAGTTATTACGTAAGTTAGGACATAGATTTCCTGCAAAGTCTAAATCAAGCTTTAGCTCTCCCAGGTTTCTGCATGTTCTTTGTTCACTTCTGCACTACATCAATAACTCAGGTGATGCTCCATCATGTCACTGTGACAAATATTCATTATTATGTCATTGTGACAGTGACATCATGATTAGACTTAGGAAAAAACAAATGCACAAGTTATCTGTTATCATGGATCACCTATAGCAGCAACCTCTGGAGCTGAAAAAATAACTGCCTACCATCAGTTGTTCTGGTAGCCAATTCAGTCTGACTCAAAAAGTGAGTCAATCTAAAAGTTTCCATGCTGAGTAGTCTGACATGCGTTGGACCTTTTTGATGCTACATGTCACTGTATAGTGATGTTATACAAGTACCTGTGTATCTCAGCTTCCTCATCGATTGGCTAATGCCTGTGTGTCGCTGTTCTGCTAGCTAGCAGCCAAACAGCTGCTAGCTCAGCCTGGCTACAGGCATTTCAGTAGGCAACGATGACATCAAACAAACCTAATGGGAGTATATTGAGCAATCTGGCTAGCATCAACAGCACTATTTTCTCCATACCTTCCCAACAGAACATCTGTCAGTGCCTGAGTGCCTGTTAACAACATCAGTAATAAAGCACTACTGATGCTTGGATGCATGGTATCATTAGTAACAGGAACATTGACTTTGTTTGCCTAGCAGAGATTATGATTGTCAAAAGAGTAGATTCTCAGATATTAATCAATACTAAAAATTAATAACAAATAAAGATACTACTTTCCAGCAGTATCAATACCAACAGTGCTGTCTTTGCCCCATCCAGCTGACACAACTTCACACAGCACCATAGCAGCACACAGCTCGTCCCTCCCCAGCTAAAGTAGTGAATGTTCATTGCGCTGAACGACTCTTTAGAATTAATTTAAAAAGGTAAGTAAAGCTCCTGTTTCAACAGCATTGACGTAATAAACAGTTATCATAACCTGGCTAGCTTAACATAAACTAGCTTAACATTAACGTAAGCTTTTTAAATATTTGCCATCTGTTTTAATAAACATAATGGCTAGCACACGGTATTTAGATATTAATAATTACTATTTAATTAATTATTGTTAATTATTACTGGCTGAATGAGTCGTAAATGGGATATTGAACCATAACAGAGTAGATTACGGTCAGATGGAGAACTTGCTAGGTTGCTGGCTGTGCTGAGCAGCGGGAAAACCGTATCTGAACTGAGCAGAGAGTTCTGAGTGTGAAGAACTAATCTGAGAAATCAAAAAGTGAAATCTTGAGCAGAGCAGACAAAGAATCTGGCCTAAAGAGAGAGCTGAGGAAGTGACAAGCTGCAGGCTGAGGTGGAACAGTGTGAACGGTGGATCAGAGAGAGGCTGCTGTAATAAGATAATAAACTTTAACTTTTCTGCTTTTACAATAATTGATTAAAATGTGTTCCTTATTTTTTATTTCCCTTCCATAAATATCACACTTTATGCAAAGTTCTTTTTTTTTTCCATAACACTTCTAATAGTTAGAGGTTGGGTATTGTAAAACTTCTCCATAGTATTAAAAATTATATCAAGTATCAAGTAATTTCCTGGGTATCAGTGCTGAGTTTGAGATACCATGTCACCCCTAAAAGATTTGACAAAATCCACAGGTCTCCCCACTCCCCAGTCATGGGTTTACTTTCTATCCCTTGCACCAACCTCCATATACTTGTGAAAAGAGATTTCAGTGTAGCAGCCACCACCCTCTGAATTCTCTTCCATCTGAGCACCACAATACTCCATCACTGGACTCATCTAAAAGCTCCTCAAAACTCAACTATTCAACAATACCTTCAACCTCTAGATTTTTTCATTTGTTTGTTGTGTTAATAAAAATGTTACTGTTATCTATCCAGTGATCCATCTGTATGTAGGAGAGAAAAAACATTATTATTATTATTATCTGTGCACCCATGCAGTTTTTGGATACAGCTTGCTGACATTTGCTGATAACCTGGTGCTCAACCTTCTCATCCAAAAACAAGAATGTTTGGCTCCAAAAATCCAGTGTACTGTCTTTCCCTCTTCACACTGCACAGAAGAGGAACCGGCAGCAAGGTTCAACACTTTTCTTCCATCAAGACTCTGAAGACCATTACTCTTTGTCCACAGGTTTAATGATGTAGAAAGTGTGAAACTGAAACAAACATAACACAATTACAATTACAAAGTATATTCTTTAAATCTTACATATCAGTGTGGCGATCAGGGAAATATTTTACTGATGTTTAGGCATATTGGCACCCAATTAGCCTTTATTACAGGTGCAGTTATAACCACTTTAAACTGTTGAGTTGAATTTATAATCGTAAATGCTTTTGAATGCTTTTCATAAGCTTAAATGTTTATATGCTGGTTTGTATGGGGGAGGCCCCAGACTTCAGTGTGAAAGACTAGGTTGCAGGTTGACAGGAAACGCAGGTTTTTGAGCATGCTTGTGAAAGTGAAATTAACCAGGGAGCATTTAAGGTCGAGACACACACACACAGTAGATAGACTCATTTATAGGTGAAAGTTTAATCATATTTTGCTTGTGACTGCATTTTGTGCCTGCAAAAGAACAGTTTGTTGCAGAATGTGGGCCTGATGTTCCAGACGACAAGCGGGCGTCCGGCAGCGACAGGAAGCACCTGCCGTGAAGACAATGTTCTTTTTTAACTGTGTCACAAGTTGTCAACAGAACATTTGTGGTTTTAACTTATGCATGTATTGTATCGGATGATGTATGAGGGGGCGTCGGTAAATATACCCTGATGTTATAAAATCATTCCTGTGTAGTTATTGGGCGGAGATCTACAGCTGATGTTGTGCAGTGTACATCTCCCCACGCGTGTTCATTAAAAATCATCGTTTGACTCCACCCGGCCAGATCAGTGTTGTTATTTGGATTTCCTCCTGTATCCCTCCTTAATATTTGAACCCTAACACCTACATACTACAATAACCTAAATCAACATAGTGTAGCCGGATGGGCTACTCGCCTTTCATTTCTCTCTCGCTCGCTCTCTCCTGCGCTCGCTCTCTCCTGCGCTCGCTCTCGCTGCGCAACTATGTTAATTAGGAACCCACCTGTATATTGATTACAGGGTGGTGTTTACCTGTATAAAGGGAAGCCGGGTTTTTTTGTTGGATCATTCCTCCCGAGCTTCTGGTGCGACACAGCAGTAAATGCTGGCCTATCGGTTAATTTTACGATCGGATCGTGTGACTGCTACAGGTAGGCCTCCTTCTGACCTCTGATTTTTCTCAAAGTCGGTAACTAGTGGACTGGTGCCAGCTGAACTACCTCCAGATCAATGCCAGTAAAACCAAGGAGCTGGTGGTAGACTTCCGCAGGCACAAGCATCCTCCACTGCAACCACTGAACATCCAAGGTATGGACATCAAGGCTGTGGACAGCTACAGGTACCTTGGTGTTCATCTGAACAACAAACTGGACTGGACTCATAACTCAGACGCCCTCTACAGGAAAGGGCAGAGCAGGCTGTACCTGCTGCGGAGACTCAGGTCGTTTGGAGTGGAGGGCCCACTCCTGAAGACCTTCTATGACTCTGTGGTGGCCTCAGCCATTTTTATGGTGTGGTCTGCTGGGAGGCAGCATCTCTGCCGGGGACAGGAAGAGACTGAACAGGCTGATCCGAAGGGCCAGCTCTGTTCTGGGAGGCCCTCTGGATCCAGTGGAGGTGGTGAGTGACAGGAGAATGGTGGCTAAGCTGTCATCCCTGATGGACAACATCTCCCACCCCATGCATGAGACTGTGAAGGCACTGAGCAGCTCCTTCAGTGGGAGACTGCGGCACTTACGGTGTGGGACGGAGAGATTTCGCAGGTCTTTCCTCCCCACTGCTGTCAGACTCTACAATAAAGACTTTTGCAGCTGATCAAACACACAAACCCACACATGTGCAATAAGACTGCTATATGTGCAATTCTTCTTCTGACGAAGTTGTGTTTTTGTATTTTCCTACTCAGTTGTATATAGTATTTGTATTTCTATTTTATTCTATTGTATATATTATTCTATTCTATTTTATTCTATTGTACATAGTATTTTATTTTATTTTATTTTATTGCATTCCAGTGTTTTCTAATTTCTGCTACATAACTTTGCACTTTTGCTGTAACAAAACAAATTTCCCACCTGTGGGACTAATAAAGGCCATCTTATCTTATCTTATCTTAGTAGTCATATTTTTGCGGCCCGCTACAGCGCGGCTGTTTCCTTTTTTTACTGTAGCCGTGGTGGAGAGACGCGTGAGTTGCGTCCACCGTGCAGTACAGTGCCTCCAGTCTTGGGGTAAGCCGCTTATATTATAGCTGCTAGTATTTTTAAAGTAGAGAAGATTAAGGTTATCTTTGCCTTTTTTTTTTGTTTGTAGGATTTGATTGCTGCCGCACCTCTCAGGGATCAACTGCCTGATTTTAAGCGAAGAGTTGAGACGCCTGCCTAGCTGCTGTCTTGTCTTGCCTTGTTTTATCTTGTGTTCCGATCTGTTGGTTGTCCAGTTTTGTTCCTGCTGCTTACCTCGCCCCTGGGGGCTTTGGGTCTCACGCTAAGCCCCTTTTGGACTATCGTTTCCACTCCAGCTTTCGCGGCGGGTCGGGCGATCCTCAGCTGCATATTGGGCTGGTGTTACAAAACTGGTACTGCCTCTCCCTTTTCTCCCAGTTGTGGAGAGCTGTGCGAGACTGAGTGGGGCTACGGACAATCGGAACCAGCACCAGCTGTGGGCTGGCTCGCAGAGTACAAGTACTTCTAATCGGTGCTCTGTGGTGTGTATGTGGGTGTGTTTTATTGCAGATCTCCGTTTTTCTTTAATTTCTTTTTTTAGTATATAGAGAGCCTGTTTTATGTCCCCTGTTTTTATCCATTTAATGTGTATGTCTTGTGCTTTTATTTCAGCGAACTGAGGATCTACCAGCGGCCGTGGGACCTTAGGTGGCGGGTCGCTTTCCACACTTCTTTTGTTGTACAGCACCAGGTGAATAGACTATAGTAGGTTTTTTTGTGTGGTTTTCTTTTGGTCCACCGCTGCTGGTAAGTCCCAGTTGTGTGTTTATTTTTATTGTAATTTGGGACACCGTTTTAGACATTCAGTGCACTCTCAGTGTTTTGTTTTTATTTTACATTAATAAATAAAATTGTGTTAATATTTGAGTCGGCCTCAGTGTGCATCCCTGAACCTGTGCAAATGTTGTTGTTTTAATTACATTTCATTTTTAAAGTTCATTTTTCCTGGGGGCTAGAATTCCCCCTCAGGTGGCGTTGTCATTTTATTATTTCTTTTATAACCCCGCCGACCACTTGGTCACAATAGCGTAGCACTTTAACTGCAAGAATAAGCATAGCCGCACTCTAAACATGTGGCTTCAACAACGTATCAAAGTTACACATTAAACTTCCGTCATGTCACAAAATACAACCACAGAACTACAGATAAATATCAAATAAACAATACACATACAGACGATGCTCCAAAAGACGAAGGATTGAGGGCAGATGAATGTGGATTCATGGCAGTCTCCTTGGCCATGTGCAAACGTCACTAAACCTTACTACTTCCTGCTTCCTGTGATGTCACCAGGTATCAGAACTATTAAAGGGACAGCTGCACTAACACTATCAGCACACTCCCCGCCCGGCATGATAGAATGCCACTACTAACATACAATACAGAACAGTTATACATGGTTATATATGTATATACATATAGAGTAACAGTTCAGTCTTTATTTGGATGTAACAAAAGAATGAGCTCTGACACAGGTCTCAAAAATACTTTTGTCCCGTCTTGCCTGGTTGCCTTCACCTTCGCTGTGCGGACCTTATTGTCCTGGCTAGGGAAGACTTGGGTGATTACTCCAAGAGGCCATTCATTTCTCTTGAGCTGCTGATCTCTGAGAAGTACAATGCTCCCAGGCTCCAGATTGGGTTGACTGTCCTGCCACTTTCTTCTTGGCTGCAGTGAAGAAAGATACTGTCGTCTCCATTTGCTCCAGAAAGTCTGGGCCAGATGCTGCACCTGACGCCATTGTTGTTTACATATATCTTTGACATTGGAGTCTTCAGGTGGAGCTGATGGAGTACCCATCTTCTGAGTTAGGAGAGTGGCTGGGGCGAGTAGAACTGGGTCACTTGGATCAGTAGATACTGGTATGAGAGGCCTGGCATTAATAATTGCCACCACTTCTGCCATCAGCGTAGTAAGGCCCTCATGTGTCAAATTTGATGTCTCAAGTTGCAGGAACATTGAATCGAGAATTCTTTTGGCTATTCCTATCATCCTCTCCCATGTGCCACCCATGTGAGACGCATGTGGAGAGTTGAAGACCCATGCACAGCCTTTTCCTGCTAGGCACTTCTCAACAGATGTGGAGTCAATATTGGATGGAATCTTTAATTCAGCTGACGCACCCCCGAAGTTTGTGCCTCTGTCCGAACGTATTTCTTTCACAGGACCTCGAATAGCTAGAAACCTCCTGAGGGCATTGATGAAGCATGAGGTGTCCAGAGATACTATGACCTCTATGTGGACTGCTCTAATGGCCATACAAGTGAATATAACTGCCCATCTCTTACTATGGGCGAGACCACCTCTTGTACGCCGTGCAACAACACTCCACGGGCCAAACACGTCCAGTCCAACGGAGGTAAATGGGGGTTCCATAGAGAGGCGATCTGATGGCAGGTCAGCCATCTTTTGTTGTTCAGGGAGGCTTTCGACATGTGACACAATGGTGGATGACAGTGCTCACCAATCTCTTCATACCTATTATCCAGTAGCCTGCTGCACGGATGGCACCCTCTGTGAAGTGGCGTCCCTGGTGCAGGGTTTGTTCATGGAAATGTCTGACCAGCAATGTTGCAATACAACACGTTCTCACCCCCAATTCGTCAAATGTGTGACGCATGGTCAGGCTCCCTCTGCTTCACTTATCGACGCGCAGGGTACCCCCCTCGCGTCGAGAATTGACGTGCAGGGTCCTCCTATTGAATACTATAGCGCTCCCTAAACGTTGTTTATTGACGACAAGAGATTGCCGCGGAAGAGCTTGTTGTCCGTATATTTATATTTATGTATTTCCGAAATCACATTGTAGTGACGTGTACTGAACACAATATATTATATAATGTAAACAACTACCTGAGAAACATCAGATACAGCAGATAAATTAATTATAGGCCATTACTTTTGTATCGTTTATTGCATTTATGGAGGGAGAGGTGTATGCTGGGTAATGGCACAGCTAGCGACCGGGTGACCCGCTTCGGATGTTCAGTCGATCAGGCGTTATTAGCAGAAATCAGTCCCATAGATATGGGCCATCTCCACCTGCTAGATTGTTCAGAAGGTTGTTATCATCCATCCAGATGGAGGATCACTAACAGGAGCGTGGAAGACTCCAGAATCCACTCTGGCTGGAATCCGTGGATACAGCAGTGTTTACAGGTAAGGCCATTTAAACGGACGGCATTTATAGAATGACTATTAAAAGTCAGCGAGTGTCAATAATGTTAATGTGGTTATGTTAGTAATACAGCGAGTGCTAATATAACAGCTTTAAGATGCATTTGTAGATATTATTACGTGTTTTACCGTCTTTATGGTGCTAGCTTAAAGTTACAGTATAAACGTTAGCTTATATTGTAGTAAAGCTGTTACTGTTTAAACGATGTTGGGACAGAAATATTAGCTTCTGTCATGACTGATGAAGTTACTAGTTAATAAAGTTTCCAGTAAAGTGATTAATCGCAGCCACAGGTTGACAGTAAATATCTCGATTAGCTTCAATGCATCTGTAATAAATATGTGCAAGTTTCAGTGCTTCGTTTAAACTGTATGATACTTATACTGACCCAGGGTCAGTGTAAAATACAATCCTAGCTGTGTGAACAAAGCCTGGCTCCTTTAATCCTGCATGACAAACCTCAGGATGCAGGTTATTATTACTCTTTCCTGCTGGCACACCTGTCACACCTGAGAGTCAGCTAGAAACTTACAGTGACATGGACATCATGCAAAGACTGCCAGACTCTGTAATACTGTAAATGATCAGTGACTCAGGTTAACACTAAACTTTAAACAGTCCCTCTGTGTCTCTGTGTGTGCTGAACATCTAGGATTGAGTCAGGCTGCATTGACTGTGGTACTTTTCTGTGTTAAAAGCAAGTTGAAGACGGCTCAGAAACATTTGAAGATTAAAATTTAGCATTATGGCTGCTGGTGGTGTGTAAAGCTTCTACTCAGCTGTATTTTTGTTACTAATTTATGTTTGTTGTTGTTTAACACAGATTTCAGAAGAGCAAAGATGAGCACTGTTGCTTAATCCTTAATAGTTTAAGTGGATTGGAAATAAAAAAATTCCAGATTTTTCTTCCACAGAAGTTTCATTTGTCAGTGTGAAGAGGGAGCTGCAGTGAGGACACAGCCTGGTCACTGAGGTCAGAGGTCAGAATAGGGGTTATAAAAAAAATCGAAATGTATTTATAAAGAAACCTTTAAATAATATTTTAATTAATAGTCATAATTATGATTATTATTAGAAATATCAAACATTTAAGTGGATTTTCTGTTACACGTATTGTCTTAGCCCTGCGATAACTGGCAGCCTGTCTTTGTCCTGTATCAGCTGGGATAGGCTTCATCCTCCCGACCTTGAATTGGATACATGAATTGTATTGAATTGTAATCCAATTATGTAATCTGATCATTTACAAACTCAAGGTATCTAATCAAAATGTAAGTAATAATGATAAAAATGGGAAAGCAGAAATAAGTGTGACATGAATGTAAATGTGTTAGCTGACATAGAGGACAGCTACATGTAGTCTGAAAAACCTTTGTTGTCAAGTTTGCAGGTCCATCAGCACGAGACATTCTTACATAGAAGAGACTGTTAAAGTCTCTAACTCAGTGAAGCATTATTGGTCCAGTCTGTTTGGATAAATATAGTAAGTTGATGTTTGTCCATTTATTGACACACTTTCTTAAGTGCTTATCCAGTTCAGGATCACAGTGGAGCTGCAGCTGAATGTGTTCAGTAAAGAAACCTTACAAAAGTTAACAATATACCTGCATCTCTGTACGTTGTTGTCCACAGGATGAGAAAATCAAACTGGAAGACTGTGGAACATGTTAATAAATGTTTGTGTGTTTATGCCTGTGTCTTTCACAGGAGGCGCTGAAAGGTTTCCCTAATAGTTCCTGGTGAATCAAAGCAGAACCATAAAGGTTGCTGGACTGCATGATGGCCTTAACCCTGAGAAGTCATCCTGTTAAAGGAGGAACCAGTTAGAAGCTGTTTTCAAAGTAGCTGAGCAGATTTCATCTCAAGTAAGCGATTAACTGTTTGTTTGTTTGTTCTGCCACTTAAAGAGCATTTAAGGATCGTCTTTTGAGTGTCCAGTTGAATTAATTCTACTGGCTCTCATGGTCATTTGTGATTATGGACATATTTTTCATGTTCATCCAGCTATTTAGTAAATTCTATCTATTTAGTAATATCTGTCAGCTATAAAATATAATATAAATATAAAAATATCTAAATATCTCCTGCCCTTTATATTTTAATGATGTAAGACCAGACGTCTGTCATCGTGTTACATTAGCATTAATGGATTGGATTTATATAGGGCTGTTCAAGGCACCCAAAGCGCTTGATATGTGAGCATTCCTCACATATCAATGAGATGCTGTACAGTACAATCCTACAGACACAGCAGAGGGATAACGACGGCTATTCAACATCGTTACACGACACATTCGAGCTGCATGATGCAGACAAAGTGACTAAATCATCTTTTTGTGGTTTATTGTCTTCAAACCAGCAGACAAAGCCGATGGCAGAAGATGTTTGGAGAAGAACTTCAGGCCGTATACTGAAAAGGTATTTTTTTCTTGTTATCAAAAGACATTTGGAGTGACGGCTTCTACAACTGTGCTGAAGTAAAGCCTACTGTCTAAGAAGTCACAGTGTTGATATTCAGCACAAAGAGAAAAGCTCACTAGTTTGAATTTATTTACAATCATAGTTTTTATACATTCTGACTGTAAACAGCTTTTACAGCTTTGATATTGTTTGACACTCGATATCAGGTGATGGTATTTAATTTAAAGGTTTCTTTGTCCCAATGAGCCATTTACACTGACCAGTTCAGTTTAACTGTAACACATTCATTATTTAGATCCAACATTTCTAAGAGAAATAACTGAATGTAAAAATGGCAGCACTCAGACCAGGTTTAATTGATAGAGATGTCTGCATGCATTATGAAATTTATGTATCCCAGATAATTGTTATTCATCTAGTCCTGGCAGACCCACCCCTTCCTCCCAAGTAAACTGCAACCCAAAAGAACTAGTGGGGCTATTTACACACTCACAACCAGTGTGGGGTAAAAAAGAGCCATCAAAAACCTGTCAGCCTGCACAGCTACAGATGTGCTAAAAGCTATAACAGTTAGAAGCTCTGCTTATGGAGAAACCCTTGGAGAAACTTTCTAAGCCTAACAGGGGACAGGTACTCCTGCCCAAATAACATGATATAACCCCACATACAGCCCAGCCATAAAATGAACCAAGTCATTTAGTTAAAGACAGCATGGGAGCAAATGCCAGCCTGCACCAACCTGACATTTCTTCCTCCTGAATTAAATGGATGGATGGATGAAAGTTAAATGACTACAAACCTAAAGCCGCTAGTTCCCACACTGGAGTTCCCTGACACTGTGTTTTAACTATATTTAGCTTGTATGTGAGACACTGCATTGAACGATTGTTTCTGTCTTAATGGTTTCAGCTCAGATGTTCTGCTTTTTCCTTTCTGTAGATCAAAGCAGCTCGTGCTCTGTCTGCTTCCATTCTGATGGCAAGAAGAAGAAGAAGGAGAAGAATGCTTCAGCGAAGTGGCGTTCATGGTCTCAGTGGACAGTCATGGTCACACACTGCATGTGGTTTTAAAAGCAACATTGTTCACCACAACAATGGAGATGTGTAATATTAGTGCAGCTACGTTTTGTTCTTGAACATCAGTTCTGTTTTCTACTTTGACCACTTAGACCAAAAAGTGTTGTTTTCAGATTCTTTCTTTTAAATCTATAAAGCACCTGTTCATTTTTATTACAATTAGTTTCACATAAATGTTAGTGTTTCCTTTATGATCTTTTAATGCTTACACTACACTGTACACGTCTACATTAGAGACATTTCTGTTACCTATGTATGAGACTGGGCTGCTTGACTACGATTTGGAAATGGATGCAAAATCACACGGATCGTGCTATTGTTTGTTTTTAATATGATGGACTGAACACAGGAGGTATCTGACTAAGCAAAGATTAATCTGAGCCCATTTCTACCTGTCTCTGCTGTTTCAACTGTAACTGTCAGGATATATATTTATTCCAGCTCTCATAGGGCAAAGGAATGACTCAGACTTGTCAAATGTTCTTTGATTTGATACACAATATGAAGTTCACAATTTTCTTACAAATAAAACTATAATGACAAACATGAACAGCTGTGCTTATTTCTGAGACATGAGTTTTTTGAACGTGTTCATATTTAACAGTGTGCATTTGTATGCTGAAACTGTAATGGTGAACCTGAGGTGATGGTCAACAGAAGGCAAATATATATAAATATAAAACAATATTGAAGTAATGTCTTTACCCTCTGCAGCGTGTGGACGCTGTGCACGCAATCACCTTATTCACTGTAGTAAACATGCACCGCTGGCTCACGTGACTGACTGTCTCCATGGTTACATCGTATATTATTAGCTATGTAAACAGCTTCCAAAGATACCGCCATAGCTCTCTGCAACACTTTCACGCTTTGCAAATCATTTCACGTTTTTGATAGTTATGAAGACAGAATATGTTTTTAAAGACATGCTAGGCGGTTGCTATGGTGGTTGCTGTGGACTAGGGTGGACCGCGCGTCCGATTCCTGTTATTAGCTGTCCGCCGTAGGAAGGCTGCGTTCCATTTAGAAGTAGCGACAGTCTGCCGTAACTCGAACTCAAACCCCGTTTTGTTCTTTAATTAAAGGGCTTTTATAGCCGTTCATGACACGCACGCACACACACATAAAACACTTTGCCTCACCATGAGAATGCAACTTTACTAAAACCTTTAAAGTATCTGATATAGGATAGAAAAATGAAGCAACCAGAGATTTAATGGTGAAGACTCTGGGTTCTGTAGTTCACGTTTTACAGTCCTGAATGACTCTCTGCACATCCATATAATTTATTGAAGAGGAGTTTAGAATGCACTTTAGATTTAGACTGTTGCTGTTTAATTTTTACATTGTTACTGTGTTATGTCATGAATAAGGTTCACCTGCTGGGGTTTGATGGATCAGCTGGACAATACAGTCAAAGACAGACTTCATCCATCATACGCAAGAATCCTAGTTGGATTTTTGTTTTCACTCATATTTTAGAACCAAATATTGAAAACAACTGTGACAGACTGGATACCTGGTCAGGGTGTACATTACCTTTCACTCAAGCATCCCAGGACAGAGCCCTGCCCCACCATGAGCCTGGGTGGATATGTGGTTATAATATAAAATGACTGATACTGAATTTGAATATTTCATGAATTATAATACAAATTCCTAGGCGTTTGTTCCAGCAAGAGTAATATTGATTACATATGTCTGAATTGCTAACCCTAACCCTAGCTCAACAGACCACAATGCCCTGGACTGTCACTATTATTACATGCTGTGAACATAAGTAGCTTTGATCACAGTTTATGTTGTAAAAGAGAAGGAATATTTAAAAAAGATCAACATTGTGATGTTATTTCTTCCAAACTGACCAGAAACATGCTTGTCATACTCTCACAGCACAGGATCAGACTCACTGTGCATGACGGATCAGGCCAATAATGTTTGTTAGATTGTCAGTTGTTTAGTGCTTCTGTACAGTTATGGTCATCATCTCTATTTCAGTATAATTAATATGCAGAAAACACTAAAAGTTGATTGTCTTCCAATATTCTAGCATAATTAAAAAACTTTGACTTTGTTAGTACATATTGGTACAGTCCTAATGCCAGTATGATTCTTCATAACTCCTGCTTTGAAATACTGAACTTTAAAATGTACCTGATGAAAGATAATTTACAGTGGCACTCTGTCAGGATAATTCTGACTATAAGATCACTGTATTGATCTGAATCCTTCTGCAATGTGCTGTGAATGAATGCTGATGCAACTCACTGTGGGAAGCTGTTAATAAATGAATCTGTGACACATGCAACACATTCACAGAGGAAGAGGACACAAAGGGAGGACACGCAGGCTGTGTTAAAGTCAGAAATCCAAATCTTTAGTCAAAAACAGGCGGCGGTTACAAACAGGAATACAAGCAGTCCATTAAACAGTCTACAGGGTCAAACATTCAGAGAATTCAAACAACAGTAAAAAATAACTGGACACTGAAAACTTAAAGCGATGTGAGACGAAAACAAAAGGAAGCAGCGCAGTATATTCACTGAATTATCATCAATTACAAAAGAGAAAAGCAACGATTTCTACGGTTTGTTTTCTTAATTGCAGTTAAGAGTGTGGCTGGTAAAGATGGAAACATACAGAATGTAAACTGTGTGAGTTTGTTGAACTTTGTTAGTAACAAATGAGGTAAAAAAAACAAAACAGACAAAACACAGAAAGAGGCTCTCAGTATTCATTAATAATTAGAAAGCATCTAAACATTCTGGTCATGGATTTTACAGTCTTAGTTCCGCTTCGCTGTCATTATTATAATCATCATGATCAATGGTGAGGTCCTGAGGTGGGCAGGGCTGTCTCTGGTGATGTCACCATGAAGGAACAGCATCTGGCACGTGTTGCTGAAACATCCCAGTACACTGGTGTAGTTTCCTCTCCAGCTGGTTTGACACTTCAACATTAAGGGGAAGAAGAAGAAACAGTGTTAGGTCAGGTGACCACATGGTTTCTAAAATAACTGACAGGAAGTAACCAGGCCGTTAGAAATGGATGGCATGTGTTTAGAGTTACTGTAGTTGGGTAACTCTACTTACCAAAAGCAAAGCTGCTGAATGTTGCAGGAACATGCTCATGTGTGGTGGTCATTCAGTGCTGCTCCGGCAGGTTAGACAGTCCAAAATTGATATGCTTCCCATCTGAGAGTTTGAAAACACACATGCAAAGATTTATTTTGTGTTACAGTCAAAGTTGGATGTTCGTCTTTGTCCTTTAAAAATGTTTGTGTATTTGAAAGCACTAACATTTTATGATGACTCGGATCGTCTCTTTCTAAGAGTATCTTCTTTAAAGGGGAGACAAGTATCCACTGATCCACGTCACTTTACCTGGATGATGACTCCTCTCTCCCTCACTCAGAAACACTCCTAATATAACCAAGCAAATAAATAATATTGAAGGTTTACTTACATCATTACAAAAACATCAAAAACATCTCCCTTTGATTCCATTTCTCCATTCCTGCTAAACGTCAGGCAACAAATATCCCAGTAAATCACAGTAAAATGTAAAGCACATATTTTCTCTGCTTTGTCTAACCTCTGCAGAGCCTCTGTCAAGAAAAACATATCTGTAAGCATAAAACAAATATACATTTCATAACACTGCACTGGACAAACCTCGGTCAGTTGATTTCCTCTGTGCAGTGCAGACGAGCATCAGTCAGCAGGTCAAGGTGGTGAGAAGGACTCGTGCCCTTTGTGACTCTGCTAGTTCTTCTGAGGAAACACCACCGTCTCTCCACACCGTCACCATCTGTGAGCACAAATGGCCGCTCTGCTCTGCCAGCATGTAGGAAATCAGATATCACACACACAAGGGTGAAGAAACATTAGAGCTCAACTTTGGATACTTTAGATCTAAATAGATCAAAGTAGCTCTTAGTTTCAGCAATCAGTGAACAGACAGACAATGATACCAAACTGATTCTGTATGAATACAATATAGTATTGTCAATACAGGTGTGAAATTAATGTATTAAAAGTAATATACATATATATTTGATAAATTAGTTTGCTAAATTAGAATATATTTTTCTTTTTCTTTCATTTAACAATTGCATCTGAATGAATTAAATATTGAACCAAAATATATTGTCAGATTCTTCATTCTCAAATACAAATTTCACAAAGTAAATTTTTGATTAACATAAAAATATGAATTACAAAAATAATTGTATATTATTAAAATATTATATGCACCATGACCAAAGTCAGAATCATCATTACAGTATTGTGGACTTAATGCTTGATAAACTTCAGGGGAGATCATGATGACAGAAAACTGTAAACAACACTCTAAAGTGTCAAGCTGCTTTTCTTGTTTCTGTGACCTCAGCACGCTGACAGACCTGAAGTTGCTACAGATTTTAAAAATGATAATTATAGGGAAGAAACTTCTCTTTTCATCCATTTAATCAAACATTTGATGCCTCAGCTGTCTCAGTCCTAAAGCATTCTGCAACTACAGCTAACCTGAGGAGGCTTGGATTTGGCTGCAGGTGCCCCTGTACATCCTTCTCAGCAGCACACATGTGAGTACCATTTAATCACACTTCTTCCTGAGCTTTGCTTCATCACAAGACTAAAGGTGGCATCCCATGTCACAGTCTTATCATCATCCAATTGGAGAAGAAACATTTACGTGCCTCCTGGTTTTGTTTTCTGATCCTGCAAAAAGACTGAGGACAACAAAGCCCAGAGAACACGAGACACACAATATCCAACATTCAGACTCAACAGCCTCCATAAATGAAGAGCACCAGGTTGGTCCAGTTATACTAGATATAAGCATACTTCACATTACTGTGTATCAATAATAAGCAAGAGACAAACTTTGAAGATGCAGAGCATGAGGTCCCATCATCAGACTGCAAACAAACATCCACCAGGCTTCTTTGTTGGCAGAGGTGAAGATTCTCCCATCAGGGATCAGTAGCATGTATTAACCTGTGATATAAGCAGCAGTCACTGAAATATTACTGTTTCAGATATGAAATCTGCCACATAAAAGCCAGGGTGGGAGGGATCTCTACAAACTGACTTACCTCTGCAAGTGTGAGGCTGTTCCTCCAGCCTCAACAAAAATCTGACTCTCCTGTCACAAACAAAAAACTCCAGCAGGGAGATAGAAAACACTGCCTGGGTCTTGCTGGATGTTGCTGGTCAGAGTCCACACATTAGCAGAGTGCTTCTTGGTCCCACTGACCCATGTGGACAGTGACTGTGGAGAACTGTTCTGGCAAACGGAAAAGAGAATTAAAATGACAAAAAGCCAAACAGGATTTCCACAAAGACTCTCTTGGAATCAGCAATCAGAAAATCATTGGTTCATATTACAATTAAATATGACCAGGCTCCTTAAATGTAAGCAGTTAAGCACATTTCTCCAGGCTGTCAGGTAAACATAGAATTAATCTCAGGTAACATGACTCATAGTAGAGATTCAGTAGGAAAGATTGCTAGCTCTAATATTATTACCACACAATCCAAGGACACACCAACAGCTCAGATTTCTAGAAGTATTTAAACAAATGTCAGTCTATCCATTCATTTTCTTCTGAATATTCAATTCAGGTTCACAGTGGGAGGGTGTGTGTGTGTGTGTGTGTCGGGGGGGTTGTGGAATTTTGTAAATAAAATCTGCTGTGATCAAGCTATTTATTACTGCACGCAGGAGAGCCAACACACATCAAACATCTAAGTTCACAGTCATGTCAGCTCTGCCACAGAAGTGGTGCTCCCACTCCTCTTTGCATTCCAAGAAAGAGGGAGGAAGTTACAAACTGATCATACCACACTTCACACGCCTCGCTATGAAACCTAACGGATCAATGGTTATGCTGTTTTGTGCCCTTGGCTTTATCAGCACCTGTAAAGGGAGTTGTTTTCTCAAACTGCTGATGCTGAAGTAAGTTCATCTAGTTTTAGAAACTTTCACTGAACAGTCTATAAGAGTGTCACAACTAAGCATATGCATAAGCACTTAAATACCTTAAATGAGAATAATAGAAACTTTCTATTAGAGCCTGTCCCAGTAGTCATAGGTAGAGCACACCTGGACAGGTACCAGTCTGTCAGAGGACTAACACAGAGACAGACATCAGAGTAACAAATCGATTTAAAATTAATGTAAGCTTGCTGCAGCTGTATGTATGAACGTGTTTCTGTGCTCACAGTCCACCTCTCAGGAACCTGCAGTTCATTTTAAGTCTACTTTAAACAGACCTCACAAAAGGCTGATGTGGCTGGATCAGTAGTCTGATTTAAGTACGATACCTTTGGCCAGGGATTAATCTGGTACATCTCTTCACTGTAATCTTACGTATTTTCCCCACACCTGAATTAAAAAATACTGATAATTACATATAACACATTCAGTTGATGCAGCCTGACTCAATCTGATTCTAGATGTTCAGCACACACAGAGACACAGAGGGACTGTTTAAAGTTTAGTGTTAACCTGAGTCACTGATCATTTACAGTATTACAGAGTCTGGCAGTCTTTGCATGATGTCCACGTCACTGTAAGTTTCTAGCTGACTCTCAGGTGTGACAGGTGTGCCAGCAGGAAAGAGTAATAATAACCTGCATCCTGAGGTTTGTCATGCAGGATTAAAGGAGCCAGGCTTTGTTCACACAGCTAGGATTGTATTTTACACTGACCCTGGGTCAGTATAAGTATCATACAGTTTAAACGAAGCACTGAAACTTGCACATATTTATAACAGATGCATTGAAGCTAATCGAGATATTTACTGTCAACCTGTGGCTGCGATTAATCACTTTACTGGAAACTTTATTAACTAGTAACTTCATCAGTCATCACAGAAGCTAATATTTCTGTCCCAACATCGTTTAAACAGTAACAGCTTTACTACAATATAAGCTAACGTTTATACCGTAACTTTAAGCTAGCACCATAAAGACGGTAAAACACGTAATAATATCTACAAATGCATCTTAAAGCTGTTATATTAGCACTCGCTGTATTACTAACATAACCACATTAACATTATTGACACTCGCTGACTTTTAATAGTCATTCTATAAATGCTGTCCGTTTAAATGGCCTTACCTGTAAACACTGCTGTATCCACCGGATTCCAGCCAGAGTGGATTCTGGAGTCTTCCCACGCTCCTGTTAGTGATCCTCCATCTGGATGGATGATAACAACCTTCTGAACAATCTAGCAGGTGGAGATCCCACATCTATGGGACTGATTTCTGCTAATAACGCCTGATCGACTGAACATCCGAAGCGGGTCACCCGGTCGCTAGCTGTGCCATTACCCAGCATACACCTCTCCCTCCATAAATGCAATAAACGATACAAAAGTAATGGCCTATAATTAATTTATCTGCTGTATCTGATGTTTCTCAGGTAGTTGTTTACATTATATAATATATTGTGTTCAGTACACGCCACTACAATGTGATTTCGGAAATACAGTATATAAATATACGGACAACAAGCTCTTCCGCGGCAATCTCTTGTCGTCAATAAACAACGTTTAGGGAGCGCTATAGTATTCAATAGGAGGACCCTGCACGTCAATTCTCGACGCGAGGGGGGTACCCTGCGCGTCGATAAGTGAAGCAGAGGGAGCCTGACCATGCATCACACATTTGACGAGTTGGGAGTGAGAACGTGTTGTGCAATATGGTGCTTACAAGGAATGATCTTAGGGTTCTTTTCTTCATGAGGAACCTCTCCATGTCTTATCTGACCACCAACTCTGAGGACATTGTGTGCGTCAGTGAAGGGGTCCAGGGTCCTAAGAGGACTCCCTTTAGGGATCACCTTATTCTTTTTGAGACAGGCCAACTCTTCAGCATATGCCTCTTCCTGCACAGTTTGAATAATGACGTGCTCTGATAAACTGAGTTGATCAGGTGTACCTGCTTTCTGACAGAAATGCCACCCCTTGCATTGCATGGTCCCTTTGACCTTACGTGTGTGAAAGCTGTTCACAATGTGAAGGAGATTAGCAATGGTTTCAAAGCTTGCCAGGAAGAAAATTTGGAGAAACGGTGGGACCCAAGTAGTGTGCGAGAAGCCTGTGTTTGCAAAGTAGAGATTTGCGGGCGGATCTCAGTGTCCATGTTTGCATCCACAAGCTCAAAGGAGTCTGGTTCTAGAGAATCTTGCATAGGCTCAGTCAGAAAAGGAGGTCCAGTGAGCCAAGAGGTATCTGAGAGAAAGGCAGCCGGTACAGACCTTGTCGCACAGTCTGCTGGATTTTCCCCTGTAGACACATACTTCCACTGCTTAGGATGAGAGGACCTTCTGATGCGCATAATACAATTGCTGACATACACATAAAAGCGTCTTGTCTCATTATTTATGTATCCGAGCACTACTTTGCTATCAGTGTAGAAGGTGATAGCATCGATGCGCATGTCAAGGTCTGATGATATGAAATCTGCTAACTCCACGGCCAGTACAGCTGCACAAAGCTCAAGTCTGGGGATTGTGTGTTCAGGTCTAGGTGCCAGCTTCGCCTTACCCATAACAAAGCCAGTATGAGTATTCCCTGCTTCGTCCACCACCCTGAGATAGGCAACTGCTGCAATAGCCATTGTTGACGCATCAGAAAAGACAAACAGTTCTCTCGTCTTTGTTGTTGAAAGAAAAGCTTTGGTATAGGGTCTTGGAATCTTCACGCCACTTAGGTCTTTCAGTGAATCCCGCCAAGACTTCCATTGTTCCTGCATCCCTTCAGGGAGCTGAGAATCCCAGTCACATCTTTGTTGTGTGAGCTCTCTTAGAATGTGCTTCCCTTGAATGGTCACTGGAGCCACAAATCCCAGGGGGTCATACACGCTATTTACCACTGATAGGATGCCTCGGCGTGTGAAAGGCTTCTCTTCTTTGTTGACTTTAAAAACAAACATGTCAGACTCCAAGTTCCAATTTAGTCCCAAGCTGCGCTGTACAGGTAGAATATCTGAGCTCAGATCAAAATCCTTCAAGTCATTTGCGCGATCTTCAGGTGGGAAAGCCTCCATGACCTCTTTGCTGTTAGAGGCGATTTTGTGGAGCCCCAGGTTGGAGTTTGACAGAACATCCTGAGTTTTCTTCAACAGACAGACAGCACTTTTTACACTTGAAAAAGATTTAAGTGCATCATCAACATAAAAGTCACGGCAAACGAATTGTTTCACCTCGGGGTCATGATGTGGTTCTCCATCCATCGCAGACTGCCTGAGGCAGTAAATGGCAACTGCTGGACTAGGGCTATTACCGAACACATGTACAGTCATGCGGTACTCAATGATATCATGTGTAGGACTGTTGTCTCTGAACCAGAAGAACCGTAGGAAGTTACGATCTTCTTCTCTCACAAGAAAGGAATGAAACATCTGCTTGATGTCTGCAGTTACTGCAATGGCATCCTTGCGAAACCTCATCAGAACTCCCAGGAGTAGGTTGTTGAGGTCAGGTCCTTTCAAGAGAACATCATTCAGAGACACTCCCTCATGCTGTGCACTTGAGTCAAAAACAACATGGATGTTGCCAGGCTTCTTTGGGTGGTACACTCCAAAAATGGGTAAATACCATCGTTCCTGGTTTGGAGTGAGAGGAGGAGCAACTTCAGCATGACCATTTTCGAATATTTTCCCCATGAATGAGAAGAAATGTTGGGACATCTCAGGTTTCTTTGCTAAGTTGCATTTGAAGGAGCTGAAGCAGTTAAGAGCTTGCTGTCTGTTATCAGGGAGGTGTTGTCTTGGCTGCCTAAATGGCAAAGGAGCTACCCAGCTATTACTGGCATCCTTCTTGGCCTCTCGTTTTATTATTGCCATGAAGGCAAGATCTTCAAAGGATGGTCCTCGTTTGTTATCCTCTCGGGTAAGCTGGAACACTGTGAAGCCTAGCCCAGCATCTTCTACATCATAGGCACACTTTGAATGTTTGGGACTGTATCTCTCTTTAACCTGGAGAACACTCGGACATGGTTCAAAAATAGTAGGACGAGACTGTTCAAGAGCATTGGTGAAGTACGTGTTCACACTGCATCGCTTATGAACATGTCCCAAACAGACATTGCCCACAATCACCCATCCCAAGTCAAGTTTCTCAGCATAGGGGGCATCGGGCGGGCCATTGATGTATTTGTCAGAGGTGTGGACTCGAGTCACATGACTTGGACTCGAGTCGGACTCGAGTCATTAATTTTATGACTTTAGACTTGACTTGAAAAAAAGGTTGTAAGACTTGTGACTTGACTTGGACTTTTACACCAGTGACTTGGGACTTGAATTGGACTTGAACCTGTTTACTTGAAAAGACTTGATATTTTACCCAAATCTAAAATTTAACATACATATTATATAAAAGTGCGGACCATTAATTCACTTTATTCATTCATTCATTCTTACCACACTCAGTATGTATGTGGCGTGGGCTGTAGCACAGCCAATCAAATTAACCAGATTTGAAAAAAAAAAAACGCTCGAGCCAAAAATGCTTCCAAGAGTAATTTCTTTCGGGTACATAAACTACTAAGTAGTCAACAAAAACGAAATGCAATATGCAAAACATGCAAGAAGAGAATCACAGACGGAGATGGAACAACTTCCAACTT
The DNA here is from genome assembly GCF_013358895.1 of Oreochromis aureus. NCBI lineage: Eukaryota > Metazoa > Chordata > Actinopteri > Cichliformes > Cichlidae > Oreochromis > Oreochromis aureus. The sequence continues at coordinate 21,279,490 of NC_052946.1, read as the reverse complement.
TGTCCGACATTTGAAGTTGCATAAAGAATGGTAGGTGGTGCTTTTTTTTTTTGTGCTTTTTTTTTGCTACGATGAAATAGCTGACTTAGCTAACTTCATCTTATTAGCAAATGTTCTTCGAACTACGTTGATGATACTGTTTGGCTTTAACAGGTATGATATGTTTGTCATGCTATTTTAAATCCGGTCCTGCAAGCGCATCCAAGAATAACATGCAACTTGTTAGCTCAGAATTGTCGGTGAATAGTGAGCAGGGTCCGTTTCAGAAAGTGGGTTCTGTAGCTGTACTCAGTCTCTCTCTGTCTCCTCCCATCATTAACCCCGTAGATTTAACCCAGTTTAGACTGACAAATATTTATTTTACCATCACATCACAATTCAAAATCACTGTGTTTAATTTGCAATTAGTGTATGGTCGTGTTTAACTTTTGCATGTCTGAGCCAGGAAAAAATTTTTTTGGTTAGAAAATCTGGCCCACCTTAGTGTATAATTGAGTAGTCCTGCTATACATGGCCTTTTTCTTCTGTCATTTATGTCAATACATCAAATAAAATACTTTGATCTTATATTATTAGCTGTTGTTTATTTGCAAAGGTTATTCTCAACAGGGATGCTAGACAAAACCAGCGTTTTCTACAGACAGCCTAGCATACGCTCTCCACTTGCGAAAGTGAAAAAGAAAAGAAAAACACCCCTTCCCTATTGGTGTTAGAGTTTACCATGTCAGCCAATCAAAAAATGATAAGGCAACATGTGACATTTGGTTGTTTAGGGAGAAGGGAAGTTTTTAGGAGTGACACCATGATGGAAAGCGGGCGAGCGAAAGAAAGAGAGAGAGAGAGTTTTCATATGTGAGACATTAGTGACGTTTAGCGTGTTTGGAGGCTATAGTTAGTTTGTTGTGTAGTTATTGTTTTGTATTGTGCGTCGGTTAGACTGCTGAATTTCATATTTGATCTAAAAAATCTGTCAAAGGCAGATTCCAGTGTAAACGCCGTCTCTCACATAGAAAACTGGACTGTTGCACCTCCAGTTGTCAGACCTGCAGGGTTTAGGCCTGTGGTGTTCTCCTCTGTCTTATACTGAACACAAACTACATTTTTGGACTGGCACAAATAATTTGTGTGCCTTCTTATTTGATGCAGCACACCTGATTGTTCTGTAAATAGATTTAAATGGTTATATAAAAACGCCTGAGGCCTTGGCTGCATTTTTAGGTAAATAGTACCATATAACTTTGTTGTTTGCAAAACTTGTGCATAATTTTTAGAAATGTACAATTTGTATTTGCATTTCAAGTTATGAAAATGATTCGTTAAACATGTAAAAAATATAACTTTTTCTACTCTGATTCTGAATTTTTGTCTGAATTTAGATCAACTGTGCTAATATAGTATACCAAAATGAAAAAATAACTCAAATTTCAGATATTTGAGGTTGTGCTGTAAATAATGATACCAAACAAGGCAAGAAAAACATATTTTAAAAGTGAAATATAGAAGTAAAATCAAAAGTAGTCAAGAACGGCCAATTATACCCGGGACCCCAGAGGGTTAAAAAAAAAGACTTGAAAGGATTGAAATTCAAAGTTTCGGACTTGGGACTTGACTTGAAAGTTGTCTGTCTTGACTTGCGACTTGACTCTGACTTGCTTGACTTTACTTGAGACTTGACTTGTGACTTGAGGATAAAGACTTGGGACTTACTTGAGACTTGCAAAACAATGACTTGGTCCCACCTCTGGTATTTGTTAACCTTATCAAGTCTAATGACGTCACGTCCAAGTAAGAGCATAATGGGAACATCAGGTTCAAACTCTGGAATAAGGTGAGCAACTGGTTTCAGATGATCATGATGAAGAGCAGCACTTGGTGTTGGAATCTCTGCTCTGTTGTCTGGTATCTCATTACACTCCAACAGGCTTGGTAGTAGCTGAACTGTTTTACAATCCATTGACTCTATACAGAAGCCTGAAGCTATCCTCCCCATGTTCTCAGTCATACCAGAGCATGTCTTCAGTGTGTAAGATGCAGTAGGGCATTGCAAATCAAACTTCTCAAAGAAATCTGAGTGAGCCAAAGATCTATTACTCTGCTCATCTATAATAACATAGGCCTTTATGGCCTTTTCACATTCTCCTTTGGGATAGACTCTGGCCAGGCAGATCTTGGAGCAGTTCTTAACAGTGCGGTCCTCTCCACAGATCTCGGTACACTGAGCAGTAACTTCTGAAGTTTGTGTGGGTTCTGGCTCCCCGCCAATGTTCCCTCTAATTTTTCATGTGTCTGAGCAAACACACAAACCCCTTGAGCGGTCCCTTGGACCACTGTGAGCGACATCAGACGTGTGCACTGTGGTCACGCCAGCATCGAATCCATCCAAGTTACATGGTTTATCAAGATAATCAAATTATAGCATTTACATTTATGTTAGACTACTTTTAATTAACTGCTTTAGCCCACTTACAATGAAAATGTAAAACAAAAATGTAGTCATTGACCTGTGCAGTATGTTAACACTATTGGAAGTAAAAATAACTTGAACTCGAATTTTGAAAACACAACTTTCTTCTTTTTAAAAAAATAAAAAATAAAGCTCTGACTTGTATTATGAGTCTGTGGTCTGGGAGAGAGTCTGTAACTCTCTGTCTGCAAAATACAGTATATAATGACCAATGTTGGGCAATTACTTATATAGTTACGTCTTCAAAAAAGTAACTCAGGTTGGCAAACAAAGTTTTTTGCAGCTGTTTTTTTTTAAATGCAGCCAAGGTGTTTTTTTAAAATAAACATTTCAAACTATTTACAGCACAATCAGCTGTTCTGGATGAAATTTGATGCCACACAAATTATTTGTGCCACTCCAAAAATAATTTCTGTTCACTATGAGATGAAGGAGAACAACAGCCTGATACCTGCAGGCGTGACAACAGAAGATGTATCACTCCTGTAACACCTGTAACATTCAGCAGTCGCCTCATTGTTCTGACACACACAACAAAACTATTGACTACACTACACACTAACTACACAAGATTTACGCTAAACATCGCAAATCTCACATCTCAAAACACCGCCATCACTCCTAAAACTTCCCCCCGTTTCTTAACAACTTGCCATATCATTTTTTGATTGGTCGACATGGTACTTTTTTCAACCAATAGGAAAGGGTGGAGGTGTTTTTGGTTTTGGTTTTGGTCACAGGCGGAGAGTGCTTTCGAGCGTTTTTTCTTATTGAACGTTTCTTCCCGCAGTAAATATAAACAACAGTAGTATTCAGGAAGAAAAACAAACATTGCGTATATTTTTATCATAACTCCGGTGTTACGTGGCCGATCAACACAATTTAAAAACTGGTATAAAGTCCACACTTTTTCCGTCAATTGTTCTGTCTGTCCTGCTCACATCTCCAATGGTTGTCCACGTTGTCATTAACGTGGCTTCACTCAACATCAGCCACGCCATGCTTGCTAAAACACTGGTGTCAGCACATAAGGACGCTGTCATAGCCTGCCGACGACGTTGATTAACTGCGTATATACGAATGTGAATCGCATTATTGGCTGGACTATGGGATAAGGTGGCATCGTTCTAATCCCATACTGGAGCAGCCAGTCACTTACTGACTAACACTGCAAAACAGAATTGTTGAAGTTTTAATTTTAATTTCAATTCAGGTTAGATTTTTTTTTTGAGCAACGCAGATTTTCTGTGCGCAGAGACCGTGCCAGCAGTGCGCAATTGCGCACGTGCGCAGCTTAGAGGGAACATTGCTCCCCGCCATGCTCCAAAGGCGTGCTTATGTTCTTAACCCAGGGTACCTGACCTGGATGTAGAGCAGATGAGTGTCTATCACTGTCGCATTCAGTGCACTTAATGATACTTTGGCATTCCCTCGCGATGTGCGCTGAGGAGTTGCAACACTTAAAACAGATGCCATTCTCCCTGAGAAAGTTCATTCTTTCTTCTAAGTGTTTCTCTCGAAAGGCACGACACTTTTGTAATGTGTGAGGTTTCTTATGTATAGGACATCTCCTATCTGGATCCTCCACATTCTTTTTGTTTCTGTTGTCTGAGCGAGCAGCAGGTGACACTTCTGTTTTGTTGACTAAAATCTCCCTTTGTCTACTGTTTTTCCAAGGAGGTTTTTCCATTTTAACCCTCTCGGTTTGAGAAACAAAGTTGAAACTTGGATCATTCCTCATCTGTGCTTGCTGGCAAATGAAGGAAACGAACACTGAGAATGGGGGGAATGTTACACAATGTGATTGTTTGTAACTGGGTCCATGAGAAAGCCATTTTTCTTGTATACCATATGGTAATTTTTGGGCTATTGCATTTACACCTCTGGGGGTATCAAGACACAAAAGACCAGGCAGAGCTCCCTCAGCCTTGGCGGCATCTAGTTCCATCAGTAAATCACTGAGGTCCCGGAGTTTGGAGTAGTCTTTATTGCCAATTTTGGGGAAACTATCCAGTTTTTGGAACAAAGCTTTCTCCATAGCTTCAGATGAACCGTAAGAAGCATCTAGTCGGTTCCAGATCATGCTCAGCCCTTTAGCTGGTTGGTTTATGTGGATGGACCTAATGCGCTTTGCATGCTTAGCTGATTCACTTCCCAGCCATTTGACAAGAAGATCCATTTCTTCATCACTTGTTAGATTCAAGTCTCTCACCGCATTCTGGAATGAATGTCGCCAGGCCCTGTAGTTTTCTGGTCTACTGTTAAATTGTAGTAGACCACTTGTAACGAGCTCACGTCGTGCTAGAAATCTGACAAAGTCTGTCACATGTGGATCAGTGGAGTAACTAGGCCACTGAGAGTTACCATATGGGTGATGGGAAAGAGCTTCCATGGCGCTGTTGGTCTTCCAGGGTGGCTGATGTGCAGTTACACTGCATGAAGACCTTAGAAAATCTTCATAATCATTTTCTTTGAGTACTCCGTAGTGGTGCTCTGTCTGTTGAGCTGAGTTGCGATTCACATCTGATGTGACAAAGGGGTTGAGGCTCTTTTGTTTACGTGGAGGATGCAGTGGAGTATCAAAGACAGTAATAGCAGCGTTGGGGGGACCATCACTCAGCGAATTGAGACGTGGCATGCACACCGTATTATGCACAGGTGCCTCAGGAAGCGGCTGCTGTGTCTCGTCCTGCAAGGGTGAATCCTCCTGTGATTCCATCTGGATGTCTCTTGATACTTCAGCTTGTTTCTCCACATACTCTTTTGTACGCTCAGCAGAGTCGACTGATGTTGCAATGAGAGGAAGTTTGCAACTGTGTTTTCCTTCACTAACGCCAACCGCTGCTTCTAAAGCTTCTGCCTTCGCTACAGCAGTTTCCTTTTCTGTGGTCAGCATTTCTATAGAAGCTTCCAGATGAGCCTTTTCCATTTTTAACTTCATTTCTTGCTCTGCAAATGCTAAACGTGCCTTTGCTGTTTCAGCATTAGCCCTAGCTTTTACAGCTGCAGCGCTGGTAGCCGATCCATGAGAACGTGTGGTTGACATAGAAGCGTAAGACCGTGTCTTCACTGACGATGGCTTTGAATCCATAGTGTAGGCAAGTAGAGGCTATGTAGCGTGATAGCAGTAGCTGTTGTGCACTGTATTACCTTGTCTGTAACCCAACGTCTTTTCACTGTACTGTCTTTCCCTCTTCACACTGCACAGAAGAGGAACCGGCAGCAAGGTTCAACACTTTTCTTCCATCAAGACTCTGAAGACCATTACTCTTTGTCCACAGGTTTAATGATGTAGAAAGTGTGAAACTGAAACAAACATAACACAATTACAATTACAAAGTATATTCTTTAAATCTTACATATACACTGCACCTACATACTACAATAATCTAAATCAACATAGCGTAGCACTTTAACTGCAAGAATAAGCATAGCCGCGCTCTAAACATGTGGCTTCAACAACGTATCAAAGTTACACATTAAACTTCCGTCATGTCACAAAATACAACCACAGAACTACAGATAAATATCAAATAAACAATACACATACAGACGATGCTCCAAAAGACGAAGGATTGAGGGCAGATGCATGTGGATTCATGGCAGTCTCCTTGGCCATGTGCAAACTTCACCAAACCTTACTACTTCCTGATGTCACCAGGTATCAGAACTATTAAAGGGACAGCTGCACTAACACTATCAGCACATCCAGACTGCCACCAAAATACCAACGCTATCATCCAAACATAGCTCCACATTTGGATATCAGCAAAATGTTGCAGACAAATCGTTTGAACATTGCTATAAGTAATTTGAATCAAATGATTAAACAGTTAGTGTCTAATAGAGGCTTTTGGTTGTCCTGAGGTATGTTATTGTTTTCTAATGAATGTACATCAGACTTTTATATTTTATTTGCAACAAAGTCATGCGAAAAAAAAGGACAGGATGTTTCACAGGACTCTTGGTAACCCTTTGAAAAGTAAACCCCAGGCAGTGTTACTGTGGTATTTTATTGTTTGTCTGAATCCCTAAAGCATCCATTCCAAAAGTAGTTTAATGTTTTTGTGGCTATTTTTGCTATCAATGTACCTTGACTGTGGCACTCATGTTAGTTCATAATGTAAGTGTTTTAACCTTTATAAATGGTAGCTATGCCCAATGTTGAATACAACCTAACCTTTAAGAGCTATTGCAGCATTAGCTTTCCTTCCTCTGCAAGTTTCCCCTACACTCACTATGACATTTTCACAGAACAACAATAGTAAAAATATGCCCTTGTATCTATTCCAGAGTTGTACCTTGGACTCAGCTCATTTCTATTTTTTTTTTGTCAAAAGTTCCACTATTCATATCATGTATTCTTTGAATATATTATTTAAAAATGAGGTATGATCACCAGCAGAGAAAGGTAACTCTCCCCGCGAGCTGCTTGCTGCATCTCAATTTCATTTATTTCTTAGTTGTTTTTCAGACTTGATGCATCTACATAACAGCACAGCAGAGTTATTCAAAGAACATAAAGATTAAAGTTTTCTTTACATTTTTTAAAAAAAAAAAACCAAAACAAAAACCATTAACTCTTAAAAATCGAAAGTGACCAATTTAACCAGTTTAGGTTTAGGAAAGTAAAAAACATTTGACTGATCATTTCTATTTTAGTCCATTTGCTTAAAGTGGTTTGACAGGGTTAGTGACAGAGTCGAGAGTAATTCACCGTCTAGCATATATCAAGGCTCCCTATACTGTGTGTTGGATACCATGCAATTAATGAATAAACAAATACTACCCAAAGGGTAATATTAGGTGTTAGAATTACAGCGTTGTGTACCTCTATACAGTCAAATTCACCTAGTGACAGCAAGCAATCCCCATCAACATTATATTTACAAGTTGGAGAATACCCTTTTTCGCTAGCAAGCAGAGGTTACCAAGACATTGATGTCTTATGCATTTATATTTTATTATCTCTTTCTCAGTATCTCTTCATCACCACTGTTCTCTCCTCTATTTCATCCTTTCCTCACTTCCTCACCTCCTCACTTGACAGCTGAGGTAAACAAACTGAGGTGTTACCGGTTTCAGCGGATTAATAGATAAGAGACCAAAATCAGCATTTTACACTAGCCAGAGCTGGTTTCTGAGCTACAAATAATCCATTCAGTCAACGCTTAACCCGCACAGAGTGTAAATCATAATAAACTAAAACATTTAACAAGTGAAAAATTATGAATTATAAATGATTTCAAATGAATTTAACATACATTTACACACAAATAAAGTGGAATTTATGGTTGCTGTCCACTAAACTCTAGGGCCTGCCCATGCTGGTGTTGGTCCATATGCCATCTGCTTCTAGTGACACTCAGTCAGAATCTTGGAGGACTGGAGGGCATAAACCAATCTCTCCTCCATATCCGACCAAAAACAATATGTGGACGGACACATTTGTGGGACTTATCCTGATTAATTTGGGTTGAATCACATATTTGTAGCTAGATGATAAAAAATATGAAAGTTGTAACACAAAACAGCTCAGTTTACAATCACATAACGTCTTCACACTCAACATTTGCACCCAGTACACCATGCTAGTTGAAACACAGAATTCCTCTTAATGTCATGTACACTGAAGTGGACTCAAATGCAGAACTGAAGGTTTTCACAGTCAGTGTACATTTATTTACAGTGAAATCACAACAAAACTTTATTTACAAAACTGTGTGATTGGGGATCTGGGCTCCAGGAGAAAGGGAGCAGGCATCCAGTCATCAACATACTTCTGCACTCTCACAGTCAAAGAGGCATACCACAGTCCAAGGAGGGGAATATCCAGGGAGGGCTGAACAGGGAAAGATTCCACCTCACATACTTAGCCCCACAACAAGCGGCCGCACCTCCACTAAAAAAAACAAACAATAAAACAAAACATAGGGGCAGGGATAGCTCAGTAGGAAAAAGCGGTTGCCCCATGATCGGAAGGGTGGGGGTTCGAATCCCCTGAACAGCTACCCTGAGGTACCTCTGAGCAAGGTACTGTCCCCACACATTGCTCCCCGGGCACCGCACTGGTGGCTGCCCACTGCTTTACTGAGTGAATGGGTAAAATGCAGAGAAGAATCTCCCCATGGCAATCAATAAAGTATACATTATTATTATTAAACAAATCAGTAAAAGAGATAAACGAAACAAATACGCGCTAAGGTACAGTTCTTTATAAAAGCATGATTAAAATTTATCAAACAATTCAGAGTAAAGACCATAAAACCAGGAGTCAGTCAACGCCAGTCCATAAACGTTTGTAAAATGACAACAGGGCTACAACAAGACACAACAAGACACCAGCAGTATGACGCCCGTAACAAAAGAGGGAAAACAGTCATCCAGGGTCCACCCTACTAAATGCCAAATGGTAGATAACCCATAAGGATCCTACTTACCACCCTTTAACAGTTATACAGAGTGACAAATTGACAGGGGAAATACATCCAGTCTGCAATACAGTCTGTGATCTTTGCCACCTTGAACGGGAATGAGTACAAGTCGCCAGAGCTTCAGAGTGGACTGAAACTGTTCCTTAAAACCAACTCTGATTAGAAGCTAAGGGAGGAGTGAAGGTTCATGATGCGTTCACAGACACCATGTTTGGGCCAAACTCTATCAAATCTACCTCACTACACACTCAATGCTGTAGAACACTTTAGATATATCTAAGCAAGTTTTATAGACATTTCGACTATTAGAAAGGAGACCAAACTTTGCTTCTTGCCCAGCTCAGAGCTTGTTAATTTTTAATTGCACATGCGTTGAGCTACTAGCTAGTTTCCCTAGTAGGTCCACAGCAATGCAAGAGCACCATCGACTGATGTAATAAGGTTTAACCTTAATATATAAATATGTTATGTTGTTGTCATCCAAGGTTGCACTTGTCTAATTTTAATACCTGGCAAGGTCTAGATATTTTTGTTTGAAAATGTATCCTGATATGGTTTAGCTCAGCGGGTGAGCAGATGACGACATGCTGCATAACTAGAAAGCTGAGGCCTGGGTTTGACTCTGGCCTATGGCCTTTTGCTGCATGTCTTCCCTGCTTTCCGGTACGTCTCCAATGTCTCTATCCAGTAAAGGCCAAATGCCAAAAAGCAATATTTAAAAAAAGACAAGGTGTAGTAATTGAGTGCAACTAGTATATCAGTGAGGATAAACCTTTTAACCATGTATGTGTCATAGTTTTATATATTTGTTACTGTACTGTATCAGAAGCTGTCCATATACATGCTACCAGTTTCCTTTAGGAGGAACTCTTTGGAGTTCAGATAAACAGCCACAGATTTAGGGAATAAATGATGCCCGAAACTATAGAAATGATGTGACAATACCTCAAGTGATGTTCATACTAGATATTCCAATAAAACATGACTGAGCTCAAGTAAATTCTAAGGAAGAAGTTTCAAGAGTCCATCTGAACTCTGCACAGCTGTAATTCATATTTATCAGAAACCATGGAGGTTGATACTGTACCTCAAATGCAATCTATACTATAAATATCAGTGTAGCATGTGCTTTGTATAATTAGAATTAGGATGGAAGTAGAATGCGGCATTACATGAATTTTAACAGTATTCCTGTTATTTTATTCCATTTTATATTTTGCCATCAACCTGAAACGTACTCTAGCTAAAAGCTATGGGATATATTAGTGTCACACATTTAGCCAATATATTTCAACTCAAAAGTCTTAAATTAATGTGTGTCTAGACACCACTATATTACACTTTCTTTTTCCAGCTCCCTCACTTTGACCTGTCTGGCTTTACTGCTACTGTTATTTTTTACATTAAAGTAAAAGCATACAGAAATATGGTTTACTGATTAATTTATCCTAAAACATTTTGAAGCTGTTTAGGTAAGAAAAAAAAACACCATATGGTGAGTCAACCCTTAGCTGTGATGAGGACACAGACTTCGTGCTCAGTGGCTCAGTGCGGCAGCCTGTGCAACAAGGTGCTCATTATATTTCAGCTCATGCAACATGACAGCACTATATTTTGTTCTGCCCTTTGCAGCACAGGGAAGAACGGAATTCTTTTTTTATACACATGGATACAATTAGTTTAATTAGTTCGCCCACTTTTAAGCTTACCAAGCATCTCAGTGTGGAAATCCCATTACAACTCTTGAATGTGCAAGAGTCTACGGTGTATTTTAGATCAGCCCCTCTGATAACCACTGGGTGATAAAGAAACTACTGGGAACAAAGAATAATTCATACACATAAATGGCACAAAAATGAAAGCTTCCAAGATACATGGATTACAGTGCTGCTTTGAATCATTCCAGAGAGAACCTAATCGAGTGCAGACATACAGACTTGAACTGTCAGTTGACCCAGCACATGATAATAAATCTGTTAGGAGTGCTTAAAAATATCTTGATGATTAAAAAAAGACAAGTTCATTAGTACTTTTTCTTATGATAATTAACACTAAATCAAGATCAAGCTAAGTCAGACTACTGGTTGCGGGGACATCATTAGTGGAAGCTAATCCTTGATTGATTAGCTTCCACTAAATTGACTGATTTTTTTCCCTCTTTTTTTAATGGAAACTGAAGTTGGTTGAGCAACCCTTAAAATGGACCTATTGTGGTCTATAGGGGACCTCTTATTAAGTATCACATTTTTATTCTTGGACTAAAGCAACTTTTTATAATTCACAGGTCAAAATAATTCTTATTGGGCATTGCCAGTTTCTCCTCAGCTCAGCTTGTCCCTGAAACATGAGACAGAATACTTTAATGTGCGACCTTCTCAGAGATGGAAATAGATTTAAAGAGAGAACAGGAGAGAAAGATAGGAGATTATTTATTACAAATTGTTGTAATAATTATTATTACAAACTTAAAGTGATGCATCATGGTAAGCAGGTACAGAGCTGGCTATGTTTTTTTTTATGGTCAGTGTGAGTTTATATAAAGGGTAGCAGACATCAATGTATATCTAATGTGATGATACCAATTAACCAGATTTTGTCTTTTATACTAACTTTTTGGTGTCTAGGGGTTGGAAATCACCGATAGAGATTGTGTGACATCTGGTTATACCATGTTGAATTAGCTAATCCACAAAGTGCTTTTAATCCCAGACCAGTAGCACAAGTCAGCTGGTCATATCCATGACAGAAAGAAAATTGCAATGGAGTTTGCAGTGCAATTATTATGTTCACAAGCTTACGCTTCTTACGCTTCTTCTTCTCCTACATTACTTGGAGCAGTAAAAGAAGGTTTTAAAATAGACTCTAAAGAGATAAAAAAAAAAAAATCAGCAATCCATCCATCCATCTTCTTCCCCTTATCCTTGGCCTGGGAACGCCAAGTCGTTCCCAGGCCAGCTGAGAGATATAATCTCTCCAGCATTTTCTGGATCTGCCCCGGGGCCTCCTCCCCATGGGACATGCAGAGAACAGGAGGGGCCAGGAGGCATTCTTGTCAGATGCCCGAACCAACTGAACTGGCTCCTTTCGATGTGGAGTAACGGCTCTACACCCGGATGCCAAATCTCCTCACCTATGGGAGAGGCCAGCCATCCTTCTGAGAAAGTTCATTTCTGCCGCTTGTATTCACAGTCTCTTTCTTTTGGTCACTACCCAAAGCTTGCTACTATAGGTGAGGGTGGGGACATAGATTGACCAGTAAATCGAGAGCTTCGCTTTTATATTGGCAGTACAAATTGAATTCTAATCTCATGAAAATACATTCATATGTCATATTTATTACAAAGTCATTTTGATACTTGTAAGGCTTAAAATTAAGGATGTAGCTTTTTCAAATTGGCAAGTGTGGTGATGCAAGGATCGGTGTCTGTGTTATACCTGTCCAGTTTATGAATGCAGGTTGATAATCAACTTAATCAAAATATACAGTGTTGACTATGCAACTAATAATCTTTAAGGATAAAAAGTGAAGTTGAGACAAATTTTGTGGTAGTTTAGTGGTTTAACAGTGTAACAACCAATTAAAATTATATTGATATCTTGTTTTCTCTTCATTGTGTATTCAGCGATAAAACCTGTAATGAGAAATAAGATTGGTATGCTGTCCAGGTACAGCCTGCCAAGCTGAAACAGAAGGTAAATGGTTTTTCAAATAGCTCTCCATCACTGTTCTCTGGCAATTCATGTTGCTTTATCTGACTCTCCTTGACTCACGCAGATGTTTCTTCCCACCTTTTAATCTGGGGGTAATTAGTCAGGAAGAGGGACTATGCTGCATGAATTGGCTTAAAGGTCATTCTCAAAGCATAAAGTTAGGCCCATAATTGGACAAAGACACTTGTCATTTTTATATGTGGTCCCTTTTTTCATCGATTCAAAATGAATTCTTATAGATTATTTTATAAACATGGATTGTTTCCAAGACCTATTTGAAACACCTGTTAGTGACTGAATTCTGTAACCAAAGGATATCACCAAGTGCTGTGTCCTCCTATGAGATGCCTTGTAATTGTCCAGTTACTTTTGGGACTCTGAAATGTCTAGAATTCCCAAACACTTATTGCAACTCTCTTATTCAATGCCTTGATATAAATAATAATAATATAATATTTGTATGTAAGTAATCTTGATTGTTATGTAAAATCCAATCAGGTGGTGTAAAGGAAGCAAAACTACAAATAAGTTAAAAAAAAATAAATTAATTAAAGACCAACAGGATAAATGTCTGGTTCTACAAAGATCTCTCCACAGTGCACTGTCAGCTACAAGGGAATAATAGCACAAGAGCAGACCCACCCAGAGCTGAAACTGGGCAATACTGGAAGATTATCTGGGGAAAAGACGGATCACACAACAATGCTCAATAGCTCAAATGTGCCCATTTTTTGTAGTTATCTTTTAATTGTAAGGGGGAAACTGCAGACTGATCCTGTTATGGGGTAAACAATGAAAATATATATATATATAAATTAAAAACAAAATGACTGAGCAATAAATAAATGAGAAAGAATAGAAATCATCCTATTTATTTACATTAAAAAAAACAAATATGATCCTTAATCCCAATAATGATAATGTGTGGTATGTAAAAATGTAATCTAATTTCTGAAAATGGACTATAATATTTTGTTTTGTCTGAGATCTTCCAGTCAAAGGCTGTAAATAAGCTGTGTGTAAGCTGCATGATGTTATATGTATGTTGTTTTTATCTTATACGTTTTTCATTGCCTGTTTCTTTTTTAAAGCATTTTGTGGTTTGTGACCTGTGCAGTAAAAATAAAGTTTACTTACTTACATCATCTTCATGCTCCAGAGACAGTGCTGTTATTTTGATTAGGTGGAAATCCATCTATCAATCCATCTTCTTCTGCTTATCTGGGGCCGGGTCTTGGGGGGCAGCAGCCTAAGCAGAGAAGCCCAGATCTACCTCTCCCCAGACACCTTCTCCAGCTTGTCCAGGGGAACACCAAGGTGTTCCCAGGCCAGCCGAGAGACATAATCTCTCCAGTGTTTCCTGGGTCTGCCCCGGGGCCTCCTCCCAGTGGGACATTCCCGGAACACCTCACCCGGGAGGCATCCTTGTCAGATGCCTGAACCACCTCAACTGGCTCCTTTCAATGTGGAGGAGCAGCGGCTCTACTCTAAACCCCTCCCGGAAGGCTGAACTTCTCACCCTAAGGGAGAGGCCAGCCACCCTTCAGAAGAAGCTCATTTCTGCTGATTGTATCCGCGATCTCATTCTTTCAGTCACTACCCACAGCTCGTGACCATAGATGAGGGTAGAGATGTAGATCAACCGGTATATTGAGATGTTCGCTTTTACACTCAGCTCTCTCTTCACCACAAGGTAGAAATGTAGTTGTAAATCTGAGATCTTAAATAAACCTCACTCAGGCCTGGTGAAAAGGAGACATGTTAAGATTCTTCCAAGCTCCTCCTCCTAAGTTCAACCCCTCAACCACCCAACCAACCCTTTAAAGACAAGCAGAAGAGAATGAATGCATTGATAATATTGTAAGTGACACATTTTTGTTAATTTCCACCTCCATATTGGTCCTTGAGACAGCTAATCCTCTTGCAAGAAAAAAAATCTTTGGGTTGAGTTTTTTTGCTTTCAGTTAGTGCTAAATGGACTGATCTTTGTAACCATATAGCATCAACAGACTTGACCCTATTAGGCATATCCTATGTTTGAAGAAGTCTGAGAAGCATGAGGCCTGTACTTTTGGTTCATTGGAAGTATTTCTAAAACACTGACCTCACGTTGATAATAACACACTGCTTGTTGTTCTCTGACAGTCAGTATCTTGAATCTACAGAATCCTACATTGAGCTTGTACCAGCTGATATACCATATCATAATAAAATTTATGTATTTGGCATATGCAGTCCAAAAACATGCATGCAGTCCAAAAACATGCATGTTAGGTTCTTTTTATGTAAAGCCCATAGTGTTTGCATGTCTTTGAAACCTCTATGTAAAGTTATTCCTTTAGTCCTTCACATGAACTGTAACACAGTAAATGTGATTACCCTCTGTGAGTCACACGCACACACACACACATGCACACACAAAATCAAGCTTATCACAAATGCCACACACGTTTTGTTTAGTTCACATGAATTCGGACATCTTAAAGTTTAATTGGGATTTTTATGTCACCTGCAGGTGACAGGAGGCATATTATTCCCCTTCTTACACCTGTTGTCCACCAAGGTCATCCACAATAAAGCCCTGCACACAGAACCAGAGAGCTGCCTGATTTGCATGCATAATTTGCCAGTTTTATGTTAAATGCCTTGTCAAACGGGAACACTTTCTTCATGAAAAAAATGCCATCATTTTCAGTGGCACAGCTGGGTAGGTTCCATATACTGCAGTGCTATGCAGAGTGTGGCTCCTCTCAGTTTTACTGTTTTTACTAGAACCAGGGCAGTGACAGGCTTTTTCATTGCAGTAAGGAAGTGACAGGACCTCAGGTGTGAATATTAATGAAGTGCTAAACTTCAAACAATATATTTGAGATATTAAAAGCCTGCTGTTCTAAATATTACATTGAAAGAGTTGGTCACTGTGGGCAGCCTATTTTCAGAAGGCAACTGAAGTTTGGTCACTGCTGGTGTAGGGAATGGAATGCTATTTTAGCCCACTAAAGGTGACAGGTTTTTTTTTTCTTCGATTTACCTCCCTGTACCTCTCAGTGAGGTAGTCAGAGGTGTGACCTTTTCTAGTTTCCTCGAGGCTTTGCTAGAGTAAAATACCCTTGGATATTTCACTGCGCATCTGAGCTAATTGAATCTAAAAGATTTTGTGTGAACCCAGTGCTGCGGTAATGAGAGCAGAGCTGCCTCCACACAAAAGGTCTGTAAATTGATAGAAAAGGTGGGTGAGCCCTCCAAAGGGCAATCTCCCACCCTGCCTGATCCTCTGCAGGAGCCAAAAGGGCACAAAGGCATGGCTGTTTAGTTACAGACTCTAAACCAGAGATCCAGCCATTGACATTATCAGGCATCATTCTGATACTCAATAGCTCACTCTCTCCATAACAGTGATAGCCAACTCTGCTGAACGTATGTTTTAAGAAAGTATCACACTTTCCAAATAGGATGGGTTATGCTTGCTGCATAAACTGCATGCTTCTTTCCTCCTTTACACAAATACCTATTGTTCATGTCTTAAGTTGGAGTGGTACTTTAATTTTTGTAGTCTCATTTGAGTTATTATTTGATGTCTTTTCTTTTCTTTTGCTTTGGTCAATCAAAATCAAATATACTATGTGAAAGCTATGTATATGTGTTGATGTGTTTTGTGTCTTTTTTATCTTGAATGTCATATTTTTCTCGAGAGCTATTTGACTGATTTAATTCAGTTCAATTCAGTTTTATTTACACAGTGTCAAATCACAACAACAGATGCCTCAAGGCACTTTATATTGTAAGGTAAACCCTACAATAATACATCAGAGAAAACCCCAACAATTATATGACACCCTATGAGCAAGCACTTTGGCGACTTTGGAAAGGAAAAACTCCAGGAACAGGCTCAGGGAGGGGCTGCCATCCGCTGTGAGCGGTTGGGGTGAGGGGAGGAAGACAGAACAAAAGACATGCTGTGGAAGAGAGCCTCAGATTAATAATAAGTAATGATTCAGTGCAGAGAGGTGTATAAGCACATAGTGAGTGAGAAAAGCGACTGAAGAAGAAATACTCAGTGCATCATGTGAATGCCCCAGCAGCCTACACCTATTGCAGGAAGACTAAAGGAGGATTCAGGGTCACCTGATTCAGCCCTAAATATATGCTTTGGCCTAAAACTTTCCTTCTTGCTAAATTTTAAAAGTAGATACGGTGTCTCTCTCTGCTGAATCCAAATTGGAAGCTGGTTCCACAGAAGAGGGGCCCTAAAGCTGAAGGCTCTGCCTCCTATTCTACTCTAAATACTCTAGGAACGAGTAAGCCTGCAGTCAAAGAGCACAATGCTCTAATGGGGTCATACGGTTCTATAAGGTCATTAAGATGAGATGGAAACTGATTATTCAAGACCTTGTATGTGAGGAGTAGGATTTTGAATTCAATTCTGGATTTAACAGGGAGCCAATGAAGGGAAGCCAATACAGGAGAAATATGCTCTCTCTTTCTAGTCCCTGTCAGGACTCTTGCTGCAGCATTTTGGATTAGCTGAAGGCTTTTCAGGGAGTTTTTATGACTTCCTGATAGTAATGAATGACAGTAGTCCAGCCTAGTCTAGAAGTAATATCTGGTTAGAGACCATATTTGTAAGGCACAGAGGCCAGGAAAGCAAAAGAACATCACATCAAGAAGGACCTGAGTAAATGTGGTTATCCCCGCTGGACATTTTTCAAATCTAGGAAGGCACCTAAAGACAGCTCCAGTCAATACAGGAGAGAAGGACAACCACTGACTAAGTGAAAACCCAGTGATCCCGTATGTGTCAGGAGTATCAGAACAGTTGAGATGCATTTTTTCTAAACACCGTGTGTCCATGGCTTTTAAACCCCAAAACACGCTTGCGCCAAAAATTGGTCCACCCCAAGGATCAGGTCTCTCGACACAAACAGTAATATAGTGTACGTTGTTAAGTGCCAGGAGGATTGCAAGGATTTATACATCAGGGAAACCAAAGAACCTCTGGCGAAGCAGATGGCACAACACAGAAGAGCTAACTCGCCAGGCCAGGACTCTGCAGTCTATTTACACCTACAGGCCAGTGGACACTCTTTCAATGATGAGGACGTGGATAGGGAGGAACGCTGGTTCGAGCAGGGTGTCAAAGACCATCTCTGAATTGAAGGAGCCTACGGGTACATCTTTCACCATCTTACAATGCTGTTATTGCAGCCATTCTGGTGTTTGATCAATAGGCTTTGATCAGTGGTTGCTGATCAATGGTCATGACAGTTTGCATGTTAATGATCGAGGAACTGACCTCACAGCCCATTGTTCATTCAGTGGGCTGGTTTAAGTCATTGTGCAAATGTACTGTTTATAAGTGTGGCAGCACGAGGTGGAAATAAAGTAAATACTCTTCACAGTTTTAAAAGACAACGCCACCCTGGGAATTTCACCCAGAGAATACTGGAAGTAACACTAAATCACCAAAAAGGCACTTAGGTTTGCTATACTCAGTACAGAGACGAGGTTCAATGATAATTATTAATAAATTGTCAACTTATTTAAAACACCGTATAAAAGCACAATCATAAATAGCCATGTACAAATATGCTTAAAAAGGTATTCAGAGCTGAGGCTTACCAGTGGAGGGGGGCAGGGATGCCACACACAAACTAAAAAAAAAAACACACCAAGACACAAGTGCAGCACACTATCACACACTCACACTAATAAACTAAACAAGGCAGGTGTGTACACGCAAAGGATCCCACCACCAAGGCACCCTAGTCTCCTCCACGTCGGCGCCCGCATCTGAATAAAAGAAACAAAGAAAATTTTAATATATTATAACAAACTAATGTGTAGCGCTGGGGATAACCCAACTGCAGGACCACACTGGTGATCTACAGCTAGAAAAAGGGCCTCCCACCAGTGGCGTAACAAAAATCCAAACTACAAATCAAACAACAGTAAAACAACATACAATCTGGATAAAACTCTAAAATATGGAGCAAACGGAATCGCTGTATTGCTCAACTTGCCGTCTGCACGACTATAAGTTAATTATCCAGTCCGCCAATCAGTATGTACGCCAGCCGACCCGCGTGGCATGCATATGGCTGTTGTCCACGCCGGACGTCCACTTTAAAGGCTGGCAGCAGTAGGAAAGAAACTTCACAGCCGGAACAGACAGTAAAACAAAAGTAAAACAAAGCAAAGCAAAGCAGCAGCACCTCGGGTTCGCGTGGCGTGGCGTAAAACTAAGGCCCACACTTCCTGCAAAGCATAATAAGTAATTACTATAAAAGAACAATAGAAGGCAGAGATCGTAACAAAAGTTGATTACGTACCGAGTAAGCCGCGTCATAAAACATGAGCAGAATGGCTCAACGGAGGCTTCTACAGCTACGACCTACAAACAATAGCCGCTTTACCACCAAGTAAGGTAATGTACACACTACAATGAGTAAACACCTACCAGCCGTGATGGAGGCTTCAGAAATGTAACCCGCAAATAATCTCGGCAACACCAAAGGGAAGTCAGGTGACCAAAAGGAGATCACAGGTAAGCGATCCAGGACACTCAAATGGCCACTATTTGTACTAGTGCCCCTAATGCGCCAGGCTGAAAGTGGGTTGGACCGAGGATAACATTCATCCTGCCACAATCTACCCTCCTTTTTGCATCGTCGCCCCCGACGATGGATTATAAAGACACCCAAGTTAATCCCAAGGCCTAAAAATGCAGAGACAGCATGTACCCTAAGCTCAGAAATAGAGTTTGCAGCCCCTTGTGCCACCTCCCCTGTTGGTCTTGGGAGATGATGGATGTTTGAATGCTGGCCAGCCGTGGACCGGGTTGTTTTGCACACCACCACATTTCTTGTATCAGAACTCGTAGAGGGAGCAGGAAGAGAGCTAGATGGAACTGGTGCTGCACTCGGAGTAACTGTACAAGTGGCTGAAACATCGGAAGTTCGGTCTTCTGGCGGGAGCAACAACTCAGAGCTACTTGGAATCACTGCCACTGGGCTGTAAGATGGTGAAACATTTACTTGAGGAGCTCCTATGCTCAGGAATAGCAGGTCACTGTCACTTGATGAGTCATGTTCTGGTTCTGGGGATGATATTTCTGGGCCATGTGGGCTACTGCTCGGAGCAGGCCCTTCTGATGGTGTAGCTGCCATTACCACAGCCTTCAACAAGGTACGATGAACATGCTTCACGCTGCTAGGATCATCTGCAGGTGCAATGGTATATACTGCCCCACCTCCTTTAGGTGCCTTCAGGATTCTATATACCGCTGGTTTCGATCGATCTTGGATTTTACATCTCCCTCTTCCACTCAAATCACGCAGGAACACCAACTGCCCATCGTTCAATGGTGCCTCTTTCACCTTTTTATCATGGTGCCTCTTTCTGCGGTCGGCAGCCAGTTGCAGTCGTTCCTTGGCTCCTTCATGTACAACCTGTAGCCGGGCTTTATGCTCCTGAATCCACTCATGCACATCTCCACTGATGGGGTCCGGTACTCTGCCCAACAGAAAGTCCACTGGCAACCTGGGTTCTTGCCCAAACATCAATAAGAATGGAGTTTCCCCAGTAGCCTGATGGGGAGTGGTGTTATAGCAGTAGAGTAACTGGGGCAAACATGCATTCCAGTCTCTTTTTCTGGATACTGGCAGGGTCCGCAACAAATTGTGCAAAGTCCTATTAAAACGTTCGCACTGACCATTTCCAGCCGGATGATAAGGAGTAGTATGGGACTTCTCAATACCGTAAAACTTGCAGAGCTGCTGGATCAGGGAGCTTTCAAAGTTACGACCCTGATCAGAATGAATACGCACAGGTACACCAAACTTTGAGAACCACTCAGTTACGAGAACCTGGGCCACTGTAGCCGCACATTGGTCCCGAGTGGGGACAGCCAATGTATACTTGCTGAAAACATCAGTCATCACCAAGACGTTCTCCAGCCCATTCCGGGAAGGTTCGAGCAGGGTGTAATCAATGGCCAAGATTTCATTTGGTTGAGAAGCCAACAAATGTCCCATGAAACTTTGAGCTGCTGGTTGGGTGTCTTTTGCAACGTTCACATGTCTGACACCAGTGAGCTACCTCAGCCGACATACCTGGCCAGTAGCACCGTGAGCGGAGGAGCGCTAGGGTCCTTTCCACACCTTGATGGCCGTGCTCCTGATGAACATGAGTCAGCACCTGCTCAATTAGTGCACTCGGTGGCAAAAGCTGAAGTACCACCTCAGCACGGTCAGGGCGATGAACCTGACGATACAGAACTCCATCCCTTTCAATCAGACGATTCCATTGTCGTAGCAGCACCAGAGCAGGTGGGGCAAGCTGCTGCCGCTCCTCAAAGCTGGGTCGCTGCTTCCGTCTCCAGAACACCAGGATCTCTTTTATCACTGGGTCAACCTGTTGGAGGGTATGAAGATCAGGAGTAGTGAGATGGGGCAAAACTGTAATGGCAGCTTGGGATACCTCAGCTGGTCCCAGCCGCAAGGCTTGTTGAAGAGGTTCAGGCAAGGCTGTACCAGGAACCATGGCTTTAATTTCCTGAGGATCGGGTGGATGCTGGCGAGATAAAGCGTCTGCATTCTTATTACTCCTTCCTGACCTGTACTTTAAGTCGAAGTCAAACGAAGCGAGCTGAGCTGCCCAGCGCTGTTCAGTAGCCCCAAGTTTAGCAGAAGACAAATGACTAAGAGGATTGTTGTCGGTGTAAACAATACACTTGTGGCCCAACAAGTACTCTCTAAACTTCTCAGTCATGGCCCACTTAAGTGCCAAAAATTCCAGCTTCATCGAGCTATAATTTAGCATATTGTGCTCAGTAGGCCTCAAACCCCGACTGGCATAGGCTATTGGCCTCACCTTACCTCCCTGCTCCTGGGAGAGCACTGCCCCTAGGCCGCCATGGCTGGCATCCACTTCTAAAATAAAAGGCAAAGAGAAATCTGCATAAGCAAGCACTGGTGCTGTTGTCAATTTAGTCTTTAATGCCTCAAAACTTTGAGCACACTCTGCAGTCCAGTTCTCCGCTACACCATGCTCTGACCTCTTCTTTGATTTTCTGCCTCCCCACTCTGCCACCAGTCTATGCAGAGGTGCCGCCAACTTGGCAAAACCCTCTACAAAACGGTGATAATAGCTGGCAAACCCAAGAAAGGAGCGCAGTTCCGAAACAGTCTTAGGAGGCTGCCAGTTAGCCACCACTTCAACCTTGCTAGGGTCCGTGGAGACACCCTGATCGGAGATGACGTGGCCCAAGTAGCGAACCTCCCGCTGGAAAAAGGCACATTTGGCAAGCTTTGCTTTCAAACCCTGCTGCTGAAGCCGACCTAGCACCACATCCAGCCGCTCAAGATGTTGCTGTACTGTTGATGAGAAGATTACAATGTCATCAAGATAGAGAAGCAGAGACTGGCACTGTTGATCACCGAAAAGGCGTTGCATTAATCTCTGGAAGGTGCTAGGGGCATTACAGAGCCCAAAGGGCATTCTGTTCCACTCAAATAGGCCGAAAGGAGTACAGAAGGCAGTCTTGGGCCTATCCTCTTCCGTAACTGGGACCTGATTGTAGCCACTTGCTAAATCCATGGCGGAAAACCAACGGGCACCAGTCAGCGCATCTAGAGATTCCTCAAAGCACGGCAGGGGGAATGCATCTTTCCTTGTCTTGTTGTTCAATTGCCGATAATCAACACACATGCGCGGGCTGCCATCCTTTTTCTTGACGAGCACAATGGGAGAAGCATAGGGGCTGCTACTCTCTCTAATCACCTTGGGCCCTAGTAACTGGTTAATATGCTCTTTCACAACCTCGTACTCTGAAGGGGGGATGCGCCTATAACGCTGCCGCACCGGGATATCATCTAAGAGCGGAATGTCATGGGAGATCAAGTTAGTGCAACCCAAATCAGTGTCATGAGCAGAAAAGACCGAGCTGTATTTCTTAAGGAGAGACCTCACCTGTCCCTGTTCCTCTGCTGACAGTTTAGACAAATCAATTCCTTCCATCTGATCCTGCACAGTAGGAGTGGCGGTGTGAGATGCCATTGTGGCTATGTTAGGGGGTATTTCTGTCACACCAGCAGGCAAACTGACCACATGAACATCTTCCAGGGTCCCTATAACGGTCCTGGGATGAAGCAAGACCGTCGTGGTCCCTACATTAACAACTGGTATGTATGCAGTACCTCTAACCACTCGAACCAATGCAGGGGACGCTAAAAGTCCAGCAGGCAAGTTAACATCATTAGGTTCAAATAACACGGTGGCACCTGAATATTGCTCAGAACAGGTGGCGGCCACTATTTTCATTACACCACCGGAATGCAACATGCTCGCTTACCTCTCACTCTCACATGGCCAGACAAATCCAGTGGGGCTCTTATACTAACATCATGGCACTTTTGCAGCGCATGCACAAGGGGTTTAGGGGCCCCTGTGACAGAGCCCAAACTAAACAATGCTTCACCATGTTGCCCAAAAAGCTCGTGGTAACACTTCTGAATGACATTCATCCCCAATACACCCGGAACCGTGGAAGGTCCTGCACCTGGAGGATCTTTAACGATCAACACGCCACACTGTGGAAGAAACTTGTCACAGAGCTCTACACTTAGCTCGATATAGCCAAGGTAGGGAATGGACAAACCATTAGCCGCTTTAAGCTGCAACCAATGACAAGCTTGGAGACGCTCTTGACCCCAGGACTCAAAATGCTGGCGGAAAAAAGCTTTCAGTAATGGTGGAGACCATGGACCCCGTATCAACCAAACAAGATACTTTTATACGCCCATGTCCACATCTATATGCGGACAGGATGAAATTAATTTGGAGACTGCCTCTGGACCATTAGAAACAACCCTTGAGCCAATAGACACCCCACC
Source organism: Oreochromis aureus (assembly GCF_013358895.1). Classification (NCBI taxonomy): domain Eukaryota; kingdom Metazoa; phylum Chordata; class Actinopteri; order Cichliformes; family Cichlidae; genus Oreochromis; species Oreochromis aureus. The sequence goes on along the minus strand of NC_052946.1, from coordinate 21,255,989 downwards.
TGAACTGTGGCTCGGCAATACGGAGGGTGCTAGTTTTCCGTCGCCGTATTTAAAGGAGAGTGCCTGCGATTATGCAGAGGGGCCTGCGAAGGAGGCTGGGAACGAGGAACATGTTCCCCATCACACTCCCGAGCAAAATGTCCAGGTTGCTGACAACGTCTGCATATAATGGAATCGCTCCGTCCTGAGCGAGACATTCGATGGGGGCCCTGCAATCGAGCAATGCTCTGAGTGAGCTGATTAAGTTGCTCCTGCTGGCGCTTTAACAATTCCTTCATCTCGCTCATCTCAGACAAATGGGTGGACTGGGCTATTCCTGAAGGACCGCTATGGACCCCATACTGAATGCCATAGACAGAAGGGACAGAACTGCTTCTATGTCTAACACCACTAGGCAACCCCTCACGTTCCCACCTAATAGCTTCCCCTCTAATCTCCAGCAATGTCAGGGTTGGCTGCCTCCTTACTAGCTGCTTTAACTCTCGCCGCAACGTACTGTCTAAGACCTGTTCAACAAATTGATATCTTAATAAAACATCAGCATTGGGCATGGCATTAGGGGCACTCGATTTAACTTTTTCCATAAGACCCAAGAGGGCGAGGGAAAACTCTTGCAGTGTCTCACCTTCCTGCTGTTTTCTAGAGAAGAAAGCTTCCTGCAATGCTACATAGGAGTCTGAACAGCCATAAAGTTCTTGCAATATAGTGATTATCTTAGTGGGATCAGTCCTCTCTGCACTAGAGCGATATTTAATCTCCTCACGTGCTTCCCCTTCCAGGTGGTCAAACAGAAAAAATGCTTTATCAGCCACAGACAAATGACGCCCCTAGCACAAGCTTCTATTTCCTCCAACCATTCATTCAACCCTATACCTGATTTTCCTCTAAACATAGGGCATTTTCTGTCACGGGCACAAAAACTAGTCTCTGCTACAGAGACACTAGCGGTTGGGGGTTAACAGATGATGCAGTTGAAGTAGAAGGTGTAGTACCTGACCCAACAGCCCTCTCCTGACGCAGCCTCTCATTGTCTGCTTTCAGCTGCGCGATCAAGTCCCTGAGTTCCTGTAACTCTTCCTCCATCTCTGTAACACAGCTGTGGAATCCCACACCAAAGTAGCTGCTGCTTTGCTTTTATCCTGTACAAAATAAATTTAAAAACCAAACAATTTATGTTACACCAGATAATAAAAATATAAACAAAGGAACACACGTCTCTGTTTTTAAAGAGTATATCCTGTCGACAAACACCAAGTTTGTGGCAGCACGAGGTGGAAATAAAGTAAATACTCTTCACAGTTTTAAAAGACAACGCCACCCTGGGAATTTCACCCAGAGAATACTGGAAGTAACACTAAATCACCAAAAAGGCACTTAGGTTTGCTATACTCAGTACAGAGATGAGGTTCAATGATAAGTTGACAATTTATTAATAATTATTTAAAACACCGTATAAAAGCACAATCATAAATAGCCATGTACAAATATGCTTAAAAAGGTATTCAGAGCTGAGGCTTACCAGTGGAGGGGCAGGGATACCACACACAAACTAAAAAAAGAAAACACACCAAGACACAAGTGCAGCACACTATCACACACTCACACTAATAAACTAAACAAGGCAGGTGTGTACACGCAAAGGATCCCACCACCAAGGCACCCTAGTCTCCTCCATGTCGGCGCTCCGCATCTGAATAAAAGAAACAAAGAAAATTTTAATATATTACAACAAACTAATGTGTAGCACTGGGGGATAACCCAACTGCAGGACCACACTGGTGATCTACAGCTAAAGGTCCTCCCACCAGTGGCGTAACAAAAATCCAAACTACAAATCAAACAACAGTAAAACAACATATAATCTGGATAAAACTCTAAAATATGGAGCAAACGGAATCGCCAGTATTGCTCCAACTTACCGCCTGCATGACTATAAGTTAATTATCCAGTCCGCCAATCAGTATGTACGCCAGCCGACCCGCGTGGCATGCATATGGCTGTTGTCCACGCCGACGTCCACTTTAAAGGCTGGCAGCAGTAGGAAAGAAACTTCACAGCCGGAACAGACAGTAAAAACAAAGTAAAACAAAGCAAAGCAAAGCAGCAGCACCTCGGTTCGCGTAGCGTGGCGTAAAACTAAGGCCCACACTTCCTGCAAAGCATAATAAGTAATTACTATAAAAGAACAATAGAAGGCAGAGATCGTAACAAAAGTTGATTACGTACCGAGTAAGCCGCGTCATAAAACATGAGCAGAATGGCTCAACGGAGGCTTCTACAGCTACGACCTACAAACAATAGCCGTTTACCACCAAGTAAGGTAATGTACACACTACGAGTAAACACCTACCAGCCGCGATGGAGGCTTCGGAAATGTAACCCGCAAATACTCTCGGCAACACCAAAGGGAAGTCAGCTGACCAAAAAGGAGATCACAGGTAAGCGATCCAGGGACACTCAAATGGCCACTATTTATACTAGCGCCCCCTAATGCGCCAGGCTAAAAGTGGGTTGGACCGAGGGATAACATTCATCCTGCCACATAAGGTTGGGTAAACCTGCAGTCAGCTGAGACTGATGAAGTCACTTGGATGAGTGACGAAACGTTTCTCCCACTGAAAACGCTATGTCCAGATGAATAGAATCAACCTTTTGGGATTTACTTACCTGGATGATTGAACATGCATCGAGACGACTGAATAAATAAATGTTGTACACCAACCCATTAAAGTTAGTTTACAGACTGGTATTGGTATTCAATTTAATTCAGTTAATGTTTTTTTATACAGCGACAAATCACAACAACAGCTGCCTCAGCGAACTTTATATTGCAAGGTAAAGATCATACAATATTGCAAAGACAACAGAGAAAACCCCAACAATCATATTGCCCCGCAAGCACACTGGCTACAGTGGGAAGGAAAAACTCCCTTTTAACAGGAAAATGGTGTGAAGACGGGACAAAAGACACACCGGGAAAGACTACTATGCTATAGCAATAGTAGTACTATGCTACAACTTTATTATGATAATGACTAGATTACAATAGTGTAATTTCACCATTAAACTAAGGTAACTTAGGTAATTCACTTTATAGTTGAGTTAACTGGGTTTGAACCAGAAAAATTAATAAACCTAGGGATAGGCACCTTTAAACATGCCAGTATCTACATTACATTGCCAAAAGTATTCACTCACCCAACCAAATCATCAAACTCAGGTGTTCCAATCACTTCCAGAGCCACAGGTCTATAAAATCAGGCATCTAGACATTCAGACTGCCTATACAAACAACTGTGGAAAAAATGGGTTGCTCTCGGGAGCTCAATGAATTCCAGTGGGGTACTGTGATAGGATGCCACCTGTGCAGTGTTGGGGAGTAACGGAATACATGTACCGTTACGTATTTAAAATACAAAATATGAGTAACTGTATTTCTTTACAGTTACTGTTTTAAAAGGTGATAATTAGAATACAGTTACTTTGTTGAAATAAATAGATTACATTGCGATCTTTTCCTGTTTCATATGTTAGGCTATCCCCTCTCTATCCCCTCTTTAATTTTGGTAATTCCACACATTGCCGGAAACCCAAACAAAACACGAAATAAGAGGCTCTAATGTAAGCATCCTGTTAATGTTGGTGGTGTCAGTTACACAATGAACCCGAAGCCAGCACAACATAGCCAGCAGTGCACGGGCAGGAATGCATTTCTTACTTGGAAATTCCGACACAACTTCACATTTAAAGAAGAAAGGGATGGACTGTTCAATGCAAACTCTGTTTGCCAGCAACCAAGCTGGTCTCAGCGTCAAAAGACTCCAACCTATCACTTCCTATCACTTCCAACATAAATGACGATAGGAAAGTAAACAGCAGAGACATTTGTAGGGTTACTGAAGTTGGGCTAGCTGGTATATGATGATGTGCTGATTGCTAGCGTGACAAAGCTATGTTAGCATAACATAAACAGTAAAGCTGGAGGATGAACGCTAATGAACGGAGGACTTTTTTCCACTCGATAAAAGTTAATGTGAGGGTTCCCAATGGTTAGGGGCAAATGCAATCGCATGGCAGGATGCTGTAAATGGACCAAAGGTCAGTCAGGAGAACCACCGAGATAATCCATCCACAATACGAAGTTAGTCATTATTATACTGCTGCATGGGCTGGGCTGTAGTTACATCGTAAGGGTTTAAAAAGTGAGCTTTAAAATGATTAGCGGTAATAAAAACCGAGAGAAGCCGACAGTGATCACTGACTGTTTTAGGGGCTTGTTGAGATTAAATAGAACAAGATACAAAGCATTAAAACATGTTAAAAACGCAACAGCCTTATTAAATGCAGACTACTTTGGAAGCAGAATTCTGGAAGCAGAATTCATCACGTCATCACTTAAAGACCGGATTGCAAAATGCTTCTATATTAGTTCAGTGTGTATATGTGGATTTGTAAGAGGGACATCAGCATTTTTCTTTTTGGCTAATGCATTTATAAAGGCATAATAACAGGGGGTTTTTGCGGATAATGACAACATGCTACACTTTTTACAGGACCTGATGCTTTCTAAAAGTTAGAATTACTAATACCATGCATGTGTCAGTGAGAAAATAGAGAATAGGTTTGTAGTTACAGCTGTGACCAAACAATAACTCTGCAACATGCTGTGGGGGGGTCCACTGCTGACCTCACACACTGTTTAGCTCCCAATTCACCTATTAGGCAAAAGAAAAAATTGCAAAGAAAAAAATTGCTGTTTCTTTTTATTACGACTTACTTTTCCAGCCTTTTGTTATCCTGATCTCCGCTGTGGAACTCCCATTATATCCTCTTGTACATGTAGCATCACAAAATACATTCAGATTTTAACTTCTTCAGAGTAGCAACTGTTTGCCTTGGCAAGACCTTTGGAATGTGTAAGGAAACTTTATGTGGTTGTCATTTGAACTGATTTTCAGTTAACCCTATAAAGTTCCAACCTGAGAGTTCCCAGTTACATTACCAACACTACCCTTATTATTTAATTGTTCCAAAACCTGAAAAAAACTATTGAAATAAAGGCAAATAAAAGCATATTGTGATACACTGAAACACAGTGATACATAGGGGATGGGTATCGAAACCCGGTTCTTGTTGAGAACCGGTTCCCACTGTTTCAATTAATTGGAATTGTCTGTCATTTTTGCAAACGATTCCCTTATCGATTCCAGTCGCCCTGAATGACGTCACCACGTTGCGGAGCGTCATTTACCTGGCAGGAAACACGGCGCCTAAGCGGCTCAAACGCTCAAAAGTTTGGTTATACTTTACGAGAACGGATGACAACGGGGCAACTTGCAATACTTGCAAAGTAGATATTTCATTTAAAGGAGGAAACACTACGAATATGCAAAAGCATTTGCTCACAAAACACGCGATAACCTTAAATGAATGTCGTGTTTTTAATTCCGCTCCGGACTCGTGAATCTCAACCCAGCAGCAGCGGTAACGTTTGCACATGCGGCAGGTAAATAATCAACTAACAGTGCATATTATGTTAGCGCGATCTGCCTTATTACAAAACCTGCCATTACTGTGCGCTGCATTTAGGTGACCATGATGAGAGAGACAGACAGAGTCTGGCTGGCTCAGATGCTGACAGTTCTCGCTGCAGTCAACCGGTAGCGTCTCCTTTTAGTCCAGGATAGACGACTGTCACTGAGCAATGACTAAGTTTGTGGTAAAAGGCTTGCACCCATTTGCCACAGCAGATGCCCCCAATTTTCGGTAGGTGAATGTGTTTAATTGTAGGCAGGGACATTACTGGATATTCTTGTGTAATTGCTACAGAATAATTTATGTTATACTTTGTTAATGCTACAGAAGAATATTTATTTTATTATTTTACATTTACAATTTTTTTCCTGGGGACCCTGTGACACCCCATTGAAGAGCCATAGTCTGTGGATCTCTTAAGATCTCACTGTTGGGTTTGTAAGGCCATGTTACTCCTAAATTTCTATCTTGTTCAAAGAGAAAATATAAAACAAAGTTCTAAGTTAATCGACCTTAGTGTTCTCCTTTTTAAAAAAAAATCGATAAGAGAATCGATAAAGAATCGAATCGTTAAACAGAATCGAAAATGGAATCGGAATCGTGAAAATCTTATCAATACCCATCCCTAGTGATACACAGCTGTTGAGACCTTTAGAATCAGACCTCCATAGTTGAACTGCTGCAAATCTCCCACTTCTTCTAGGGGTGCACCTTTCAACACACACTCCCACAGCGCATCAAACTTGCTCTAAAAGTTCTTCTGCGCCAAGAAGGGAGACACTGCTAGACCATTATCAAATACTAACTCAAAGTTTGAAGGTATACATGAACTTAATGTAAAAAATAAATTTGTTGCAAAAGATGACAAAATTCACTGGATTGTGGAAACAACATGCTAAGAAAGAAATTGCACTTTTCAAAGGTACCACTCTCTTAAGAAAAAGAATGAAACGAAACAAAAACAATATACATACTGTTTTTGTTTTTTCTTTTGGTTGGTTGGGTTTTTTTTTGCAGCACACCTGGATAATGCTCTTGAACATCCAAAACCATTACAGTGTTCCAGAACACACACATTTAGCTATCTCAAAACAAGAACAGAACTGTATCACCTCAACCTGCTAGATGTGAGCATTCATTGAGGAAGGATAACAGTAAACTGCAATGGTCTTGCTGCTGTCAGGACCATCCCAGACAAAGACATTTAAGATCTGCTCAGTGCTCATAGCAGGCAGAGAAGTGAGCAGTAAGCAGTGATTAAGATGTCATCAGCACCATGGAAACTGAGCATCATGCCATTCCCTGGAAGAAAATCACAGATCCATTACTGCTGTATTTTTTCCCAGATAATTCAATATGAATATTAGTGCTACAGTTAAGATCTGAAAAGTGTTCTGCTGATGAACAGTAGAGAAAAGTGACTCAGCTTTTATATATAAAGAACGGCAACACAAGAGAAAGTGTCCAAAGTTGGAGATTAGAGTCAAAGAGATATCTGTTATTATTTTTCATCTATTTCTGTCTGAGTGCATGCATGATCATACTGCATCTTCTTCAAACTGGAGGTGATTCCAGTACCTTTTATTACTAGTACCTAATAGCTTTTAGTTCATAGATACTTTTGATAGGTCTATTGTCTTGACAACAGACCTCTCTGCATTGAATCATACCTGCTATTAATCTCTGGCTCTCTTCCACAGCATGTCTTTATCCTGTTTTCCTCCTCTCACCCCAACCGGTCGCAGCTAATGGTGTGCGATACTGCATATTTTGGTATCGATCTGATACCAAGTAAATACGGGCCAGTATCGCCGATACCAATACTGATACCGATGCTTTTCAATAAGTAAGGTAGGTGCGTCATTGAATTGCTAAATCGCAATTAATTTTCATGACCTTAAGTGTTTTTTGTGATGTTTCCTTTTTTATTATTAAATAGTTAAAATCCAGGACATAATTAGGACAAAGTTTATAATTAAATAAAAAAATGTTTATTATTGTGGCGGGTCGTGGTCTGCGATGCCGCTGCAGGTGAGATGGACTCACCTTCAAGGCATTTACAATCTTTCCTCGCCAGCTTAAAACCTGTGCTCTGCTTGTGCTGTTGTTGTTTTTGGTGGTGATGTGTACGGCTGGCAGTGGGAGAACTGCAGCCGTTGGATGTACTGTTACAGCAACCGTGTGATTATTGTAAGAATAAATGATGCTGCGAAGCATGAAAATGCCATTGGGTCTGCCGTGGTGGTGATCTTTTTTTTTTTTTTTTTGAAAAATCTTAAGTGCACGCAAACCAGTAAATTAATTAAAACAAGTACTGTTGATAAACTATAATACAAAAATTACAATTTAAATTTTCAACAACAAAAACAACTGGTAAAAATATAATTAATATGTAAACAACTTAACAACGCCCAAAGTGTCTAAGTCATGTCACATGACAGCGCAACACCGAAACATAAGAGGGGGGGGGGAGAGGAAGCAAAGTGTGCCTGCTCTTCGCTGACACAGGAGCGGCGAGTCCAGCGACCTGGCTTTTTTGTCTTTGCCGAAAGCACAGCATTGTAAACGAGCAGAACTCAAAGTAAAGAATCGATCTCACCAGGCTAGTATTGATCCGATACCGATGCCGACTTGGTATCGATATTATCAATATTTGGATCGATCCGCCCACCACTAGTCGCAGCAGATGGCCCCGCCCCTCCCTGAGCCTGGTTCTGTCGGAGGTTTCTTCCTGTTAAAAGGGCGCTTTTCCTTCCCATTGTTGCCAAAGTGCTTGCTCATAGGGGGTCATATGATTGCTGGGTTTGTCTCCTTATTTGTTATTGTAGGATCTACTGTACAATATAAAGCGCCTTGAGGCGACTGTTGTTGTGATTTGGCGCTATATAAATAAAATTGAATTGAATTGAATTAATGCATTGAGTGTGGTGATTTAACTGTAGAAACACGGAATGCATTATGTCAGATTTGAGAATTTTCTGTCATTGAACCACAACAATAATGCTGAGTTCCAACACTGATGTTAGCTGACATGGTCTGACTCTCAGTTGCCATTCCTACTGTGACAGGGAGTCAGCATCACCAGAAGCCCCTAAATGGAATTCTGAAGTGATTCATTTTATTGTTCACATATCCATTTTTTTCTGAAAAATTTGCTCAGTGAAGAAGGTTTGTTCTAAAATATGAATGTATGCTGTACCATTTCTCTTAATTGGAACAAGAGGGCATAGCCTAACACAGACACGCAAACACAGGCACACACAGTGGGTGTTTTCTTCCAGTTCAGAGGAATTTTCATCAGTTCATCAGGACAGCTGACTTACATTCAAATTTTTGTGCCCCAGGGAAAGTCAAAATTTTAAGGGATGTTTTATATTTACAGAAAATATTATAGTATGCCATCTGACATGTCATTGATATTTTTGTTTTTATTTTAATAGTCCATTTGCATCATCAAGATCTTACATGACACTTTCTGTGTCAGCTCTCCACTAGCATATAACTTACCTCGATCTCTTTATCAAACACTTGGACACAATCAAACATACTCAGGTTCAGATTCAGTGCCCTTTTAAAATCAAGCCTGTCTGCACTCTTCCTTGCCATAAGACAGATTTAAACAATATTTCCATCCATCCATTCACTTCTGCTTATCCTTTTCAGGGTCGCGGGGGGCCTCAGAGCCTATCCCAGCTGTCATAGGGCGAGAGGCAGGGTACACCCTGGACAGGTCGCCAGTCTATCGCAGGGCTAACACACAGAGACAGACAACCATTTGCGCTCACATTCACACCTATGGGAAATTTGGATTAATCAATTAACCTATCCCCACAAACTGCATGTCTTTGGATGGTGGGAGGAAGCCGGAGTACTCGGAGGGGAGAACATGCAAACTCCACACAGAAAGACCCCGGCCTGATGGTGGAATTGAACTCAGGACCTTCGTGCTGTGCGGCAACAGTGCTAACCACCGTGCCACCATGCTGCCCTCAAACAATAACAAACAATAATTTAAACAATAAACAAACAATAATTTTTCCCATCTTATCTTTAGGTGGACTTTCTGCACTTACGGTCACTTTTAGTTCACAAGTCACACAAGCAAGTGCTTTATTTTCATTTCTTACACTAGTCATTGCAGTGCTTTCATGTTACTTTGTAAAATGTCCTGAAATGCATTGTCACATAATTACCATTGAACAATATAAATCTTATATAAAAGCGACAGTTCCACACTCATACAGTCTTTGTTTGTGTTATTACATGTGAACACTAGATCAAAAACACAAGGTAGTTGAAAACCAGTCCAGAGAGATTTTAAAGCAGTCCCTGGGAGATTCTACTTTAGAAACATGAACAGGTACAGTAAGAAATAGAGGCTACAATGCTGTAAGTTTGACTGCTCATTGCTGCTTTTGTTACGTATTGAAGATCAGACTGGCTGCTGGGCTGGGTCACCATGCACTCGGCTTAAAATCACTCTGGAGTCTTGACTAGTACAGTATGCTGTATTTTCAGATGCTAGCCAATGTTCTTCTAGCAGCATAATGCAGTTGCTTCTATCCATGACGCAGTTTGCATTTCACCATTGCATTCTTGTCCATTTGTGATATAATAAAATACTAACCATATCACCACTTTAGGGTTTTATATGAGACAAATACACAAAATACACTACAATTATAAGTTTTCACAGTTTATTATCAAAATGGGTAGAATTTCAAATTAGTTTTACATGGCACCATGCACCTCTCTCTGGCTCAGAGACAGAAGGCTGCTGCACCGAGGCAGTAAACGCTTTTTTAATTGCACGTCTCAAAAACATAATGTTAACATGATTAGTCAAAACAGTTTAGGGTGGCCTTAGGTCTGATGTCGACTCCTGTTTCTTCTTCTGTGACTTTCTGGGCATCTCCTCATTTGGAGAAGCGACTTCACTCATCACCATGGCAACCACCTATTGCCCTCTGGTCAGACCTGCATAAATAGATAGGGAGAAAGAGAGCTTCTCCAACCCCAGATATTTACAACCATGTTTACCTTCTGGTGTCATGGTCCCAGGTTTCTCTGGGTATTTTTTGTTATTTTTCACTCCTCCCCGCCAGGGCGGAGTTGGACTCTGGTCCCTGCCTCAGTCCTCACCTGTGCGGCTAGAGTCACCTGCCATCCAACACCCGTAATTACTCCCGACCTACTTGGCCGAGTCTGGTTCTTCGCTGGATCGTTGTGCCAACCTCCGTCAGTGTGACCTCAGCTCGCCTTGTATTTCCTAGTGCACTTCTCTCTCTGCGTACAGACCTCCCTTGACCCCTGCCTGTTACCCTCCCCTGTGGACCCCGAGTGGATGAGGGTGAATGTGAGTGAGCCTGAGCGTGGATTGGATTGTGGAGTTGTGAGTCACTGATTGTGTGAAGAAGAACATGGACCCTTCCCTGACTTGGGCTTTCCTCTGGATTCCGTGGTGCCCCTTCCCTCCCTGCCCTGTATATATGGATATATTTCACCTGGTGTGCCCTGACCCTCCCCCTCAAATGCATTAGAAAAGGGAGCTCCTCTCTGTTTATATCAGTTAGTATCTGAGCATAGCAATCTATTTCTAATACTACTCTACAGTGTTTAACTGCATGCAATAAACTACAAAACACAAATATGCAATGCTAATTATGAGATATTAGCCTTAAAGATTCAATATAAATCCCAACACCACTCCTCAAAAGTTATAGAGCACTCTACCATTTTTACCACAAAATGTTATCACTCTGGGTCTTTGACCCAATGTTTTGTGTTTTGAAGTCTAGTTACCGTAATTGTTGGGCTATAAGCTGCTACTTTTTGCACAAGCTTTGAACCCTGCGGCTTTTAGTCAGGTGCGGCTTTTCTAAGGATCGTCCATGATTTTTGTGATATCGTAAGAGGATTTGTTTTGTTTGTTCCGCTGTTTGTATGGCACTACGTTGCCTGGCGGAAGGGCATGTGATCAGACACACAGTATCGGGATTCAAGAGTGGTATGTTGGTCACACGTCCATCCGCCAGGCAACGTAGTGCCGTACCAAGTAGCGTGGAAAACAAACTTCAAAGTAGCGCTACGCGTTCAGTGGGAGGCGTGGATGACGAGCGGCGATAAACTTGTGAAAAGCAAGTTATGCCCAACTCCACCAGTAGATTCTGACAGCGTGGGAAAGTGTGAAAAAATCCACGATCACCAACGGATTTTGAAGGGCTGGAGTGCTGCATGATGGAGAGGAGGACACCCTTCAGAGGGTGTTCGACTCTGACACTGACAACGAGGATTTCTTTGGTTTTGAAAGTAACAACGAAGGAGAGAAGCGGAGAGTGGATGACGAAGCCATCCTGAGCCTGTTCGTTTCCAACACTGGAGAAGAGGACTTTGGTGGTTTTAGTGCGCAGGAAGAAGAGAAAGATGGTGGTGAATGACTGACTTTTCTTCTTGTTAAAGCCGTGTCACTGCACCTGAGCCTAAAAGGTAGTCCGAATCTATTTTTCTGGTGTGCTGTAGGTTTTTCAAAATATTAATAAAAGGGATGTGTCTCCAAACAGCCATCTCTTTCCTGACAATTCCCTTTGTGCATATTCTCTTACATATGATAAGTCAACATTGAAATACCTGCGGCTTTTAGTCAGGTGCGGCTAATGTATGTACAAAACAGGATTTTCCCCTGATTTTAGCTTGTGCGGCTAATATTCAGGTGCGCTTTGTAGTCCGGGAAATACGGTAATTATTTTTTGGCATCTGAATTATTGGTTCCAGTTTTTGGTTAGAGCTTGAGTTCTGTTTTCTCATTAAGATCAAAATGCCTCAGTTTAGTCTTGTGTTTTTGCTATGACTGTTTGATTTTCTGTCTGTGTTTAGTATTAATTGTCTCTGGCCTTTTTTAGTTGTAGCTGGGTTCTGTTTATGGTTATAGTTTGTGTCTTCCTTATTTCAGTTATCATGCCTCTTTGTCTTGCTGTTAAGTCTCCATCTCTGTTTGGTGTTTGCTGATTCCTGTTTTATTTTGCTAGTTTCTTTTCTCTTGTGCACATAGTTTAGTTTTGCTTCCCCTTGTCTTGTTTGTTTCTGTTCAGCTGTGTCTTGTTTTCCCCAGTTGTTTCCTCGCTCCCTGCTGGCCATGTGTGTATATTTAAGCCCCTATTTTCTTCAGTTTTTTGGCATTGAAAAAAAGTCAAGTGGGCGAGCTAGAGGTTTTGGAGATTAAGAAGAGTTTTGTTGGGACTGACAATGGACAGCATTAGAAATTAAGATATCAGAGGGACAATTCAGGTTAACTGGTTTGGAAGTTAAAGAGTAGTGATGGTGTGATGAAGGCCCATGAATAGAAACTGATACATTATTGCGTTTACATATCCACTGATATGTAGCCCGTATGTGAGGTGAAACGTCTTCAAGAAAACTAGAAGTCCAGACACTTTTCTTTCCAAGCTCCTTAGACTACGATGACCTGGATGACTGAGAACCTTCACAGACATAAGCCCCATGAATGTGTCGAATCTTCTCAGCCAATTGCTTTGCCAAAAGGCAGATCACACAAATCGCGCTTAACGGCTCATTTGGAAGTACTGACATCTGCTAATCGGCAACCCTGCTGAAAAAATTACATGTGGGCTACATACCAGTGGATATGTAAACACAATGATGTATCAGTTGCTATATGAGTACAGGGCCTCATATGGGTATTCTGGGTATTTATATGGGGGTGTATACACACACGCACACACACACCCCTCAAACTAACTAACTACCTTGGGAGATACACTCGGTAACTGCTCATAAATTATGCCTTTTTGGTGGCTCGATAATCTCTTTACAATCTCCTTGCAAGTTCGTCCTCAGAATGATCTCAGATTCAGTTCAATAAAACTATTTTCAGTCACATCATTTCAGAGAAACAGGGCCTTATTTATCTTTGGTCATGTGACATTCTGAAAAACGATACAGCGCTCGATACAGGCTTCATTTGGTCACACACCCTTAACTCAACACAGGCATTGAGGCTTCAGTGTCAGACGTAACATCGCTATTAAAGAGGTGATAGTCTGTGATAGTGTGGACATGCACAGATAGTGAGCCACAAAGTCTTCTTGCAAACTATGATTCAATTGAAAAGTGTGTTACTGGTACATTAGTCTAACACAGAGGTTCCCAAAGTGTGGGGCGCGCCCCCTAGTGGGGGAGCAGAGCCATTGCACAGTATGACTTAAAAAAAAAAAAAGAATGCTTGGACACTGCTAGCATAATGGACAGGTTTTTGACGGGGCTCCCACACAAACGCAAAGCAGAAGAAGAAGCATCGTCAAATATGTTTCCAGACCATATGATGAAGCATATCTTGCCTTTGGCCTTACCTGCACAAGTGCCAAGGTAGGTATCCCCGGCAGAATTAGTTTCCCCTGCGTCGGGAGCACATGCTGGGCTCTCCAAATCAGGATAAACAGTATCCCACATTCTGGATTTTTAGTTCACAAACACTTCTTACTTCTTGGCTAACTACTCCTGACATTTTGAAGATGCTTGCTCTTTATATAGTAAAGTTACAGTGGGATACAAATAATGTCAGGCTGATCCTGCCACAATTTGTTCCCCCTGTACAAATCACGGACAAACAGTATCCCACAATTGTTTATGTTTTTGAACCCATTTTGCACAGAGAGGCATTTTTTGAAAAATGCATTGATAGCAATGTTGAATATTATTACACAGGAAAAAAAACAACTACACGTAAAATAATTACACCATGGCGTGCAAGGATTTTCTTGTAAAACAAAGGGGGGCCTAGCAAAAAAAGTTTGGGAACCACTGGTCTAACACAATAGGTTGAATTCATTTCAATAGATTTGTAATAGTAGTAGTAATAGTATTTATTTATTGTCATTGTCAAGAACAATGAAATTGTGTTTGAAGCTTCTACA